>NC_081323.1:82192257-82495275 GCF_026419965.1 Kogia breviceps
CCCGTGTCCCCTGCATTGGCAGGCAGATTCTTAAACACTGCACCACCAGGGAAGCCCGCTGACAACATTTGATGAACTCTGTCCACCTGTTGTTTCTTCACTGCTGTTCGTGCAGAAAGTAACCATTCTAAACTTGGTTATTGAGCACTTGCTATATGCCAGGCATGGGGCTAGAACAGAGGTGAGCAGGCATGGCTCCTGATTTTTGAGGAGGAGCTCAGCGTCTATTGCTAATAACGCAAGTGATCAAGGCCTATGGAAACAGAGCCAGGTATCATGGGATGCCGGGGCAGAAAGGGTGACAGCGCAGGCCACCTGGGCAGAAACACACCCTGAGGGCCAGCCCAGCTGAGCAGCACACAGGCCTGGGCCAAAGGACCAGCCAGTGCTGGGGCCACAGTCTAGGGTCTGTCAGAGGCCGGAACTGTCTTTGGACTCTTGGAGGCCTGGGCTTAGTGGGGAGGCCAGCAGGGTGGTGGGGATCGCAGTCTTTCTGCTCACGTGAAAATGCCCTTGGGCTTCAGCCCCTCCCCGCACTAGGGCCAAGAGAACAGACACAGTGTGGGCAGCTCCATCTCCCTGGCCCTGAGCTGCACAACTTGTATGGAGACGGGGGCTAGGCCAGCTGGTCCAAGCAGGGAACCAGACTGGGGGTTAGGTGATGCCCAGGAAAGCTTGGGCCAGACGGGAGGGAGAGACTCACCAGTTTGGAAGAGGTTAAGTTCACACTCCAGGTAGTCGAACATTTCCACTGTCAGCTGGAAACTGGGGACCCAAGAGGAAAGAGAGCTTATACTCCACGGCCCGAGGCCAGAGCTCCACCTGTCCCTGCCCCCAAGCCCTGTACTGCCACCAGTGTACACGTGCAAACACACACACACACACACACACACACACACACACACACACACACCAGCTTCAATTCTTAGCCCCGACCTAAGTGGGTATTAAGGCCATTGGAAGATCAAGAAGGGCGAATTCAACAGTGACAGCAGCAAAGAAAGAGGGCAGAGGGGCACAGAGAAGGGAGGCCTGGAGTGGGAGATGCCCTGGAAGGGTTCTTGAGGAGGCGCCAGGAGTAAGTGGCCCCAAGGTCAAGTCACTCAGGGGCTTTAGTCCCCACCCCAGCCACTGCCCTTGCCCTCAGGCCCTCTGGGACCCTAACCGGAAGTGACAGCATCTACCCAAGCTTTCTCTCTCGTCGAGTCTAGAAAGTGAGGACAGCCACTCACAAGTTGTTAACATCACTCTCTCCAGCCTCGTCCAGCTGCCGGTCACTCATCTGAAGGTTGCCTGGGAACCTGGGATTCTGGAAGGGAGGCAGAGGAAGTCAGCACAGGGCACCTCAAGAGCTCTCTATACAGACCAACTAAGCCGACATCAAGCAAGCCAGCCCCGCTGGGCTCGGGCCGCAGCACGTGGGTTCTGCTTGGTGCAGGTGTCTGCAAGCTGCCTGGGGAGGTGTGGCAGCGCTCACAGCCTCACACACGCACACACAGGTCCTGTGACTGGTTGACGACAAAGAACACCCACCACCCATCATCACAGGGGAAGGCTTCATCCCAACCCTGGGACCCAGGGGAGGGGCCTCGCTCACAGCCTGTGCCACAGACATCTTCTCCGTGGTGCAATGACACCGAGCGTGTGAGAGTGGTCGGTCTTCAACTTGACACCCACACCACGCAGGCAAGTGCAGCCTTTGCTTATTTCCAATATGGTCTGAATACTATCCAGGCTTCCCGCTGCCTTCTGGCCGTTTCCTGAAGCGGCTATTGTGAGCTCAGGGCAGGCAAACCCATTCTCATATTAACTTTAGCAAAACATAATTAGTAGAATAAACTTGAAGGCTGGAAAATATTACATCAAGCGCCCGCACGGTCAGGGGAAATGATGTGGCATCATCAGTTGTGGAGTATCTGTATCCCGCTCTCTTCCTCAGTATGGTCTGTCTGGAGCGGGTGGAACACAGGGCAGCGGGGCAGGTGGAGGGGAGCACAGAGAGATGGGTGGCCAGTCCACCAAGGGGGCTCTAAATGCCAGTGTGAGTTCTTCAGGCTCTGAAGACAGAAATCCTCCACTCGGGCACCTCCCTCTCTGGCTGGAACAGCCGGCACTCTGCCCTTGCAGCCCCTTCCTGCCCTCAGGCCCACTACCCCTGCTCCTCTGCCTCAGAGACTCAGGCCGGTTCCTTTATCCTTCTGGTCGCATTTACTTCCTCACTCGGTCTGGACATTATGATGATCTGGTCCCCTTCTCCATTTCCACTGCCAGCTCCCTAATTCTGGCCATTTCCCCTCCCACCTGGCATGCCATTCATCCTCACCTCCTCTGTGCCTCATACCCACCCTTCAAGGACCACCTCAAGACCCACCTCCTTCATTCTGCCTTTGAGGATGCCATATCCCTCCATCATTTCAAAACATCCCTGGCACTTTTCTGCAGGCACACATACCTGCCCGGCACTATTACACAGCTACTGCAGGTGTATAAGCTTCTCTCCCCGACAGATTTGTAAACGCCTAAAGAGTAGACCCTTTTTTCTTCTTCTTATATGTCACTTGGCACACAGTTTTACATGCATTAAGTGTGTAAGAAATACCAGCTAGGGCTTCCCTGGTGGCGCAGGGGTGAAGAATCCACCTGCCAATGCAGGGGACATGGGTTCAAGCCCTGGTCCGGGAAGATCCCGTGTGCCACAGAGCAACTAAGCCCACGTGCCATAACTACTGAGCCTGCGCTGTAGAGCCCGCGAGGCACAACTACTGAAGCCCGCGTGCCTAGAGCCTGTGCTCCGCAACAAGAGAAGCCACCGCAATGAGAAGCCCGCGCACCGCAACGAAGAGTAGCCCCCGCTCGCCACAATTAGAGAAAGCCCGCGTGCAGCAAAGAAGACCCAACACGGCCAAAAATAAATACTAATAAATAAAATAAATATTAAAAAATCTTATATAAAAAAAAGAAATATCAGCTAAAGTCATATCTTGATTAGAAGGTCCTGTGTGGAAACTTACTATATAAATGGAAGGCATTGTTTCTATTAACAGTCAAGTCAGTGCTTCTGAAGTATTTTTATAAGGCCACCTGGTGGATCGGGTTCCTCTTTCTATTTGCAAAATGGGGAACAAAAGGTGCAGAAGACCTGGGCCAAAATCCCAGGCCCCTTGTCACATCCCAGGGGCCTGACTGCAGTCACTCTATAAAATGTTTCCCCTTACATAGCTGGGATATGGTGTGAACACTCCCTGAGAAGCCAGGCTGTCTCATTACCTGGAAAACTTGACAACTAAGCCCAGCCAAGGTGTGGGGGGACAGGGCAGGGAGGTGGGGGAAGCGGGGGCGGGGGGAGTGCATGGCTCTCAGTGGCAGCAGGGCTGTCGCAAAGACTCACTTTGGTGTGGTACTCCATCTTCGTTCTCAGCAGTTTGAGGTAGATGCTGCAAAGCTGCCCATACCCCTCACTCAGGTGGCCCTTTCAGGATGAGGAAAGAAAGCAGGGTGTCAACACGAAGAACATTGGTTTGAGAGATCTACAGCCAGGATTTCTTTTTGAAAGAACATATATTTTTTGTGTGAAAATAACATACATCTGCTGTTGAAAATTTGGAAAATGTAAAAAAGTACATATGCAAACAAATCACCCTTAACCTAACCACCAGATATAATCATATATACACTATTGATACTATGTATAAAATAGATAACTAACGAGAGCCTACTGTATAGCACAGGGAACTCCACTCAATGCTCTGTGGTGACCTAAGTGGGAAGGAAATCCAAAAAAGAGGGGATGTATGTATACATATTGCTGATTCACTTCACTGTACAATAGAAACTAACACAATACTGTAAAGCAACTATACTCCAACAAAAATTTAAAAAAAGAACTACAATGAGATACCACCTCACATCTATTAGGAAAGCTAATATCAAAAAAAAAAAGTGCTGGGGAGGATGTGGAGAAATTGGTACCCTTGGACACTGTCAGTGGGGATGTAAATGGTACAGCAACTGTGGAAAACAGTATGGCAGCTCCTCAAAAAATTACAAATAGAATTACTACATGATCCTGAAATTCCACCTCTCAGTATATACTCAAATGAATTGAAAGAAGGATCTTGAAAATATTTGCACAACCATGTTCATAGAAGCATTATTTACAAGAGCTAAAACATGGAGGCAACCAAAGTGTCCATCGACAGATGAATGAATAAACAGAATGTGATATACCCATACAACGGAATATTATTCAGTCTTAAAAGGGAAATTCTGACATGTACTACAACATGAATGAATCTTTTTGTTTTCAACATGAATGAATCTTGAGTACATTATGTTAAGTGAAATAATCCAGTCACAAAAGGACAAATTGTATATGATTCCATTTATATGAGGTACTTAGATTAGTAAAAAATCTTGAGACAGAAAGTAAAATGGTGGTTTCTAGGGGCTGGAGGTGGGGAGGGGAATGGGGAGTTATTGTTTAATGGATATAGATTTCCAATTTTACAAGATGAAAAGTTTCAGAGATGGATGGTGTGATGATTATACAACATTATGAACGTACTTAATACCACTCAACTGTACACTTGAGAAGTGGTTAAGGTAGTAAATTTCATGGTATGTGTATTTTATCACAATAAAAATTTGGAAAAATTTTAATAAAATGTTGATATACAGTGAAAAACAAAATTAGAAAGAACATTTGGAAAATGTAAAAAAGTACGTATGCAAACAAATCACCCTTAACCTAACCACCAGATATAATCATGGCTAACATTTTGGGGTTCACAATGTTATCTTTTCAATTTAAATGGACTTAATTTTTTAGGGGAGTTTTAGGGTCACAGCGAAATGGAACAGAAAGTACAGAGATTCCCCATGTCCCCCCTGTCCCCACACATACACAGCCTCTTCCACTGTTAACATCCCTCACCAGAGCGGGACATTTGTTATAATTGATGAAACTGACACATCGTTATCATCCAAAGTAAAGATTGCATTAGGGTTCACTCTTGGTGCTGTACATCCTATGGGTTTTGACTAATGTATAATGACATGGATTTACCATTATAGTATCATACAGAGTAGTTTCACTGCCCTAGAAATCCTCTGTGCTCCACCTTTATTTTAAAAGATAAAATGGGATCAATATGGTTTTTTTCACTTAATATACTGCAATTTTTTCCATCTTCTTAAATTTTCTTCTGTATCATTATTTTTCGTAACTACCCAGTACATTATAAGTCTGTACTGTAATTTATCAGACTAGCTTCCTACTGTTGTGTGTTTTAGTTGTAGACAAGTTTTCCTATGTAAACTATGTTTCGATGAACATTCTTACAGTATCATCTTGTGTACAAACATCCTTTGGGTAAATTCTGGACGATGCTTCTCATTTAAGAACCTTAAGTCTCCCATCCTTAGTAATCACAGCCTGACTATGGGCTATCTCCTTTCTTTTGTCTCTCTATCTAAACACAGGAGAGGAAACACCTCCTCCAGATGGATTTCAACGGACTAAGAGCATCTATGGTATTATACCTGGGATGGGGGTTTGAAATGGGACTAAACTTAGCTGGTAAAGAAGAAGCCTTCCCATGGAGTCTGCCCATGCAGTCATGTCTTAGGTGCCTGGGCAGAAGCTAGGCTTAGAGTGATGCTGGCAACTCCCCATTATATACAAAAGAAAAGGGAAATGGGGCACAAAGAACCTTAAACTGAATAACTGTGGCTCCCACGTGAGTCTTGACTTCTACATTTTCTTCTAAGTGCATCTACATCCTCTAGCATAGAGGAATCCTTTGAAAGATGCCTCAAGGGGCACCAAAGAGAGTTGAGTAATCAAAGGAGTTTAAAAACATCAATGCCAGAGATGACAGTATTTCATAATGTATTAATTTTCTATGAAAATTCGTATTTTATGATATACTTGTTCATTATAGAAAAATCAGAAAGTAGTGAGAAGTAGAAAAAGCAAAAATATGCTCACCATCAAAGACAACTATACTTCATGTGAAAATGTATGAGGATCAAAAAGGTGGGGACTGCCCTGGTGGTGCAGTGGTTAAGAATTCGCCTCCTAATGCAGGGTACGCGGGTTAGAACCCTGGTCAGGGAACTAGATCCCACATGCATGCTGAAACTAAGAGTTCCCATGCCACAACTAAGGAGCCCGCTGGCTGCAACTAAGGAGCCCACCAGCCACAACTAAGACCCAGCACAACCAAAAATAAATAAATAAAATGAATGAAAAATTTTAAAATGGATTATATTTTAAAAAAGTAAAAGGTGAATGGATCAAAGACTTAAATGTAAAATGCAAAACTATAAAACTCCTAGAAGATTACAAAGGAGAAAACCTGGATGACCTTGCGAATGGTGATAACTCTAGATACAACACCAAAGGCACAATCAATGAAAGAAATAATTGGTAAGCTGGGCTTCATTAAAATTAAAACCTTCTACTCTGGGACTTCCCTGGTGGCGCAGTGGTTAAGAATCCTCCTACCAATGCAGGGGACATGGGTTTGAGCCCTGGTCCGGGAAGATCCCACATGTTGCAGAGCAACCAGGATGACCTTCAGTAGGTGAATGGATACGTAAACTGTGATGCATCCAAACAGTGGAATATTACTGAGCAGTAAAAAGAAATGAGCTATCAAGCCATGAGAAGATGTGGAGGAAACTTAATTGAATATTACTGAAAGAAGCCAGTCTGAAAAGACTACATACTATATGATTCCAACTATATGACATCTGGAAAAGGTATAACTATGGAGACTGTAAAAAGATCAGTGGTTGCCAAGAGTTGAGGGGGTAGGGGTGGGGAGTGAGTAGGGGTGGGGTGGGATGAACAGGTAGAGCACAGAGGATTTTTAAGTCAGTGAAAATATTCTGTGTGATGGATACATTTGTCCAAACCCACAGAATGTACAACACCACAAGTGAACTGTAACGTAGACTATGGCCTTTGGTGACTGTGATGGATGTGTCAGTAGGTTCATCCATTAGGGGAGGCTATGCATGTTTGGGGGCAGGGCAGGTATATGGAAACTCTCTACTTTCTACTCAATTTTTCAGTGAACCCAAAACTGCTCTTAAAAAAAATAAGGTCTTAATTAAGAAAAAAAAGTAAAAGAAGTTTCTAACTTCAGAAACTCCTAGTCAAATGGAAGAGACAGACTACATAGGAAAAAGGACCTAAAAGAATTCTATTTTGGATAACAAGGCAGGCAGGCTAGGTACCTGGGTTGACCTTCCCACTGAAAACTACTAACAATATTGAGTGAAATATTAAAAATGCTTTGAAGGCATTAATGAACTTGCAAGAGAGTAAGGAATCCTCAGGCCAGGAACTGAGTAATTCAGATATTCAGAGAGCAAATGACTTGATGAGGTCAGGGAATGGTGGGGAGGGGGCACTTTGCCACATCAAGTGAACCTGAGTTTTGGTTTTCTGGGCCTTAAGGCCCAGGTGGTGAACAGGAGGCAGGGCTCTCACCTGCCCAACTTGAGGAGTCTAGTGGAAGAGCCAAAAGACTTCCTCCTCGGTGCAGGGGAATTAAGGGTAAATTGGAAATAACACACATGTACTCCGGCACTGGATGAGTGCCCCCTGAGGACTGCAAAGAAAATCTACTGCCTTAAACCACTGTTGTGATCAGAGGGCAGAAAAAACTACTGCTGAGAATTGGACCCATGAACCAGTCCTCAAGGGGGTCTGCTCAGAATTCACAAAACTTTTAAGCTGAGAATTTAATTTAGAGTGATCTTAATGGATGCAAGTGCCAATTCCCTCTGGAGGAAGCTGCCTTTGTTAGAATTCAAAGAATTCCCACCAAAAAAATCTCCAGGAAAATGAGCAGCTCACAGTAGAAAAGTAACTAAATACAAAAAGAAACTACATAGCAGGAGCAAAATTCATCAAAACAACAGATGGCAGAAACAGACCTCTAAGGGCTTTAGATACTAGAATTATAAAAAGTGATATATAAAACCACTATATTTAACAAGCCTAAAAAAATTAGAGACTGTTTCAAAATATGTGCAGGGCACAATAAATTATAAAGAATGCCAAGCAGATTAGAAAAAACAAAACAAAACCAAACCTAAAATTCCAAGAAATGAAAATGATACTAAAATTGAAAACCTTATGGAGAGGTTTAGCAACAGATTAGACCCAGCTGAAGAGGGAATAAGTGAACTGAAAGCTAGATTTACTGAAATTATCCAGAATGCAGTATAGAGACAAACAAACAGGTAGAAAAAAATGAAATAGTGGTTTAAAGACATGGGGAATAGAGTGAGAAAGTCTAAAATACTGCTAACCAAAGTCTTAGAGGAAAACAAAGAATGAAGCAAATCAATATTTAGAGACAATGAGAATTTTTCGTAACTGATAAAATATAATAATCTACAGATTTAAAAAGTCCAAAGAATCTAGAATAAATTCACATCTAGATAAATACTAAGAACTTAAAAACAGAGAAACAAACAGATTAGCTTCAAAGAAGCAATGGTAAGTCTGACAGCAGACTTCATAAAAATGATGGAAGCCAGAAGTCGGTGGAAGGACATCTTGCCTAATATCTTCCATGTGCTGAAAGAAAAGAACTATTATCCCAGAATTCTAAAGTCAGAGAAAATATCTTCCATGAATGAGGGTGAAATAAAGACATTCTCCATCAGGTAAAAGTGGTTGTTTGCCACCAGCAGACTCTCACTAAAGGAAGTTCTAAAGGAAATAACTCAGGCAGAAAGAAAGAGATCCCAAATGGATGGCCTGAGATCTAAGAGGAAATGAAGAGTGCAGAATAAGACAATTAAAATAAAATATCTTCTAGGGTCTAAAAGCAACAAAAGTTAAAGTGCATGACAACAACATACAAGGGAGTGAATGGGGTTAAAATATTCTAAGGTCTTTGTGCTATACTGGAAACAGATATGATATTTAGACATTAATATGAATTTTAGACATTGAAAACCTAAGCATGCACTTTGTAACTATTAGATAACATTATCAAAAAATTTTAAAAAACCAAAACCTCTGCTTTTATTTTTTATCTTTCCACTAGTAATGAGGGGGAAATTGAATGAGAAAGAAAATACCCAATCAATCTAATAGAAGGCACACAATGAGAGAAATAGAAACAGAACAGATGGGACAAATAGCATAAAATAAGATGGGAGATATAAATCTAAACATATTATGAATTATAATAAATGTAAACAGAGTAAGTGTCCATTTGAAAGACAAAGACTGCCATCTTGAATTTTTAAAAAAATCTAACTAAATGCTATTGACAAGTATATTTCTAAGATAAAAGAATATAGAAAAGTCAATCAGTCAATCACTATGCTGTATATCTGAAACTAATATAGTATTATAAATCAACTATACTTCAATTTTAAACAAAAACTGACCATGAACTAGCTCACACAGCAAGTCTCAAAAAAACTTTGAAAATCAATATCATATTGATTCTCTGGCCACAGTGCAATAAATATATATGTAAAAAATATTTAAAAGAATATAGAAAAGTAAAAGGATGAAAAAAGATATACCAGATAAATTCTAGCAAAAAAAGGAAAAAGACCTAAGCTTTCCATGTTACAGAAATGTAATAGAAAGCTCTCTAGTGTACAGTTGGGAGTTTTGGGGACAAACCTCTGCTTTGTTTAGGTTAACTAGTCTTGTGACATAGGAAAAGCTGCTTCCCTCTCTGGGCCTGTATTTCTCATCTCTAATGGGTAGATTGGACAACATAATTGCTAACATTTTGCGAGCGCAGACAGACACAGGTAAGAATTTGAAGGAAAGGGCTAACATAGTAGTTCTTAACCAGTGGGGCAAAATGACACATCAGAATCACCTGGGGAGATTCTCCAAAAGGCAGATTACCTCCTGTCCATACACATACTCCTTGAGGGATTCCGGTATGTGTACGAAACCACTCTTTTCAATGTATTCTGATATTGCCACCTACCTCCTCCCTCTTCCTAAGACACTGAGAATCCCTAGACAGGAAAGAAAAACCACTGGCATTAAGGATTGGGAATGCCAGTTCTCAATGTACTGTGACTCCAATGGGACCAGTAGAAGGAAAAGAAGTAGGAACTGTGACAGTGTCACTGCCGAAGGATCCCAATGTCCAGAGAGCATTATGACATGAGCTTCCATCGGCAGGAGAAACTCCCAGGCCCTAGAACTTCCCTACAGCTTCCAGGGACCACAGGTAAGACTGTGGTTATCATGGTTCCATTTGGGGGCATCTTTGACTCCCTCCCTGATGTTCATGAGAGAAATGCTAAACAAACTGAAAGAGATGAATTTGTTCCATTCCACAGTCCTTGTTCTGTGCCCTCTGGGAAAGGATAAGGTGGCACAGGTGGCCCCTGGGTGCGTGTCCAAACTCACCCACATCCTGCTCATGTCACTCAATTCGTTTTTGTATCTCAGAGAGTCCTTCAGGACCTGGAGAGAGAAGGAGAGGAGACAGAGGATGGTGAAACATGGGTCTGGGGTGGAGCAGAGAGGGTGATGGGAGAGAGACGAAGCCGTCTCTGAAACTGGTACCCAAGAGGCCAGGAGATGGGGGCAGCTGCCATCCCCTGTGCGAGAGTGGACAGTGGCTCTTGTGACTCAGGCAACTGCACTTTCCCCACATGGGTCCCTGGATCCCTGCCCATCCCCTGCAGCCCCAGGAACTCACGTTTGAGTGTCCATCCCGGAGGAGTTTGTGGAACACGTGGCAGAACTTCCAGCAGAGCACAGCGTTGCTGGAGAGGGGCAGCCGGTTGACCACAGACCAAAAGGTCTGTGCCCCCTTTTCATGGTGGGTGCCCAGTATACATGGTGAGGGAAGGTCATGGAAAACAAAGGCAACCAACCCTGGGATGAAGCCTCGAAAGCCCACCACGGGGGCTGTGTGTTGTTCATGGCGCCTGGCACTACCCATCAGAGGGCACCGCTTGTAATGAAGGCACCACAGATCCGTACAAGTATCCTGGCAGTTTTTTGGCGGATGGCAAAAAAGTGCCTCCTTCTAATAAAATCCATTTTATTAGATGATTTCCAAAGAGACAGCCATGTCTTTTGGGAGGGGTGTCTTTTCCTAATTTGCACAAGTGTGTTCTGGGCGAGCAGTGGCTCTGGTTGGCCTTTAGTGGGAAGATGCTTCTGTTGGAATTAGGGCTTTGCTGTGGGAAGACAGACTCTGCCCTTCCTCTAGGTTTGCTGAGTTTGTGGTGGGGCCTTTGTGGGGAGGTGGGTGGAGGGTGTGGTGTGTGTGTATAATTACAGCTAACATTTTAACAACACAATACAGCCTCTCAAAATTCTTTCTTATGCACTATTCCAAAGCAAGGGTGCACTTCAGCTCTTCACGTGCCCTGGCCCCTGCTGGGGACCCTACCCCCCCACCCCCACCCCGGCTACTGACACCCTTGGCTCCTCTTTCAGGTAGCGTCTGGCTCCTCTCCCATTAGGCACTGTGCTCTAACCCTGAAAGCGGCAGCCTTTGTTTAAAATGTATTTTTCCTAAATTTAAAAATGACCCTTTCGGGACTTCCCTGGTGGTGCAATGGTTAAGAATCCGCCTGCCAATGCAGGGGACACGGGTTCGAGCCCTGGGCCAGGAAGATCCCACGTGCCGTGGAGCAACTAAGCCCTTGTGCCACAGCTACTGAGCCTGCGCTCTAGAGCCCATGAGCCACAACTACTGAACCCGCGTGCCACAACTACTGAAGCCTGCACGCCTAGAGCCCGTGCTCAGCAACAAGAGAAGCGCCACCGCAGTGAGAAGCCTGTGCACCACAACGAAGAGTAGCCCCTGCTCGCCGCAACTAGAGAAAGCCCGCACGCAGCAACGAAGACCCAACACAGCCACAAATAAACAAACAAATTAATTAATTAATTTTTAAAATGACGCTTTCACGCCACCTCTTCTAAAAACCTTCCTGGCCTCGTTCAGGGGTGCCTTCATTTCCCAACACCTTGAGTTCCCTGTATGCGGACTCCTGGGGCCACTTCCTCCTGAGATCCAATTCCAAACACACCCGCCACATGGAGTGCCTGCCACGCTTTGCGTGTAATAAATGTCCTTCTGGCCTCGAGTGACTTTAACAGAGCTCCAGGCCTCTGTAATTAGGGAGCACCCCCCCTACTTTTTTTTTTTTTGCATTACGCGGGCCTCTCACTGTTGTGGCCTCTCCCGTTGCGGAGCACAGGCTCCGGAAGCGTAGGCTCAGCGGCCATGGCTCACGGGCCCAGCCGCTCTGCCGCATGTGGGATCTTCGTGGACCGCGGCACGAACCCGTGTCCCCTGCATCGGCAGGCGGACTCTCAACCACTGCGCCACCAGGGAAGCCCCTACTTTTTTTTTTAAGGTGGAAGACATTCACATTTATTTTTACTTTCCCACATCACCAATCATGGATGAGTGGCTTGTATCTCCATCAGGAAAACATAGCACTATCGAGTTACTATTAATATTATATCCAATAGAGAACTCAATCTTTGGTCACAGCGTTAAGAGCTCCTGGATTTAGTCCCATCAACCCTCTCTGAAATGACCTAAGGGAGCCCTTTTTGAGGCAAGTAGAGGATTTCCACATTTCTTTTGTAATGGATGCTTACACAGGCCTCACACACCCGGTAACGGGGCACCATTAACCCCAAGTATGGCAATGTCCTCAGAACTTTCGGCTTTTTAATCCAGGCTCAGGTAAGAAGCACCGCACCATTTAGGAAAGACTTGCCTCGGGTTAGAAACTGTGGGACTCACCCTAAAGACATGTTGTTTTGCTTCTGAGCTGGAAAGTGTGGTAAAGTTCCCTCCCTGGACTGAAATTTGCATTCTGAGAGGGGCTGCCTTGAAAATGGACTTTTGGGTCTAGAAACTGAAATCAGCTTTTGGTCTTAGAGTGATTCCGAAATAACTTACAGTTTCACCTCAAGCACAGCCCCCTGGGACTAGAAGGAAGCCAAGAGGAGAGATGGACAGCCCCCTACCCTCAACTGAGATGATTTCTCACAGCAGGTGTGGCTCCTTTACCAGAGAGCAATCTCCCGAAACAGAAGCCAGGGACGTGAGGAGCAGGCCCGGCCCCCTGGCTTAGAAAGAGGCAAGCAGACCTTTCTGTCTTTCTTTAATTTTCTAAGCATTTTAACACACCCAATTCGTGTCAGGCACTTGGGGATATAAAGAAAATAAGATTCAGTCCTCAGCCCTCCAGGAGTGGATACCACAGATGGGGGTGTCAACCTGTTCACCAGTCAGGCACCAGGGATAAATGGTTGTCTGAACAGCATTGCTAAATGAAGCCAGGTTTCCAAATGCTCATTCAGTTGGTAGTGAGGGTAACTGATGTTCTTTAAAAGTATTGATAAAGAATAAATGTTTTGTGAGATCTTTAGGCTTTAAAACCCTACTGTATGGAGCAGATCTTTTCAACATTTATCCACCCCTTAGAAATTGTGAGGCAGAGAGACTCCCAGAATGTCAGAGCCGGAATGTTAGGCCTCTGAAAGCTTCTTTAGCCAACACTTTCATTTGACAGACAGGGAATTAAGGCTCACAGAGGTCCCAGAGAAAGTCAGAGAGCTCCAGAGATGAGATATCAGAATCTCCCTCTAGGTCTGTTCCATCGCCCCAGGGAGCCTCCCTGGCAAGGTATGACCTGGCCCGGCCACTACAGGCCTGGCCCTCTCTGTGCTCACACCCATCCAGAGGAGCACACTGTCCTGGGACAACTGTCTCTCTCTTACTTCGTATCTTGCACCAGACTGACTGATCAGTATTCTTAGCAGGGAAGGGTCAAGACTGGGTAACTCCCTGCGAAAATCAATTGGGCCACTAATAATGAGGGCTTTTCTTGGTTTGGTTTTCTTGACTCAGTAAAGCATCAAGGGAATAAAAAGGCAAGGTCTGGCCAGGCTCACGGTTGGGCCAGGTTTCTGGGGTACCCAGTAGAGGTTCTATAGCCCCATCTTGCAGCAAAGCCCTAATTCCAACCAAAGCATATTCTGCTAAAGACAAGCTGCTTTTCTTCCAGTGAAGAGCTGTACATGCTGTTAGCAACATTTCCGGAGGGCCTGACCTGTTCTGGGCATCACATTGATGGTGCCGGGCTTCCATGGCCTTCTAACCTGGAGGGTCTCCGCCACGGAGGGGTAGGGGTGGGATGGCTTCAAGATAGGTTGTTCCAAACCAACTGGCTGTGGTGCAGCCACCATGCCGAGTCCTGGCAAGAAGGAGCTTCCCATCGCAGACAGAAGCCCAGCCTCCCCTTGCCCTGTGCTTGGCCCCAGCACACACAGAGCCCAAGCCCTGGCCCACTGGCAGCCTCTCCTCCAGGCTTTGGGGATTAGCCCTCGAACACCTGGACTTGACCTCAAGGGCAGGTCCCGAGGGATCCATCGGCCAGGCTGCCTGCACTTCCCTCCAAAGCCACGGACCCATGACGGTGGTCGCCCAGGACCTCCACCAACTCGGCATGGGGGGCTTGGTGAAAATCTTCAAATCATCAGTTCCCTAGCCCCCCCTGACCTTCTCATCTTCTTCCCTCTGGTTTGGGGTGAACCAGTTCACCCAAGTGGCTCTCATTTCCCTGGTAGAGCCCTTGTGTTGGCTTAAGGCCAACCGCTGCCGCCAAGGCCTCTATTTTGCTTTCACGTTCAGAGAAGGGCATTTGAGCATGTCCTCAAGGGGGTGGTCACTGTGGCAAGGTGCAGGGCCAGAGCGCTTTGATGGTACAGGTGAAAACCCCTCTGGTGCCCCGAGGAAATCTCTCAGAGGAGAGTAAATTCAAAGGACTCGGCAGTTCTGAAAAGCTAAGTCCCAGGAGAGAGGCGAGACTGGGCCAGATGGCCGCTTTGGTCCCTTCCACCTCAACAGGCTGTGGGCTCTGAGGCCAGCTGTTGCCAACCCACACCGTTCAGACCCTGCTGGGGCCTGGCCGGTGGGGGGGCGGTTCTCCTTCCTGAAGCTGAGCAAGGATGCCTCGCCCTGACCTCATTCCCCATCCCTGGCCCCCGCCGTTTGACCCCCGCTTGGGGTCGGTCCTCGGAGCAACATCCAAAAGGATATTTCTGGCGTGTTTTTCCTTTACAGCCACTTCCTGCGTATTAATGGCCTTATTGATGCTGACAGTCTGAAAAACAAGAGGGAGGGGGGAGGGGAAGGAGGATGAGATGAATAAGCTTCTGGCGGGGGGGCTGGGACCCTCCCAGATGCCCCGCCCCTTCCCCTCCCTCCGCAGACCCCTCTGCTCCACTCTCCCCTTGCAGGGCCCCCTGCGGGGGGCAGAGGTGGGCAGCACTCCCAGGCCAGCTGGCCCGGGCTGTCCTAAGGCAGCGGGCTCTGCTGCCTGGCATTGGCTGTGCCCAGCTGCTGCACCCGCATGCCACTCATTCATTTGGCCCAACATGGCAATTAAAGCCTGCACAAAGGGATGCCTTTCATCCCCCAGGGAAACATTATTTCTCCGGGAGCGGAGCGGGAGGAAGAGGCGCTGAGATCAGGGAGGGGCTGTGGCTCAAAGACCGTCCAGCCACCCCTCTCTCGCAGCTAGAACCTTCCACGGAGCCTACCCTAGCTGGCCCGGGGTTGACAGTGTTCCGTCTCGTTTCCCTGCTCTTGGGCACTTTCCAGCTCCGAACCAAATTCCCTTCTATTTTCTTACTTCTATCATAGGGCATGACGAACATCCACTCCTTTCTGGTCGTTTTAAAAATCGTAACTCTCTTCTGAAGTAAGCAAAGCACGTTATACATGTAAATATAACTTACACACAGAACATGGGATCGTATCATGTAGGCTGTTTTCTGAGATACAGCCTTTTTCTGTTTTGCTTTGCTTCCTTCCACAGACATCATTCTACCCCCAACCCATGTTAGCAACCTGTTATGCATCCTGCACGCGTGCGCACACACACACACACACGCACACACACACACACCCCTACATTCCAAAGGGGTTATTTTTGTCACTGTTCTATAAAAGTGGGACTGTCATCCACAGACTTTTTTACATCTTGCTCTTCTCACTTGAAAATACCCCATCATTCTCCAAGTGAACTGGTAAAACGCTAGTTCGTTCTTTAAAAAGCTAACATAATATTCCATGGCGTGGGTGGATGTGACTTATAGCATCCTGTATTGGGAGGCAATTTATTTCCAATAAACTATTTTAGTAAACATTCTTATACATATATCCTTATTAATTGAGGCTTTCGTTTCCAAGGGATAGAGTACTAGGAATGAGATGACTGGGTCCACTTTTTTTTTTTTTAACTTTTCATTATGGAAAAGTCCAAGCACACACAAATATGCTGATTAGTCTAATAAGCCCTCATATAGTCAGTCCCCAGCACCAATTTTTATGAACTTGCAGCCAAACATGCATCCTTATGGGTGAGGGGTCAGAAACATTTTCTGTGGAGCCAGTTAGTAAGTATTTTAGGCTTTGCAGGTCACATGGTCTCCATCACAACTATTCAGCTCTGCTGCTGGAGGGAAAAAGCCACCTCAGCGATACTAAATGAATAGGGAACTGCATGACTGTGGCTGAATTCCAATAAAACTTTATTTACAAAACCAGGAGGTGGTCTGGATTTGGCCTGCACCTCTAGTGTGCTGACCCTTGCTTTATACCATAGGTCACTGCTTCCCTTGCTCCCTGGATCATGTGAAGTAAATTCTAGGCGTTATACCATTTTACCAGTAAATATTTCAGTATGAACTTCTAAGAAAAAAAAAAAGACTCTAAAATTTAACCATAATACTATGATCACACCTAAAATTTTAAGGATAATTTCTTAATGTCATCAAATGGTTAGTGTTCACATTTCTCTCTTGTGTTAAAAAAACCACAACAACTTTCTTGCAACTGTTCTTATCAGGATCTAAACAAGGTTGCCATCAGGCTTTGTAAACAGGCTCTAACAATTCACATTTCCACTGGCGATGTACAAAAGCATCCCCTCCAACGGGGTTACCACTTCTTTTCATTTTTGCTGGTATTACGGGTGTAGCGACATTTCATCATGAACTTGTAATTTCCTGACTGCTAGTAAGTTTTGAGTATTTTCTTATATGTTCTCATGTTGTTGATTGCCTTACCTAGTGAAGTATGTTCATCTTATCTTTTATAGCTTCTA
This sequence comes from Kogia breviceps, assembly GCF_026419965.1. NCBI lineage: Eukaryota > Metazoa > Chordata > Mammalia > Artiodactyla > Physeteridae > Kogia > Kogia breviceps. The sequence goes on from NC_081323.1 coordinate 82,209,418, forward strand.
TGTTTACTTACGGTTTCTCCTGCCTATGTTTATACTGGTAGACTCTTAGGTTTTCCTCTAAGCGTTTTATTGTTTGTGTTTAAATCTTCATCTGGAAAAAATACATACTTATGTATATGTCATATATGTATATGTACATGTGTATGAGTATATTTGGTACAAAATAGGTTATACCAAGATATGGTCTTTTATATCCGGTTTACATAACTTTTGGGTGTGTTCTTTTTTTTTTTTTTTTTTTTTTTTTGGTGGTATGCGGGCCTCTCACTGTTGTGGCCTCTCCCGTTGCGGACCACAGGCTCCGGACGCGCAGGCTCAGCGGCCACGGCTCACGGGCCCAGCCGCTCCGCGGCATGTGGGACCCTCCCAGACTGGGGCACAAACGCGTGTCCCCTGCATCGGCAGGCGGACTCTCAACCGCTGCACCACCAGGGAAGCCCAGGGTGTGTTCTTTAAGTCCATTATTGCACGTATTCTACCAGAATCAACTCTTTTTTAAAAATTGAGATATAGTTAATTTACAAGGTTGTGTTAGTTTCCAGTGTACAGCAAAGTGATTCAGTTATACATATATATATATATATATTCCTTTTCAGATTCTTTTCCCATGTAGGTTATTATAAGATATTGGGTACAGTTCCCTATGCTCTACAGTAGATCCTTGTTGTTTACCTATTTTATATTGGGTTTGTCAAAAAATTCATTCGGTTTTAAGTACAAATAAAAGACGTTTTGTATTTTCACGAAGAACTTTATTGAACAATGTGTTCACTGACTGAACGGACTTTTTGGCCAACCCAATATATAGCAGTGTGTATACGTTAATCCCAAACTCCTGATTTCTCTACCTCCCTCCCCCCTCCCTTTTGGTCACCATAAGTTTGTTTTCTATGTCTGTGAGCCAGACTCAACTTCTTTAATAGCATAAGCTCTGTTGTGGGTCGAACTGTGTCTTCCCCAAAAAGACACGTTCAAATTCAAATCCCCCAGTGCCTGTGAACATGATCTCATTTGGAAACAGGGTCTTTGCAGATGTAATTAGTTAAGATGATGTCATACTGGATTAGGGTGAGTCCTAAATCCAGTATGACTGGTGCCCTTATAAGAAGGCCAGGTGAAGACACAGGGACACAGACACTCAGGAAAAAGACGGCCATGTGAAGATGGAAGCTGACACTAAAGTGATGTGTCTACAAGCCAAGGAATGCGAAAGATGGCCAGCAGCCACCAGAAGTTAGGAAGAGGCAAGGATGCATTCTTCCCTAGAGCCTCCAAAGGGAACATGGCCCTGCTGACACCCTTATTTTGACCTTCTAGCCTCCAGAACTAGGAGAGAACAAATTTCTGTTGTTTTAAGCCACACACTATGTGGTACTTCGTTATGGCAGCCCCAGGAGACTAACACAGGGTCCTTTCCCCATGATGCTCAGTCACCTCTGAAGACAAGGAGAGTGCAGATACTCCTTTCCCTCTTCCCTACAGCACACTCAGGGGGCTCCACTGAGCACAGCTGTTGGCTGTCAGTGCAACGGTAAGACCAGTCCAGACGGAATCTCACATAAGAGATGCTGCAAGAAAGAAGTAAAAAGTTTATCCCCCTAAAATCTCCTAGTGAGGCAGCACTTGTGTCCTGTGGAGACCCAGTGCTTCCAGCTTCCTCTTCACAAGTCCTTCCTTGGACCTTGTTTCTCAGCTTCTGCTTCCAGGTCATCCTCTTTCCTGCAGATTTCCTCAGGTGAGTTACACGCTTTCAACTATGCTTCTCTCCTGGCTCTAGAACAATGATGGGGTCCTGGCTGCGGACACGCCTCTGGGCAAGGTGACCACATCTGCCGAGCCTTTAAAGGTTGCCTGCGTTCATGAGGAGTTATAAGGGACCTAAATATGTAAGATGACACCAAGAGATGCAAATCCAGTAAGGTGCAAACTGGATGTGGTCAAGTTCTAGGGGGTTGGTAGAGACAGCCAGTAGCACAGGCTGTGATGGAAAAAGAGAAATCCATGTTGGCCGGAAATGCTAGAAACTGCATCAGGGCCTTGAGGGAGGACTGTGATGGGTGGGGTTTAGACTTAGTCCACAAATATCTATTTATACTGATGGACCAAAGACCAATTACCCAAGCTTGTGGCCAGTATGAGCCTTGCTTACAAAAACAAACAAAAAATCCTTAAAATTCCCTTAAGCCACATAAAATAATATACCATGAGTTTGTAACTGTAGACTGTGTGTGTGTGTCTGAAAACTGAAAATATCCTGTGCTCTACATGTTGAAAGGAAGGAGAGATCCTGTGAAACTGTGATGCTGCTCGGAAACTTTGTCGAAGGAAGAAAGGGGTCACCTGTCTGTCCCCGGTGTCTCCCCTGCCATTGACTGACTTCTCTCAATGACGCTGCCTACAGATGCGAGGGGCGCTTACGGCTGTTGCACAGAAAGGCTAAGGTCATGCTATTCGGGTGGCCGGATCCTCGAGCCCAGCTCCGGAAAGGCTTGGAACACGAGGGCCGGTTCTGCAGCAGGGCCACATGTTCTGCAAGGGCAGAACGGGGGACGAAGGCAGAAGGGGAGGTAGCACTGGCTGCGGGGGGCCGGTGGGCTTCGGAGGGGGCGGGAAAGGATGGAAGCAGCCGAAGGGAAGAGAGTTGAAGGAGGCAGCTATTAATAGCAGAGAAGTGAAGGAATAAAGGCCTCAACCTCAAAGATGGAAGTGAAGTGGAAAGAACCCGACACAAGGTGGGCTAAGAAGCATTTCCAATAGGATTGGCCAGTAGGAGCTCCCAGTTACAGGGGACATAACAGAAGGAAGAATCAAAGATGCTGCAGAGGTTTTGAAGCTGGGCAGGTGGCAGAACGAGGCAGGCATCTGGGGCTGAGGGGACACTGTCAGCAAAGGACAGTGAGGCTGGGGGGGGCCTGGGGTGAGAAACAGTCACTTTTAAAAGATTGAGGAAGTGAACTGGCAGAGTAGCAGTGGTTATAATCATCAAGATAATGGCAGCTATGGGCTTCCCTGGTGGCGCAGTGGTTGAGAATCCGCCTGCCGATGCAGGGGACACGGGTTCGTGCCCCGGTCCGGGAAGATCCCACGTGCCGCGGAGCGGCTGGGCCCGTGAGCCATGGCCGCTGAGCCTGCGCGTCCGGAGCCTGTGCTCCGCAGCGGGAGAGGCCACAACAGTGAGAGGCCCGTGTAACGCAAAAAAAAAAAAAAAAAAAAAAAAAAAAGATAATGGCAGCTAATGAGTGCTTACTACCCAGCCCTGTGTTAATAAGCATTTTGTAGGAATTATCTCATTAAAGTCTTATAACTCGACACCCTACGAGTGAGTATTAGTATTAATCATCTTCATTTTACAGATGAGGAAACCAAGGCTTAGGAAGGCTATGTAAATTACCCAAGGGTGCTCTACGAGCCAGCGTAGAGCTGGAACTCAGACTCGGAAGCGGGGCTCCACAGCTCGGGCTCTGGAGCAGAATCCGACACATGGCCCTCCACACCACAGAGACACAGAACCAGAGTCCAAATGATTTCCACAGACTGGAAAAATGGGCGAAACTTCACTAGATGCAATCTGGCAGGTATAAAGGAAGTTTCCTATATTTAGGTCTCAACTCGCTGGCACAGGGAAGATATGAGTCAAAGCAGCACTTGTGGAAATGATTTAGGTGTTTTATTTGGCTGCCAACTTAATATAAGCAACGCTGTGATGTGGCTCATCAAAATGCAAGTCTGAGCTCTGGATGTATTAAAAGGAGCACAGTGTTCAGAATGAGGGAGGGGATGGTTCTCATTCTCTATGAAGATAAATTCACATGTAAAACACTATTCAGTTTTAGACCTTGTACATTATGAAGGAAACCAACAAACTAGACTACTTCTAAAAGAGAGTGACATGGACTGGGATAAGCCTGGGGCCTGAATAAAACTTAGAGGAATATCAATATTCTTTTTTTTTGGCGGTACGCGGGCCTCTCACTGCTGTGGCCTCTCCCGTTGCGGAGCGCAGGCTCCGGACGCGCAGGCTCAGCGGCCATGGCTCACGGGCCCGGCCGCTCCGCGGCACGTGGGATCTTCCCGGACCGGGGCACGAACCCGCGTCCCCTGCATCGGCAGGCGGACTCTCAACCACCGCGCCACCAGGGAAGCCCAATATCAATATTCTTAAAGGTGGTCATGTGGAAGGAAGAATAACTCCAGGGCTCAAAACTAGACCAACGGGTAGAAGTACAGTCAGGCCGTTTTGGGATCAACTTAAAGCTGTCTCATGAAAGAGAGAATTCCCCATTATTAGAAATATACAGGCAGAGGCATGGCAACGTCTCCTTACGGTTACTGTGAAAAAGACTTACAGGCTCAGACTGGATTAGGTGATTTTTAGGTTCCTTCTCACTGTTAGACTCTGTGAATGTCCTTCAGACGATGGTGGGCTTTGGACATAAGGGCAAGAAATTGTGACCTGGTGGACACTGAGATCCACAGAAGACTCTTCTGTTTTTATATTTTTTATTTTTGGCCATGCTGTGGCATGCGGGAGCTTAGTTCCCTGACCAGGGATAGAACCCATGTCCCCTGTAGTGGAAGCACGGAGTCCTAACCACTGGACCACCAGGGAAGTCCCAACAGAAGGCTCTTGAGCAGGGGAGGGACCGGATACAAACACCACTCCATCCTGCTGAGTTTGAGGAGTTGCCTTTTCAGTGCCCTGAAAAAGGAAAGTGTGAAACAACTTCTGTGTGGACGTTCAGAGTCCCAGTCCCAGTACGAGTCCAGGACCCCAACACAGCACCTAGCCTAGCACTGGGCTATAGAACGAAGCCTCTACCCAAATCAATAGCTACAAGACACCTGCAAGCCTTGTCTGCCCTGGTCAGGACTGCCCCAGACCCTTCTCTTGCAGCTCTGGCAGGCTCCTGGGAGCGCCCACCTACTGCAGCCAACACGCCCAAAGTTCTCCAACCAACGCTTCCCTACCGAGAAGTCGGGCAGGATCCAGCCCGCAGCTGCAGGCCCACCGCCCGGTTTCTGTAGCAGGCGTTTTGGGCTCAGAGGCAGGGCTGAGCCTCTGGGCCCGTAAAGGCAGGCTGTGGTCCTCCAGGGCCCTCAGAATCTCAGACACCGGACACATCCAGGGCGGAAGTTCCACGCTAGGCTGAGTTTCCTGTACTTGTGCAATGCTCGGTGCCTGGGATGCCACCCCGTGTCACACGCCCCTCACTTCCTTCTGCATCCCAAATCCTGCCCCGTCTTCTGAGCACAGTCCAAACTTGACCTTCCTTTAGACTTGCGAGGCCACTCTGGCCAATCATTTCGAATTCGTTCCTTCTTTTTAAATTCCTATTTCTCTTCGTGTGTTCGACACCAAGTATACTGTCTTACCTCCCCGCCAAGATTAAAATCCCAAGGGCGAGGACCCTGCCTTCTGCCCTCGTGGGCCCCGCAGCTGCTAAGGCGGGACAGAGTCTTAATAAATTATTAAATTATTGAGGACTTAATGACTGCTTCCCAGTGCGCCTGCCTCTGAAAAGTACCAGGTATGTGATTCATGGTCTCTTGAGAAAATCTGCTCTCTTTCCCTCCCCTCCCCGGACTCTCTCTGAAGTAGATAATTGGGTTCGGAGCTGGGCGATGCGTGGGGGGAGCTCCCAGGGCAGAGGGTGGGAAGTTCGGGGATTCACTGCCCACCTCCGGCCTAGGTTAGAGAACATCCTCTGAGAACAGGCTGTTCTACAGATTTCGCCGGAGTCACACAGGACCTCAGACCGTGCAGTGTCCCCCCTGAAAGAGCAGCATTGTACACCACTTCCTGACCCAGCTGGCCCTCGTGTCCCAGGCTGGTTCCGGAGGGCCAATTATCAGCAGGCACCGTAGGAAGGGTGGCTTTCCGCTCCCCACCCCCTCCACCACCGCCCCCGTCCCTGTCCTCTAACCCTCAGGACAGCCTCAGCCCGGCCGCAGCCAATGGGAAAACTTCGGGGCCTTGCTTCTGCGGGGGGCCAGGCCTGGGCCCATGCTGCCGGGGCAGCTGGCCACAGTCAGGTCACGCACACAGCTGCTGGCAGGGACCAGCGCTTGGGCTGCCAAGGCCGGGCTGGCTCGCAAAGGTTCCATGGCAGGAGCAGGCACGGAGGATGTACCCGGTGTGGGAGGCAGGCCCCAAGGCCAGGGACCGGAGGGCGCAGTGCCCGGGCCAAGTGTTAGGAGAACCTGCGACCAGGCGGGGCAGGAGGAAGGAGGAAGTAGGCTAGACGGGACACAGAAGGAACGAAAAGGGCATCGGTGGGCGGGAGGCGTTTGCTCGGCAAAGCCAGAGGTGGTCACCGCCGGCGGCCCGGGTGGTGCTACCCAGCACGGGGGCTGCACGCTGCACCCCTCACCGCGTCAGGTTCGGAGGCTTGGGGTAAACAGATGAGGCAGATGGTCCTGCTAATACCTGCTGCGCAGGGCAGAAAGGGATGCTTTGGGCCGTCAGCTCCTCCTGGAGAGGAACAAGGCTGGCGATGGGGGAGGGTGGGCTGTGGTGCCGGAGAGAGACAGACTCAAAGGGCTGCTGGGGCACGTCACGGTAAGGGTGGGGGCAGCCTGAGGGAGGATGACCGATTCAGAACCGAGCTGCAGTCACGTGAGTCTCGGGGAAGAGACAAGCGAGGTACAGAAGACTGAACATAGCCTTCAGCACTGAGTGAGACTGCTCTGGTCTTGGCCGTGATACTTGGAAGTGGATGTCTGACATGCAAGTCTTCTGAATTCTTCTCCTGATCAGAAATAAGAATAATAGAATGTCGTCACTGTTGTCACTGGATTGATTAGTGGTAGCAGCTGAGCCTCTACCAGGCGCTGCACTTGGGGATTTGCTTCTGATCCTTCCTCCCCTGGAGGGCAGGGAATCTGACCCATTTTCCAAGTCAGGTTGCCCAAAGAAGCACAGGCAGCCGCGGATGGAGCCAGAATTCAAACCCAGGTCCCTCTCCCCGCCCTGTGCTACTACCTTCAGCAACTCGGCAGCCTCAATGCCATCCACCTGCCTGACTTTCTTTCTTTTCTTTTCCTTTCCTTTTGGCTACACCGTGTGGCATGCGGGATATCTTGGTTCCCTGACCAGGGATGGAAGCCGAGCCCCCTGCAGTGGAAGCGTGGAGTCCTAACCCCTGGACCGCCAGGGAAGTCCGCTGCCTTGCTTTCTACCCCACGGCAGCTGCACTCCAGATCTCTACTACTCCTGGGTGATCTCACCCAGGCCCATGGCTTTGAACTCTTCATTTCTGCCAACATGCCCCACTGCCCAACTATTCCTCTCCCAGTCTCCCTAGAAGTTACCCTTGACTGCTGCCTTTGTCTCAATGCTCCTTCCATCCAACCCATCAGCAATGCTGCCCTTTCCGCCTCCCAAAGCCCTCTGTTATCTCTCCGTCTCCTCTGCCTCCAGCCAAGCCCAAACCTCTATCGTGTCCCCACTGGACCACTGAAACAGCTTCCCAAGTGGATTAGCCCTCCCCAAGCGGCTCTCTGCCCAGCAGCCAGAGTGATCTTGATAAACCACACCTGAGATCACACCACCTGGAGCAGAGCCCTCCACCACCAATGAAGGCTGCCCTCCCACATGGCGGACAAAGCCCCACACGGGCATCAACTCCCATTTGTCCTCTTACTTGTTACACCCCGACCACATGGGCTGCCTCTTTGTTCTTCAAACATTTAAAATTCTTTCTGTCTCTGATGCTCCTTACGCCTGGAATGGTCAGAATTTTGCCTCCCATACTTTGCAAGGCTGGATGTTCCTTCTTTTCCTGGCTGTTCAAATACCACCTCCTATGGTGGGCTTCCCTGGTGGCGCAGTGGTTGACAGTCTGCCTGCGGATGCAGGGGACACGGGTTCGTGCCCCGGTCCGGGAAGATCCCACATGCCGCAGAGCGGCTGGGCCAGGCCACAACAGTGAGAGGCCCTCTACCGCAAAAAAAAAAAAAAAAAAATACCACCTCCTAGGCAGCCTCTCTAATCTAAAGCATCTTCCCACCTCTTGGCCTGCAGCAGCTCTTTATCATGACACAACCATCTTGGTTATTTCCTGTTGAGGCTCTTATCTCAACCTGAAATTCCCTGGTTGGTTCCTTTGCTTGTTGTCGGTCTCACCACTAGACAGTGAGCTCTGTGCTGGTAGGGACCGTGTGATCCTGCTGTTCCTCCCCAGTGCACACACTGTGCCTGACACGTGGATGGGCCGACAGAGCAAGAAGGCTGCTCAGCCCGGCCCTCTCCAAGCAGACATCCTCATCAGCACGTGATACCTTGTTTGTTCCACTCACCTGTCTAGGAACCTCCATCTTCCCCTGCCCAAGTCACATTTCTTTCTCTCCAATGAAAAATCTTGCTGATATTTAAATATAAGCTGCCTTAACTAATGATATCCAGTTATCATTTCTTACAATCCTTTAGCACTTAGCTAGGCTCCATATGGCTAAATACTTTGTCTCATTTAAATGCTTTTATAAAAGGTATGTGCTATGGACTGAATTGTGTGCCCCCCAAATTTGTATGTTGAAACCCTAACCTCCAGTGTGATGGTACCTGGAGCCTTTGGGCAGTACTTAGGGTTAGATGAGGTTGTGAGGATGGGGCCCCCATGATGAGATTAGTGACCTTAAAAAAAGAGACACCAGAGCAGGCTCCCTTTCTCTTGCTCTCTTTTTCTCCACTATGTGACGACACAACAAGAAGGTGGCCATCTACAAGTCACGAAGGGAGCCCTCATGGAGATCCAAATCCGTCAGCACCTTGCTCTTGGACTTCCCAGCCTCTAGCACTGTGAGAAATAAATTCCTATTGTTTAAGCCACCCAGTCTATGATATTTTATTATGGCAGCCTGAACAGACTATAAGAGTATTTTTTTCTCTTTTTTTTTTAGTATTTTGAGTCTCATCTACTTCATAAGCTGAGGACTATTGAAATTAGGATCACATCTCCCCCTCCCCTCCCACTCTAAAGCCCCCAACCATCCTCTGGCTTCTGGAGAGGTGGTGAGTAATCCAATTATCTGGGTCATGCAGATTTCGAAGGGTTTAGCAAAAGGAAAGGCACTCGCTCTTCTGCAGTCTGAGAGTCTGGAGAGGAAGATGGAGTAAGAAAGTTCAGATGTTTAAAAAATGTCAGTCAACTCTGTAATAGGTGTACAAACCTGTGTTGGGAGCAGGGTAGCCAGGACTGTGAAGCATCCAGAACAACTGAAGAAACAAGCAACCGAAGTGGAAAACACTGGAGGAAGCCATCCAAGTGTCCATCCACAGAGGAATGGGTACACAGAACATGGTCTATCCACACAGTGGAATATTATTCAGCCCTGAAAGCCCTGAAAGGAAGGAAATCCTGATACCTGCTACAGCATGGCTGAACCTTGAGGACATTATGCTGAGTGAGATAGGACTGTCACAAAAGGACAGACCCTGTTGGATTCCACTTATATGAGGTACCTAGAGCAGTCACATTCAGAGAGACAGAGGTAGAATGATGTTTGCCAGGGGCTGGGAGGAGGGGGAAGTAGAGACTTATTATTTAATGGGGACAGAGTTTCAGTTTGGGAAGATGAAAAAGTTCTGGAGATGGATGGTGGTCATGGCCACACAGCAATGTGGAAGTACTCAATGCCACGGAACTGTACACTTATAAGTGATTAAAATGGTAAATTTTATGGTTATGTACATTTTTACCACGATAAAAACACACACCCACACACACAAAGGAGGAACTGATTATGCTACAACAGGGATGAATCTCAAACACATGATGCTAAGAAGCCAGACACAACATGTCACATCTTGTATGATTCCATTTATACGAAATACCCAGGATAGGCAAATCCATAAGAGACAGAAAGCAGATTGCTAGTTGCCAGATTCAGGTAGGACGGGGAATGGGGAGTGACTGCTTGATGGGTACAGGGTTTCCTCTTGGGGCGATGAAAATAATGTGCTGAAGTTAGCTAGCTGTGATTGGTGGCATAACATCATGAATGTTCTAAATGCTACAGAATTATATCCTTTATCTTGTCTGAGATGCTGAATTTCATGTTATGTGTAAAATTTTTTTTTTTTTTAAAGGTGGAAAACACGGAGGAATTATGATTCTGACTGAATACCTACTTTTTGCAGCTCAGGGCCGCCATCTAGGCTGTAGGACTATGCTACACTACTCCAGGTGGGCCTCTCCCAGACTGTGAGGGATGATCCTTGTACCCAGACCCGCTGCCTGGGTGCAGGACGCCATACCCAGCGCTGCTGGAGACGCGGGAGAAAGTGGATCTTGTCGCCAAAGAGTTAACTGTTTATAGGGAGAGAAAGACCATCCTCTTCCCGTTCCTCTTTCTATTCTTTCCTTCCTTCTCCCCTGACTGCAATTTCAGAAGCACTTGATGAAAAAAGAAAGCAGCATGGGTGCACATGTTACCTATGCCTGTGTGTAGGAGCAGAATCAGAAAGCTAAAGCCAAAACGAGATGAGGCTTCCAGAAAATGTGTGGGACCCCCAAAAGGGCTACCTTATTACACGAAAAGCAAAAAAGAACAAGAAGGGATGGGCACGCTGCTTTCAGCAATGGTGAGATGTTGATGATAAACTTTTTTTTTTTTTTTTTCCTTTTGGCTGCGCCACGAGGCATGTGGGATCTTACTTCCCCCACCAGAGATCCAACCCGCGTCCCCTGCATTGGAAGCGGGGAGTCTTAACTGTTGGACCGCCAGGGAAGTCCCAATAAACTCCTATTTTGCTTCTGTCTTTTCTGTCCAGGATGATCTTTGAACTGAAAAAGGCAGAGAGCGTTGAAAGAGCAAACCCAAGGCGAGTTAGGAGACTGTCAGAGAATTCCCGGTGCTGGGTGAGCTCAGGCTTCCGACTCAGACGAGGAAGACACGAGGGATTAAGAGTAACAAGCGTGGCGAGATTGTGGAGAAACGGAGTGCTGCCCAAAGACCACGCATGGGTGAAGATAATCGTGATTTACCGAAAGAGAAGGCAAAATTCCACCTGTTATTCATGAGAGATTCCCGAAAGGAAAGGCGGCACCGCTCACCAGGAGCCAACTTACGTTCACGGAAGCAAGTCAGGCCAGACTGACCTCGTTTCCTCGTTAAAACTCCAGGCCACCGTTTCAGGAAAACATCAACGTGTGTGTCTGATTTTCCATCATCAAGGTGCTTACTGGTCTCTTATAACATCTCACTGACAAGGATGAGAAAGAACAGGCTACCGGGGGTTGAAACTACTGACTACCAGCCAAACCTGACCTGCAGCCTGAGTAAAACCTATGAGCCGGGACTGGTTGTGGGATCTTAGTTACCCGACTAGGGCCACCGCCAGTGGAAGTGCGTAGTCCTAACCACTGAACCGCCAGGCAGTTCCCCTGGTTTTTACATCTTTAAAGGCAGCAGAGGAGGTGGAGGAGGGGGAAAGAGGAGGAGGGGGGAGGAGGAACAGCCACGGGAGCAGCTGGCCACAAAGCCCAAACTATTTACCATCTGGCCCTTGGCAGAAAACGTTTGGTGTCCCCTGAGCTAGACAGGGAGGTCCGTGAGGGTAGATGTCCACCCTTACAGGTGCTGGTTGTTGGCTACCATCATCTTGATGGTGGGAGTAAATGCCTTTGGATGATACTGGTAGACCATGGTCATGGGCGAAAAACAACAAAACAGAATATTCCCGGGCCCAGAATCCTAGTACATACGGGCGAACAGCAAACCAGGTGAAAAGGACCGAACTTATTCCCGGTAAGTTCGTTAACAGTACGATGCGGCCACCATAATAAAATAAAATTCAAGAAGGTAATTTCATTTTGAGCTACATCAACAGAATTATAAGATCTAGAACAAGAGCCAGTCCTTGGTGTTTACAGCTTTCAACCTCACCTGGAGTACTGATTCACCCTACCACGTGCGGAGAGGCTGCTGGGCAGCGAATAACGCGTTCAGCTCCCGGCGCCCCATTCTAAGAGAATTACAGATCAAGTGGGCGTGTGCAAAGGAAACCAACTAGGACGGTGAACCACAGAAGGTCAGATGAGAGAACAGAAACCAGGGAAAGTGGTGGCGGGGAAGAGTGATGGGGAAGAAAGGGCACAGGTGTCTTCAAATATACTAGTTCCCAACCCCCGTGAGAAATGGAAGGTCTCAGGGCCAGATGGGGACCCTTGAGTGAGGATGAAAAGAAGCCAGATTCTGTCTTCATCACCTCCCCAAACTGGGAACAATCCCAATGTCCTTCCACCTGGGGACAAACTGCGGTATAGCTACCCCATGGAAAGCTACTCAGAAAGCGACTCAGGGGCTTCCCTGGTGGCGCAGTGGTTGAGAGTCCGCCTGCCGATGCAGGGGACACGGGTTCGTGCCCCGGTCCGGGAAGATCTCACGTGTCGCGGAGCGGCTGGGCCCGTGAGCCATGGCCGCTGAGCCTGCACGTCCGGAGCCTGTGCTCCGCAACGGCAGAGGCCACGGCAGTGAGAGGCCTGCGTACCACACACACACACAAAAAAAACTTTAAGCAGAGGAGGAACAGGATCTGATTCTGTTTTTGAAAAGGAAAAGAGGTCCAGACGGAGCCCTGGGCCATTCCATCCACATCGGGGAGACAGGAAGAACCAGGGAAGGAGAGGGAGATAAAGCAGCAAGCCAGGCAGGAGGGGCGTGGGGAGGGGAGCAGAGAACGGGAGGAGGAGGAGTGGGAGACAGTGGGGACAGAACGGACGGCTCCTCCCCTCCCAGGGCCCGGGGCTCAGCGCTGGGGCTCTTGGGGTGTATGAACAGCCCCTCAACTCCAGGCCCCCCTCCCCCACCAGTGACCCCATTTAGAACCAGCTTCCTGGCTGGTTCTCCATCCCCTGATGGGGTCACATAGACAAGAAATACAGACTCCCCGTCTGCAAGCTTTCTAGGTTGGGTGTAGAGAGGCTGCAAAGAACACTTTTTCCAGAGACAAATACCTACATTTCCTTCTCTGAAAACTATCCAGGAGGCTCGTAAATCCCCAGAGAAGTGACCTCCCTTTCTACATGACAAGACCCCTCTCCCACCTGCCTCCTCATTACCCGTTCCCAAGGCTCCTCTTCAGCCACGGTTCCAGATTCTGTGGGGACAGAGAGAGCGAGCCGACGGGAGCAGCCTCCCTCCTGTACCTTCAAGCCTCTGAGAGGCCTTCCCAGGGCAACCCGGGCCCCTTGCTGTCGTGCAGCCCTCGTCCTCTTGTTTTCTCTGCCACTATGCTGGGAGAGAACTCCCAGCTCTGTATCCCCAAAGGCCCCCAGAAATTTCCTACAGACTCTGAATCAGCACAGGGGCAACTGATTACAGAAAGGGGGACCCCATCGTGTCCTCCTGACCCGGAGAAGAAGCCAACAAGCTCCGTCTTCCCTCCCTCATATATCAGGACTACTGAAGAGTCCCCTTCAGCCAGGTCATCCTGCACAGCCTCCGGCAAAGATCAGCATCTTCCCTGCACTTTGTCCCCCAATGTAACCCAAGCTCAGGTCACCCACCAACTTGAGCAGCCCAATGTCTCCTGTGGGTCTCGGCCACTGTGCACACCAGCAGCCTCCTTCCAAGGGAGAGCGTCTGTGACAACCACAGGGTACCCACGTGGGCCTTCAGAAGGTCCCAGGATGTAGGGCACAAGGGTTAGATACTGAGACGTCAGGTCTCAGGGAAAAGGAGATGCTGGCCCCCCATCTGCAGGCGGCTGTGGCTTCAGACAGGCACGCCCTGGCCCCCACCGTTCTGCTTCTCTTGTCACAGGGGAAGCCTTGGTTCTGCCTTCCTAGTGACCCAAACTGCACCGCCACATTCACAGGGGCTGCAATTAGAGTCCCTCTTAGGGCCAGGCCTCTGCCTAGAAAGTGATGCCTGGAGCAGATGCATCCCAACCATTCAGGAGGCACTGAGCCAAGCTCGAGCGGCCTTTCGCAATGGCCGCGGTTTCCAGATAGACAGATGGTCTGCAAGAGTGGAAACCCTGAGCTGTGTCTTTCCCCAAATCACCAGCATTGCTCAACTTCCTCTCCTCCCCGCACCATGCTCTCCAGCACTCTTCACCTCCCAGATTTCTAATGGGCACGTTAGTTTTGTTTCTTCTCTTTCAGCAGCACAGAGCAACTTTGCTCTGACTCTCTCAAGACAAAAGGGGGAGGTGGTGGCACAGCATAGGACCCACCCTTCCTCAGCTCCGTGCCTCTCCCGGACCCCATTCCTAAGAGTGTCTCCGTGTCAAATGAATGAGCCGGGAGGCACTTGAGAGACCTAGACAGTGCCAGAGCCTGCCACTTCCCGCCCCCCAAACCTCTGTTTTATCTTCTATTTCTGCAGCAAACTCACCCCCATATTACTATATAACTGACCCTCTACCTCTACTCTCCACCACTATGGACCCAAATAAAGCAGCAAGAGTAACTTTCCTCCTGAGTTCTCCTAGCCGAGAAAGTGAGGGGTCCCTGATCTCGTGAAATCAAAACTCTCCCACGTGGCTTCAGCGACACCCCTCGTGTCTCCTTCTTCAGCTTCACTTCTCGCTTCAGATGGTGGTCTTCACAAGACTGTCACCCAATGTTCCCGAAATGCAACTTATAAATAAATAGGGTCCCATTTTACACAAGAGGGCGGCTGCGGGAAGATATGTCACTTGACTCCAACAATGAAATCGGTAACCTTAGATCTTCCCGGTTCACCTGTTGGGCTCATTCAGCTGTGTGAAGACCAGGTGTGCATGGAAAATAATGACAATAGCATTTCTCCTTTACCGTCTAGCCCTTCACAGCCTGCAAAGAGCTTTCGTCTGCAGTCTGACTGATGTTGAGAAACCCTGGTGAGAGCACTGGGCACACTTTATAGGTAAACAAGTGGGCTTGGAGAGGCCGAGCCACACCGGTCGGGCACATGCTCTACACTCTACAACCTCTATGGTTACAACTGAACTCTCAGCCAGAGCCAACTTGTTTACTAAACCCCTGCTCTGACCTCTGATGAGAACCAAAAGGAGAAAGTTTTTCAGAAAACCTAGAGTGGGTACCTGAAGAAGACCATCCCTGAGGTCAAACCACCTCTAAACAAATCAGCTTGTCCTACTGTCATGGAAGCAGGCTCTGGTCTTAGTTGCCTGCACACCCCACCAAACCCCCATAGGACACAGTTTTATTCTTTCTCGGGAGGAAGCTGTTCCAGTCTGAAGGGAGACAGATTGGATGTTGGCCCTGTGAAGTCCGAGGTCACTGCAGACAGACACTGTTGAGGGCACCTGGACTAAACTCCATCAGGCAGAGGTCCCAGGAGCTCGCTCTCCTCTGAGATTTCCGCAGGTGGGTGACGTACCAAGAGGGGATAGTCCGGAGCCCTGAACTCCAGCCCCCAGACAAATCAGCCAGTCCGGTCGCAGTCTATGGCCAAATTCACATCAAGCACCTTCTGCAAAGCCCCATAGGGGATGCCCGTCCAGCCTCATTCAACAGCCTCAAATAGCACACAGTGGTTTTTTGGTCAGTGGTTCTCCAATCTGGCTGTACCTGAATATCACCTAAGAACTGACCCCTGTACCCCCCCTGTATGCATTCACCCACCCCTAACAGATCCCTTTGCTCCACCCAGGACTGGACTCATCTGGTCTGAGAAAGGGCCACTGTTCGTCACACTCTAAATCTGGCCGTGTTACAGAAGAACATTCTATGTCAGAGTCTAAGGGAGGAACAAAGCTCAGCTAAAGGAAAAGCAGGAATGAAGAGGGGGAAGAATGGGAGGAGCAAAGAAAAAGGGAATAATAAAGACTTTATATTATAATATTTACTTTTATAATAATAAAGTGGAAAAATGGAAAATGAAGAGATTTCCTCAGCTCAGACAAGCACACCTTGATTTAAGTAAATATAATTTTTTTTTCCGGAAAATATGAATTGACACTAAGGACAAATCAGGATATTAGTCATTTTACAAAAGAATTTGACATCAGATTCCTTTAAATAGCAATCTCCACTAGTACATTTAAAATAGGATTCCTTTTACAGAAGTGTGATTTATACAAAACCGCATCTGTTGCACAAACCTCAGAAAAAGAACTCTCCTGCCATATACTCTGCCTAACTATAGAACTGGCCCAATACAGATGGTCACCTGTTTTCTTCCAAAAGACACCCAGCCCTGCTCTCTGTCACCTAGTTCTCTGTTTTACCTCATTATGGTTCAGTGATTCCTAAGGGCCACTGGATTCTTCCAATCTTCCCTAAACTCAAGGAGCAACTGCTCTGAATTTTCATACTCATTCATTCAACACATTTCTTTTTTTTTTAAACATCTTTATTGGAGTATAATTGCTTTACAATGGTGTGTTGGTTTCTGCTTTATAACACAGTGAATCGGTTATACATATACATATGTTCCCATATCTCTTCCCTCTTGCCTCTCCCTCCCTCCCACCCTCCCTATCCCACCCCTCTAGGTGGTCACAAAGCACCGAGCTGATCTCCCTGTGCTATGCGGCAGCTTCCCACTAGCTATCTACTTTACCTTTGGTAGTGTATATATGTCCATGCCACTCTCTCACTTTGTCACAGCTTACCCTTCCCCCTCCCCATATCCTCAAGTCCATGCTCTAGTAGGTCTGTGTCTTTATTCCCGTCTTACCCCTAGGTTCTTCATGACATTTTTTCCCCTTAGATTCCATATATGTGTTAGCATACGGGATTTGTTTTTCTCCTTCTGACTTACTTCACTCTGTATGACAGACTCTAGGTCCATCCACCTCACTACAAATAACTCAATTTCATTTCTTTTTATGGCTGAGTAATATTCCATTGTATATATGTGCCACATCTTCTTTATCCATTCATCTGTTGATGGATACTTAGATTGCTTCCATGTCCTGGCTATTGTAAATAGAGCTGCAATGATCATTTTGGTACATGACTCTTTTTGAATTATGGTTTTCTCAGGGTATATGCCCAGTAGTGAGATTCCTGGGTCGTATGGTAGTTCTATTTGTAGTTTTTTAAGGAACCTCCATACTCTTCTCCACAGTGGCTGTATCAATTTACACTCCCACCAACTGTGCAAGAGGGTTCCCTTTTCTCCACACCGTCTCCAGCATTTATTGTTTGTAGAGTTTTTGATGATGGCCATTCTGACCGGTGTGAGATGATATCTCATTGTAGTTTTGACTTGCATTTCTCTAATGATGAATGATGTTGAGCATTCTTTCATGTGTTTGTTGGCAATCTGTATATCTTCTTTGCAACACATATTTCTCGAAGGCTTATCATGGGCACTACTCTAAGGGTACAGCCGTGAACAAAAAACGATGTCTCTGGTCCTGTGGATCTTATATTTTAGTGGTAGAGAGAGGGTAAATGATTAAAATACACAGTACATGAGATGGTGCTCTACGGAAGAAAAATAAGGCCTACAATGAGGCTGGTGTTAGCACCTTACACAGGGTCACCAGGGAAGGCTGTACTAGGAGACAAAGGGCTGCATTTGTAAGTGATGAGGAAGCAAGCCCGGCAGACACATGGGGGAATAGTTCCAGGCAGAGCCCACCTGGCAGGTATGAGGAACAGCTAGAGGAGGTTAAGCATGGCTGGCGCTGAGAGGTCAGAGGTGGGAGGGGCCACATCACAAGGGGCTACTGTAAGGACCAGGCTTTGTTCTGAGAGAGACAGGAGACACTGGGAGGTTTTTTTTTTTTTTTTTTTAAGATTCTTTCCTATTGGTTTCACATTAAAGGCAGACAATTCTCTTTTTCTTTTAACATTTATTTATTTAATTTATTTATTTTCCTTTTTTGGGGGGCTGCATCAGGTCTTAGTTGTGGCGCACGGGATCGTTTTCGTTCTGGCGCGGGGTCTGCTCTGGTTTCTCTCTAGTTGCAGCACGCGGGCTTCTCTCTCGTTGTGGCTTGCGGGCTCCAGAACGCATGGGCTCTGTAGTTGAAGCACACGGGCTCTCTCGTTGAGGCGTGGAGATCAGTAGTTGTGGCACGTGGGCTTAGTTGCCCCGTGGCACGTGAGATCTTAGTTCCCCGACCAGGGATTGAACCCGAGTCCCCCTGCATCGGAAGGCGGATTCTTTACCACTGGACCACCACGGGAGTCCCCCTCACTTTTTTTTCTTTTTGAGCAAAAGGGTGACATTATCGGACTCAGTGTTTTAGAGGATGCCTCTGGCTGCTGTGCTGAGAAGAGGCTGCAGAGACCAGCCTGCAAGCGGAGGGGGGATGATTAAGACGCTGCTGCTTTAATTCAGGCCAGAGATGATGGTGGCTCAGATGTGGCTGGCAGCAGCGGAGGTGCTGAGATGTGGTGGGATTCGGACACACTTTGAAGGTAGAGCTGACAGGAGGAAGGAGTCAAGGAAGGCACCATAATTATTTGCCAGAGTAACGAGAGGGCCCGAGTTGCCATTAACAAGATGGAAAGAATCACGGGAGGACAGGCTTGGGGCGGGGCAGATTGGAGCTTGTTTTTGGACATGTTAAATAAGAGATGTCCATTGGATATCCAGACAGAGCTGTAAATGAGCCAGGGGATGTGCAAGCCTGGAATTCGGGAGAGGTTCACGCTAGATGCGTCAATTTGATAGTCATCAGCATATATAGAGATGGGATTTAAGAATGGAGAAGATCGCCAAGGAGTAAGTCCAGATGAGAAGTCTGGGGACAGCCTGAGTACACCCAACATTCAAAAAAGAGAGACGTGAAGGAATGAGTAACGGAAACAGAAAAGCAACCAGGAGAGGGTGTGGCCTCCTGGAACCACATGAAGAAACATACATGAACTTCAGTGGTGTTGGACGTTGCTGATAGATCAAACAGGGTGAGAGCTGAAAACTGACCACTGGCTTGAACATCGTGGTGACCTTCACCAGGGCTTTTCTGGTGGAGTGGAAGAGAGAGCCTGATGGGGGATTCAGGAGAAAAGGGGTAACAAGGACACTAGAGGCAGCAAGTGCTGGTAAGGGGGGCAGAGAAAGTAGGGTCTAGGTTTCCTTGTTGTAAATGGGAGAAGGTATAACCTGTCTGTATAGACGTGAGGGGAGAGAAGGGAGAGGGTCGCTGGGATGGGGAAGAGGCCCAATGCACAATAGAAGGCAGCCACCCTGTTAGAGTAACAGGCCAGGTCACAGAGTACAGACACAGGTGTAAGCAAGGTGCGTTGGAGACAGCTTGTGTGAGCTCTCTTGGGATTGCATCTCCTTTCACAGTGAACTAGGAAGCAAGGTCAAGGGCTCAGCATGAGGGCAGCAGAGGAGAAGGCAGGAAGTACTGTTGAGGAAAGTGGAGGGCTGCTTAGACTGCGGGGATGCACAGGCCTCTGGAAGCAGCACCAGCTCCCACCGAGGAAGGAAATTCAGCTGGCCCTCTGCCTCCTCTTCTCCCAGCCAATTCTCCTCCATCCCTTTCACTTTTCCTCACACCAACTCTTCTCCTCCTTCTCTTTGCCTTTCCAGATTTAAAACAGTATGGACCTTGATGGACTCAATACTCAGATATACTTGGTCACTTTGGTGCCCTTCTTCTTCTTCTTCTTCTTCACTGAGGCCTTGCAGGAAGGAGAGGTGGGGTTGACCTGTGCTTGCTTTCGGAACATGGGCACCAGGGACTTGGTGGTCAATGTGTTTGTTTTCAGGGGATGAGGTGGGGGCAGGAGTCTGGGGGAAGCAAGGGAAATATAAGGACAAAACATCCAGACTCCCATCACATCAACAAAAGAAAAGATAGAAACTACATGATCATCTCAGATGCTGAAAAAGCATCTGATAAAATTCAACATCCAGTCATGATAAAAACTCTTGCCAAAGTGGGTACAGAGGGAACATATCTCAAAATAAAAGCCACTTATGACAAACCCACAGCCAACATAATACTAAACAGTGAAAAGCTGAAATCTTTCTCACTAAATTCTGGAACATGACAAGGATGCCCACTCTCACCACTTCTATTCAACATAGTATTAGAAGTTCTAGCCACAACAATCAGACAAGAAAAAGAAATAAAAGGTATCCAAATCAGAAAGGAAGAGGTAAAACAGTCATTATATGCAGATGACATGATACTCTATGTAGAAAACCCTAAAAACTCTACACAAAAACCATTAGAACTGATAAATGAGTTCAGCAAGGTAGCAGAATACAAGATTAATATACAGAAATCTGTTGCATTTATTTATGCTAACAATGAAATAACAGAAAGTAAAAAAACAATCCCATTTAAAATCACATCAAAAAAACAAAAAACAAAAAAATCTAGGAATAAACCTAACCAAGGAGGTGAAAGACTTAAATGCTGAGAACTATAAAACTATAAAGGAAATTGAAGATGTTTGAAGGAAATGGAAAGATATCCCATGCTTTTGGATTGGAAGAATTAATATAGTTAAAATGGCCAAACTACCCAAAGCAATCTACAGACTTAATGCAATTCCTATCAAATTACTCATGACATTTTTCACAGAACTAGAAAAAATAATCCTAAAATTTATATGGAACCACAAAAGACCCAGAATTGCCAAAGCAATGCTGAGGAAAAAGAACAAAGCTGGAGGCATAACGCTCCCAGACTTAAGACAATACTAAGCTACAGTGACCAAAACAGCATGGTATTGGCACAAAAACAGACATACAGATCAATGGAACAGAATAGAGAGCTGAGAAATAAACCCACACACCTATGGTCAGTGAATCTTCAAGAAAGAAGGCAAGAATATACAATGGGGAAATGACAATCTCTTCAGCAAGTGATGCTGGAAAAGCTGGACAGTCACATGTATATCAATGAAGTTAGAACATAACCTCACACCATTCAGAAAAACTCAAAACGGCTTAAAGACTTAAATATAACACATGACGCCATAAAACTCCTAGAAGAGAACATACACAAAACGTTTTCTGACATAAATCTTAGCAATGTTTTCTTAGGTCAGTCTCCCAAGGCAATAGCAAAAATAAACAAATGGGACCTAATCAAACTTATAAGCTTTTGCACAGCAAAAGAAATCATAAAATGAAAAGACAATCTAGAGGCTGGGAGAAAATATTTGCAAATGATGCGACCGACAAGGGCTTAATTTCCAAGATATACAAACAGCTCATACAACTCAATAACAAAAAAACCAAATAACCCAATCCAAACATGGGCAGAAGACCCAAACAGACATTTCTCTAAAGAAGACCATCTGGTCAAAAGGCAGATGAAAAGATGCTCCGCACTGCTAATTATTAGAGAAATGCAAATCAAAACTATAATGAGGTATCACCTCACACCGGTCAGAATGGCCACTATCAAAAAGTCTACAAATAATAAATGCTGGAGAGGGTGTGGAGAAAAGAGAACCCTCCTACACTGTTGGTGGGAATGTAAACTGGTGCAGCCACTATGGAAAACAGTATGGAGGTTCTTTAAAAAACTCAAAATAGAGTTACCATATGATCCAGCGATCCCACTCCTGGGCATATATCCAGAAAAGATGAAAGCTCTAATTCGAAAAGATACATGCACCCCAATGTTCATAGCCACACTATTTACAATAGCCAAGACATGGAAGCAACCTAAGTGTCCATCGACAGATGAATAAAGAAGATGTGGTACATATATACAGTGAAACATTACTCAGCCATAAAAAAAGAATGAAATAATGCCATCTATAGCAACATGGATGGACCCAGAGATGATCACACTAAGTGAAGTAAGTCAGATAGAAAGACAAATATTATATGATATCACTTGTATGTGGAATCTAAAGAAAAGATACAAACGAACTTATTTACAAAATAGAAACAGACTCACAGACCTAGAAAACAAACTTACAGTTACCAAAAGGGAAGGGAGGAGAGGGATAAATTGGGAGCATGGGATTAAAAGATGTACACTACTGTATATAAAATAGATAAACAAGGATCTACTGTATAGCACAGTGAACTATATTCAATATCTTATAATAAACTATAATGGAAAAGAATTTAAAAAATAGATACAGGGCTTCCCTGGTGGCGCAGTGGTTAAGAATCTGCCTGCCAGTGCAGGGGACACGGGTTCAAGCCCTGGTCCAGGAAGATCCCAAATGTTGTGGAGCAACTAAGCACGTGCACCACAACTACTGAGCCTGGAAGCCTACAGCCCATGCTCCGCAACAAGAGAAGCCACTGCAATGAGAAGCCTGCGCACCGCAACAAAGAGTGGCCCCCACTTGCCACAACTAGAGAAAGTCCGTGCGCAGCAACCAAGACCCAATGCAGCTAAAAATAAAATAAATTTTTAAAAAGAAAAAAATAGATATATACATATATCTATATAAAACCAAATCACTCTGCTGTACACCTGAAACTAACACAATATTGTAAATCAACTATACTTCAATTTTTAAAAGAAGAAAAAAAAGAACCCATCCAGACTCCCTCCTCAGTTCTCTCACCTTCCTTCCTTCTCTCCTGTCACCCCCTCCCTCCTCTTGGTTCTCAATTTTCTTATCTAAAAACACAGACTAAAGAGTCACTTACCTCACTGTGGCTCAGGTGCTAATTCTCTATTTCAATTAACCTGTCCTGGCCTGTAATAGATCCCAGATTCATTTGCACGCCTTCTTTCATGTAACCCTTAGAGTAACACTGAGACTGCTACCTCCATTGACTAGATGGGGTAACTGAGACTCAAGAATGGTTAAGTGACTTGTCCAGCTAGTTGTGATGCCTGACTAGCTAGATGACCCGGCTGGTAAGTAGCAGAGCCAGGATTTGAACCAAGATCTCACTCCAATTTCAGGCCCATCCATCCCAGCAACATCGTTCCAGGCCTGGGAAGGATCATTCTGAGTCACTTCCACTGAGAGAACACACAGGTCAATGTCAAGCCCAAGGTTCCAGGAACTGAAGTCCTTATTAACATATAACTAAAGCACAGGCTCACTGAACTCAGGTCAGACCCAAAGAGAAGAGAGTGGAGTGAGTAGGGCACGATCTGGTTACCCCCGGGAGGCCATCAACTGTCCCAGCTGGCAGGCAGAAACCCGAAGGATATTTCCAGCCCTGGACCCAGGGAGTAATAACGAGCTGGGATGGATTTGCTAAACGGTTTTCTAAAGTGGAGAGACGGGTGGTTGCTAATTCTGTAGGTGGATTTCGTCATCAGCTGTAGGACTGTGATGTGACTTCCTCAGAAATCAGAGCAGCCAGAAACTCTCACTTCTGTTTCTCGAGGGGTGAAAGAGAGCCCTTCCTCAGGGGAAAAGCCACAAGGTTCAGGAGAAGTGTAGGGGTGTAGAGGGAGACACCCAAAGGGCCCAGGCAGGGTGAACCCCCGCTGGGCACCCAGGCCTGACACCCTGCTGGTTTCTGGGCTACCAGAACCTGGTGGTCATGACATGGCCAGACCTCTCTTTCTAAAGCACAGCTCCTGGACTTCCCTGGCGGTCCAGTGGTTAAGACTCCGCGCTTCCACTGCAGGAGGCACGGGTTCGATCCCTGGTCAGGGAACTAAGACCCCGCATGCCGCATGGCACGGCCAAATAAATAAAGCCCAGCTGCAGCAATGCCAGACACGTCCAGGGGCTCACAGCTGCACCCCAAGCCTTTGCTTCAAGCCACTCCTATAACCTAGATTAACCCCATCCTCCCCAAACCGCCTCTGTTTATTTAAGTCCTGCCATTAATTAGTCAGTCATGATTGTATTCATTCAATAAATTCAGCCACCAAAAAATGCTGAGTACCTATGTCAAGTGCTGTACTAAGTTAACTCACAGATGTGTGAGACTTAAGTCCTGGCTTCAAACAGAGTGATCTAGGTGGGAAGAAAGATGGTGGCATTGTGTACACAGCCCGTGGGAGGAGGCGTTGGTGGGTGCAGGTTGTAGGGAGGGTGGGGTGAGCATCGAACCAGGCCGAACGGGTCAGACCCGGCGGCCCTTCCCTGGACCCAGTGAGCCGGCCTAGATAAGGGGCCTGTAGGGGCATTCAGGGGAGAGGCCAGCACCCGGCACAAAAGTGGGGGCCAGTGCCCAATGGCAGTGGTGCCAGAGTGTGAGAAAGAGAAGAGAAGGCCGGGCCCAGAGAGCCTAGCGTACAGTTATAGGGCAACGGAAGAGAGAACCGTCCAAGCAACATTCCCCGTAAGCACCACTCAGCCCAAAACACACCAATTTAAAAAATTCTGAAAAGCCCAAATCTCTCTTTTTTTTCATTAATTTATTTATTTTTGGTTGTTGGGTCTTTGTTGCTGCCCGTGGGCTTTCTCTAGTTGTTGAGAGTGGGAGCTACTGATTGTGATGTGCAGGCTTCTCAGTGCGGTGGCTTCTCTTGTTGGGAAGCACGGGCTCTAGGCGCGCGGGCTTCAGTAGTTGTGGCACGCGGGCTCTAGAGCGCAGGCTCAGTAGTTGTGGAGGACAGGCTTAGGTGCTTCACGGCATGTGGGATCTTCCTGGACCAGGGCTCGAACCTGTGTCCCCTGCAGTGGCAGGCGGATTCTTAACCACTGCGCCACCAGGGAAGTTCCAAGCCCAAATCTTAAAGCCCAAGTTATTAAAGTGTAAAGCAGTGACCAGATAGACACACTTAGATATGTGTATAAGGATCTCACCTCGACTGTGGGAAACGGATACAGCTAAATGTCTATTAGTGGGAGAGTGATTACAATGAAAGGATACATGGCTCTACTTATCTGGAAATATGAATCGCTAAGAGTTGCTGAATCTGCCTTCGCAACAACCCTATACGGAGGTTCCTGTGATTACCCCACTACACAAGTGGGAAAACTGTGGCTCAGGGAGCCTCGGTCCCCTGCCCCAGTGAGTAAGCGGTGGCTACGGAATCTGAACTCCAGAAGCAATGCCCTTCACCACTCTGATGTAACTGTTTCTAGATCTAAAGTGTAGAGAAAGCTAAAATACAAGTCTACAAAACTGTATTATGACATGGCTCCATTTTGTTTAAATATGTATTTGTCTATGTGTATATGCTTGTATTTTGTTAAATCAAATGAACATTTGGCCATTTATGACTTCTAAAAAGTCCTTTGCCCTTTCATATGGTTCAACGTGCATGTGTGTTGCTGTGTACACATTCACACCCACGAATAAAAAAGTCTGTAAGGATCTATACCAAATTATTAGTAGTTTTGGATGGTGGGAGTATGTCTGATCTTGCTTTTTTTTTTTTTTTAACAGTTTTTCATATCTTCTGAAAACTAGCGTTAAGTTAAATGTTTTCCTGTGAGTTACCTGTTTCCTCACCACAGCTGCTGATGACTATAGCTATGTGAGATTAAAATGTACCAAAAGTGCAGGAGCCCAGCCCCCCTAAATTACAGCATCCGAGGCCAGTACACTCACGGCCATCTCCCCTCGGGAGCTGAGAAGTCACAGCATAGGCAGAAAGTTGTCACAGAAAGAACTCAGAGTCTGCTGATTCAGGGGACAATGCTGACATATGCACAGGACAAAAAGGATGACAGCCAGGACCCTAGATGACAGCACTGGGAAAATCGCCGTCCAGCACTAAAACTGCTGACACGGATCTTTGAGCTAGGGGGGCCAAGGAGGCAGTGATTTGGTAAGACTACTTCCCTAAGAATCCGGCCTGGGAGAAATCCAGCAAAAGAAAGCTATTTTAGGTCCCAGAAAATGAGGCTGAACTCGTGCTCCAAAGAGAGGTCACGATAGAAAGCTAATGAAATGCTCATCTCCAAAAAACGTTCCCCCACCCATGGTGTGTGGCTCCCGTGCGTATCCTGGTACCAGCAAGAGCCACCTCCAGGCACAAGGACCAGAAGCAGGTGTAAGCCTGTTGGCCAGAATAGTACTTTCGGGTCTGACAGTTCAGTGGAGACTGCCTCACTTATGCAACACCTGCTGATTATTTTTAACTTGGACCCTCACCCCCTGCTCCCACTCATCTCTCCTCTCTCATTCTTCTGGCCCCGCTCCTGACAAACCCCAGCATCCGTGCACCTGCACACGGCGCCACTCTCCTAACCAGAATGTCTTCTCACCACTTCATCACCCATTCAATCAGCACCTACTGTGCGTCATGGATTTTCATCAATGAAATCACCACTCCCCAGGCTCACAACACAGCTTAAACACCACCTTTTTCCAGGAAACACAACACCGAGGTATAAAGATTTAGGCCCAGGGCTTCCCTGGTGGCGCAGTGGTTGAGAGTCCGCCTGCCGATGCAGGGGACACGGGTTCGTGCCCCGGTCCGGGAGGATCCCACATGCCGCGGAGCGGCTGGGCCCGTGAGCCATGGCCGCTGAGCCTGTGCGTCCGGAGCCTGCGCTCCGCAATGGGAGAGGCCACAGCGGTGAGAGCCCCGCGTACCACAAAAAAATAATAATAATAATAATAAATAAATAAATAAAAAGATTTAGGCCCCATGTCCTGGGAACTTTGCTAGTCCCACGAAAATCGGGACTGCACCTAATCTTCTGGTATAAAGAACAGGTGGTTCCCGAACCCATCCCGTGGTCTTGTGACCTTGCGCTTCTGCACGAGTGGCT
The DNA here is from genome assembly GCF_026419965.1 of Kogia breviceps. Classification (NCBI taxonomy): domain Eukaryota; kingdom Metazoa; phylum Chordata; class Mammalia; order Artiodactyla; family Physeteridae; genus Kogia; species Kogia breviceps. The sequence goes on from NC_081323.1 coordinate 82,235,907, forward strand.
TTCTCTGCCTGGAATGCTCTTACCTTCCTTACCCTCTGGGCAAATTCCTTCCCCCTCCTCCTCCAGTTTTCTCAGTGAGTCCCTTCCTCGAGTGCCAGGCAGTTAAGCCCACCCTCTCCCACCCTAGCACATCCCTCAAAAGTAGCCTGTGCGTTTTATCACATGTACTGTAATTACTTATAACATGTCTGATTGCCCTGATTACCAGCAGAGGGGTGGTCCCGGAAAAAAGGACTGTTCTACTCCTTCACCTAAAGTTTCAAGATTTTATTTGGTCCCTCTTGGAAATTGATGGCTTAAACAACACAAAAAGCAAAATACAAAGATAAAGAGATTTATTAAGGTTAAACTAATAAATATATGGAGAATTCACCCAACAGAGAACAGGCATCCTTTTTGGGTGCACAGAGATCATTCACAAAAATTAAACATGGAGGGCTTCCCTGGTGGCACAGTGGTTGAGAATCTGCCTGCGGATGCAGGGGACACGGGTTCGTGCCCCGGTCCGGGAAGATCCCACGTGCCGCGGAGCGGCTGGGCCCGTGAGCCATGGCCGCTGAGCCTGCGCGTCCGGAGCCTGTGCTCCGCAAAGGGAGAGGCCACAGCAGTGAGAGGCCCGTGTACCATCAAAAAAAAAAAATTAAACATGGACTACTAGGCCATAAAGGAAGATTCAGTAAATGCGAGAGAATCAACATTATACAAACCATGTTGAGACCATAACGTAATAAAATGTTAAAGTATTAACAAAAGGATTGCCTGTAAATCCAAAAAAAATTTTTTTTATTTGTTGCGTAAATGAATAAGCAAAAATACTAATAATTATAGCCATGGCTTATGAAGCCCCTCCATGTTCCAAGAACTGTAAACAGGCCATCTCAGCCTCTCACAAGTCGGCAGACACCAGTCGATCTGAGAAAGTTAGCTGATGTAGATAGCAAGGTCAGCTAACCTGTCCGTGGTCCTAGAGTGGCAAGTGGTGGCATCAGGATTTAGCCTCTGGCCTTTGTGACTCCAAAGCCCCTGGTCAGCAAGTAGGGCCGTCTCAGGACACAGAAGTCACCTCCTGATCCTCTGTGTGCAGGGGGCAGTGCTGGCTCCCACTCACATTTATAAATATGCCTCCCACCCTGTAATCCCTGTCCTATTTGCTCACAAGCAATCACCTCCAGATCAAAGACTCACTAGGATTTTAGAGGAGACACAGAGATTTTTTTTTTTTCTTAAAATGGCTTAATTTCTTTGGTGGCCCGGGGAACATGAATTTTGTCCGACTGTGAAAATTCTGTGGTTCAGGGGCAGCTGCCAGACCACGTGCCTGTCTGGCTTTGGACTGGGACCTCTAGGGCAAGAAATAAGACAAAGGTAGAGCGGAAACAGTCCCTGGACATGCTGCTTCAAAAAAATCACCCAGCTGTGTCTGGGGGGATGGGGTTTGGGGTGAGGGGAGTGGAGTAGGGGGAAGACGGCAGGGAGGGTCGATCGGCAGGGAGGACTGGTCATCTGTGGGCTGGGCTGTCTTAAAACCTACATGTGCATCTGAACTTAGGACACTAAATCCTGTTTCTTCCCCAAGGCTATTTTGAGGGAGCAAATAATCCAGCTGAGAGTGTTCCATCAACTACAAATGTCTATGAGTCCGTCCCACTCAACGCATTTCAAGGAAATCTGTCTCCCTCTCTTGACTCTAAGCCTTTCAAGAGACAACTTGGCCATCCTCAGCTCTGGGTCCCCAACATCTTAACACCCACCCCCCCAGGGTCCTAAGCATACCGTGAGGATTCAACATGCGTCTGAATTGAACGGAACCTCATCCGGGTAGGATAAAATCTTAGTGTTCAGTGACAATAAGAGACAGCAGTCAGATGGTAAATCAAAAACTCTTTTTTTTCGTAAGCATTTTCAAAAGAGGCAGATAAGAGATTTCCTTCCCCACTGGCACTTGGCTGAGGCCAATGTCATCTCTGACCCCTGACCTTAATTCCACGGGCTGTTTGGAGAAGGTGGCTGGTCCGTGATGCTCTGCTCAGTTTGAGAAACTGTGCGTGGTGATGCATAAAGCTCACTTCTCTGGAACTGCTCCCCAGTATGCAAAGGAGCTGCCTTTCACCTGGGGCCAGCCACACCTTAGCCGAGGAATGACAGGTCTCTGAGGGCTCTTCCCGAAGTCTGAGCACTGAGCCAGAGTCTCTAGGTTGGCAAGGACTCAGAGGCCATGCTCCTCCAGGGTCCTTCGGCAGCTCCGCCGGCCAGGGAGCTGCTCTCCCTCTTCAGGGAGTTGATTCTGCCATAGGATGCTCTGCTGTGGGGCGGTCCTGGCCAGCCAAAGCCCCACGTCCCAGAGCCTCCCCCCAGCCCAGTACATAAACTAGCTCTTCCTCCCCACAGCCCCCTCAGCTGTCCATCAGCCTCTCTGCAGTCTTCCCTTCCACAGACTGAACTGCTCATTTGACGAGGCTGACATCCTCCTCACCGCTCTCTGGACAGCCTCTAGCCAGAGGTTTCAAATCTTCTTTGACTCTGACCACAGTAAAAAGCACATCTTACAAGGCCAGTCCATGCTTGGGTGTGCGTGTGTATACAACCAAACCAATTTCATGAACCTTCGTACATGGAATATACTTGGATGTTTTCTAGTCTGTTTCACTCTTTCAAATGCTTAGCTGCAACCCACTAAAGCGATATTTTGTGACCCAGAACTGAAAGCACTGCTCTGGTTTCACCAAGCCGGTCATCCATGTCCAGCTTTGACTGATTATTTGGCTCAGACGTTAAGCCTCCCTTTCCACATGGTTTAGCTGATGCAAGCTGTGGGTAGAGTCCTGGGCATCGTCCTACCCTGGGATCTCCCTGGCTTCGCGTTTCCCTCTACCACGCCTCTCCTCGACCCAGCAAATACACACGAACCTCAGCAGACAGAACCTCAGCAGGCGGCAGGTTGGCCTGAAGCTTCTTCCTGCTCCACCAGCAACATCATTTACTCACAACACCTGAGATGCTTTTCTCTGCTTTTTCCCTGACCTCTTCCCATCTTCCTGCTGTGTAAGTTGGAAGATCCCAGGGGTCAGAAGTCTCACATTTAAGGCAGGCGGCCAAGATTCATAAAGAAACCCCAAGCATTAAAAACAGCTGTAGATGCCTGACGAGGGGCGTGGTCCACACAGATGGGTGCTAATCCCTTCTCCCCGAATCTTCTCCCCTCGGTGACCCAGAGGCCAAAGGCCACCACGTCCAGCTCATCGTTTTAGATTAGCTTCTGTCCACCCTAGAATCTGTTCACTAAATCTTTTTCCTTACCCTGTATTGGCTTTGTCATAATTTTGGTGATGTGGAGAAATGGGGATACCACATCTTGCTCCAGGATTTCACTTTTCTGAATTTCAGTTTTCTTATCTGTAAAATGTGGCTAATTCTTTCTGCCCGGCTTTTCTCACGGGTTTGTGGTGAACAGGAAGAGGTGTGAAATGCACTGTAACCTGTAAAGCACTATGTAAATATAAATCGTTACATAAACTATACGTCTTTTTGCTAAGAAATGACAGCGATGACTCTGATCCCCTAATTACAGCCGGCGCACTCATGCTCTGTATTCAGTAAAGGCACAGACCCCACCATCAACCCCCAAAAGGCATCTGCACTTTACCCCTGAGTGCCGGGTTAAACCAGCTCTCCCTTGGGCAGATATCTGATGTCATCAAAAATTCATTGGCTCACAGCAGCCGGCGAATCCATGGTCTCCACTCATTTGTACCTTCATTCAGAAAGATAACTAGACCTGGGAGAAGTGGTCCCCAAAGCAGTCAACTGAAATACAGCCTAAGTTCAGCTCTTTAGGCCAATCAAGAAAATAAAGGCTGTGGGTGTGGGTGTGGGTGGGTGGGGGAGGTCAGAGTCATCTTAGATCAGACTTTGGGGACCATCATTATCATAATAGCCACCATGTACGGAGGACTTACTGTGCTAAGTCCTGTGCCTTAAAGAATTATTGCCAACCTTGATGAGAATGCTCAAGGCTCATTTTACAGACGAGGCTAAAAGGTTAAGAAACATGCTCCAAGGGATAAACTATAATCTGCTTTTCCTCATACAGCAATAAGCAAGTGAAACCCCAAGGCTGGTGTTGGGCTTTGCCAAGGATGTGACTGAAATGCTGGGTTTGAGGTCTGCCCTGGAGCCAGGGGCCCCCGGAATGAGGACTTTAAACCGGAGATGGGGCTTTCATGGTCAGAACAGAAAGTAACTTCGGCCTTTTGCAGGAATAGGAAGCAGATGCCAATTCCCTGGGGTGGGTAAGGTTCTTGTTGCTACACAGTCCAGGGTCTGTGCTCTTTACAAAGAGCTGAGAACAATTGTTTCTGGGCTGGAAGCTTGGCTGCTCAATGATTAATGAGAATCTAATATCACTTTTGTTTGGACCCCAAGCTAAAAGAGGAAAGAGGCAACACATGTGCCTCTCCTGTGTCCAAAATTCTCTGAAGGTTACCCCACTGCCTACAGGCCAAAGTCAGAACGCCTTGGCTGGCGTTCAAGGCCTTTCTGGTTGGGCCCCAACCAGAGATCTTAACATTTTCTGATCTCAAACCTCTGTCCCGGCCAGACGTCCTGAGCCTCACCCAATGGGTTCTGCCCATTTGTCTTCCTGCAACTCCTAACAGGCAATGCCCCTCACTGCTCTCAGCAGAGCCGACTCCACTCAGCCTTGAAGACCCAGCCTAAGGCCTCATCTTTCTTCTGGACTCTGCAGCCCATCCCTTTGCAGACCCCACAGCCTTCTGATTGGGGCCTGCACTAATAGCTGTTAGGTTGACCTGCATCTCTCTGGACCCCTCACCCAGATGCTAAGGGCCTGAGGAGCAAGGAGGCCATATGTTACGTTTCTGTGTCCTTCACACAGCACTTGCTATAGAAATGACAGGAATTAAATAAACACTGTTGAGTTAAAGGGAGGATGGATGGAGGGAGGTGGTAGTGTCAGAAGTGGACCAGATCTCTAGAGATAGAGGTCCCTAAACCCTGTAAGCTGGTCCTCACAGACCAGCCTTTGGAAAACATCTAAGCTCAGGGACAGAAGGAAACTCAGAGGTGATCTGGTCTGGCGGCCATTGGACTAGAACTTCAGGTTCCCTGTCCCTCCCACCCACCCTCCCCCATAGCCTAGACAGGTGACCCTGGTCCTGCTAAGACACCTCTTGGAAAGGGCCTGGCTGCTGCTCAGCTTTCCACCTTCCCACCCCCACAGATGCATAGATGACTTTTTTGAGGGGTATTTCTAATAGTTACCCAGAGAAAATAAGCTTTCATGATACACACATATAGGGAACTGTGGTCCAGCCTCTTGGCATTGCCCAACCATGGGCAGGTCTGTGTGTCCTCAGACAAAGATGAGAGCCAGCGAGGCCCCTCGCCCCAGGGGGAGCACTCAGTTTGAGAGTGGTCTCCTGCCACAGAAAGGAAAGACTCTCACCCATCCTCTACCCCCTATCCCACTGTCACCTACCCAAGACAGAATGCCAAAGGCTTGGCAGGGCCCGGAGCTTACTGGTCTTCTCCAAAGAGATGGCTACTTCCAAAGGATACTTTCTGGGAAAAACGAGCCTAATTCTGTACAAGACCAACTGAAATTCCAGTACCTTCCCTTCCCTAAGGTATAGGCAGATCCAGAGCCCCCCTTCCCCAGACACACCCCAACCCAGGTCTTTTCCTCTGAAGCCCTGGGGCCCCCATGAAGCACAGGCCATCATGGGGTACCTCTGCAACCTCAGGCACCGGCCCTCAAAGGTTGTAAGGCTGGGGTGTGGGTCTAAAGCCAGGGTCAGGGAGGTAGTGATCTCAAGGACACCTTTAAATCTTCATTCAGAGTGGGAGCCAATCCGAACTCCTAGACAAACCTGCCCCAGGACTCCAAGGGCTCCCAGAGAACCCCTCCCTTCGGAGTCCCCCAAATCACATCCCGCTGCTACTCCCACCCGAACCCCCAGGGCTGCTCTTCAATCAATCAATGAACAACACTGTATTCAGCGCCTACGGTGCCCCTGGGGGAGTGGAGGGCTGCCCTGGGGGAAGAATCAGCTCCCTCCAGAGAATTAGATGCTTAAGAGTCAATGGTATCTGCTGCCCCCTAAGCCAAGGCAGTTGGGGGTCTACAAGTGGTAAATCCAGAACACCCCTCCAAGCATTCTATGCCAAGGGGTCCATCCCTATCCCCTCACCCTGCAGGATGGTTAAAGCCCTGGCTTCTCACTGCTCTCCCAGGCCACCCACCTGTGCCCTCCTGCCCACTGGCTCAGTCCAAAAATCTTTCCTTATAAATCTCAGATACGTGTGAGAGCAGGGGCTCTGGAGGAGGTAGGACGAGCCCCCTTCCCGCAGCCCTGCTCTCCCTCCACCAGGCTGGCTCCCCAGTGTAGGAGGCGAGCTCAACAGCCCTCTCTCCCTGGAGTCTAGCGAGCTCTCCGGGGTAGCCCTGGCGGCAGCACGGCGGGAAACCGGGAAGCCCAGCTGTGTCGGCCACCCGCCTCCAGAATCCTGGCCCCGCTCCCTCCTCCAGCACGCCTGGAGTTGGGGCCAACAGGCAGGATCAACCATCCAGAAACTTTCAATGGATCAAGCCGACTGGGAGGGAGAGAGGGACGGGGGGAGGGACGGGGACGCGGACGCGGAGGTTCCAGTGCAGAGCCCCCGCTCTTCACTTACCATCTTGCTCACATCCATGACCGAGGCTGCAGGGCACCCCCCCGCCTCTGGAGATCCCGCGTGCCCCGAACGCTGCTCCTGGCTAATTCAGCCCGGATGGTGCCATGCTGCGGGGAGGGTGGCCGGCAGGGCCCCCGCGGACCGGGGAAGGCGGCGGCGGCGGCGGCTGGACCGAGGCTGGTCCGGAGAAAGGAAGGGGAGGGGGAGGGGAGGCGGGGAAGGGGAGGGGGCCGCGCGCCGAGCCGCAGCGCGCACCGGGGGCGGGGGAGGCACGGCCCGGCGCGGTGGAGCGCCCGGGGGCCGGGGAATCCCGAAATCTGCTGCAGGCGCCCGAGCCGCCGCGGCGGTGGCGGTGACGGTGGTGGCGGTGCGGGGATGCCGGGCGGGGTGGGATCAATGGACGGATTCCCGGCGCTGGAGCCTGCGGCCCGGGCGCGCGGCGAGGGTGTGATTTGAATAACAAAAGGTCGCTTCTCCCCGAGGCCCGCGGCCAGGATCGCTGAGCCCGCAGCGAGGCCGCCAGGGAGTGAATGTTGAGTGTGAGTGTGTGCGCGGGTGTGCGCGTTTGGGTGGTGGGGTCAGTGGGGCTCAGGAAGTGAGCGGCGGAGGCGGCTGAAAAGCGGGGAGAGCTGGGGGGCGCACCGAGCCGACATTCCAGTGGGGGCAGGGGGTCTGCTCGGCCCCTCCCCACTTGGCTTCACTGGACAAAGGCGGAATTCAGACCCAGTGGTTAGCCGCCTGCGGCTAATCCGGAGGGGACGCCCAGAAGAGTCTGGGGTCCGCAAACAGAGGGACGAATAGCAGGAAGTGGTACAGGTATCCCCGGAAGGCTCCGAGGCCCCCCGCAAGGGAGCACAGAGCCAACCTGCCTAGTGGCTTCTAAATGATGTCTGCCCTGAGTTCAGAGCCCCTTTCTCTCGAGCCAGACTCCCTTACTCAATGCCTAGTCTACCTAAGAGAAATGGGAGACAGTCTCTTCTCTGCAAGGAGATGCGGCTGGTGGCGGAAAAGGGCTGCTGGCAAATGCTCTTTTGGGGCTCGGTCTCCAGAAAAAGGCTGGAGGCCCAAGCCTATGGTTTCAACACAGGCTGCCTCACATCCTCGGAGGAGCAGGAAGAAGCAGGCTTCCAGCTCAGCGGAGTCAGCACGGACCTCAGTCCACTTACACCAACCCTGCTTTACAGGGTAAGGAAACTGAGGCCCAGAGAAGGGGAGGGATTTGCCCCAGGTCACACACCTGGCAAGAAATGAGGGCAGAAGAAACCTCACTAAGGACAGTGCAGCCCAAGCCCAGAAGAGCTTCTCATGCTGCCACGGAGTGAAATCCGTTTTTATAAACAGGTGACAGGATGCATCCACAACTCTGGCCCTCTGACCCACACCAAGGGGCTGGGGAGGCAGCACTGGTAAGTCCCCCATCCTGGCCCTAGGGCCTGCTGGGCTGACTAGGACAGCACCGTCCCCTTCAAAGCTGAGTTATTGGGCTTCCCTGGTGGCGCAGTGGTTGAGAATCCGCCTGCTGATGCAGGGAACACGGGTTCGTGCCCGGGTCCGTGAGGATCCCACGTGCCGCGGAGCGGCTGGGCCCGTGAGCCATGGCCGCTGAGCCTGCGCGTCCGGAGCCTGTACACACACACACACACACACACACACACACACACACACACACACACCTGAGTTATTGATCTATGTCATAGGGGCTGTTTCTCTGCCTGCCTTCTAGGGGGAATGTGAGAACCCCATGATATAAAAGATGATATAAATAAGATATAAAAGCAGAAGTACAGGAAGGTCAGGGGCTTTTTGTCATGGTGGTTATTTTTACTTACCAGCTCCAGAGCCCAGTCCAGGGTCCCTCAGCTTCAGGAAAGGGCTCTCTGGGCCCAGGTCTCTCTGTCTAACCCTGAGTCTGGACGGCACACTGACTCTCCCGCCCCACCCCAGGGCTGCCCCTGGCAAGCCCATCTCTTCCAGCACTGTGCCCCAGCCAGGGAAGGCAGGAGGGTGCCCCGGTCAGTTCTGGTATTCTGGGCTCCCATAGACCCTGCTACTGACTCATGTCCACAAGAGTCAACCCAAAGGAGGTACGAGGCAGGAGGGAAGCATGCCACTACTTCCTCATCCTCCAACCAGGACACCCAAGGGAGGTGAGGGCCAGGTGAGCCAGCAGGAGTCACCCAACGCAGAAATGAGTTTTGGATTATCTGCTGGTTGTTTAAATGAACAACCACCTTTTTTCTTAAAAAAAAAAAAAAAAAGATTTCATGTTTTTAAAATATTATGAACCTGGGACTTCCCTGGCGGTCCAGTGGTTAAGACTCTGCGCTTCCAATGCAGGGGCCACGGGTTCAATCCCCGGTCAGGGAACTAAGATCCCATATGCTGTGCCTCGCGGCCAAAATAATAATAATAATAAATGACAAAAATGAAAATAAAAATATTATGAACCCTTAGGCCTGGGGTTGATCAAGGTCTCCCAATAGATCTTGACATCTGAGCTGGCAAAGCCCATTTTCTCATTGCTGAAATGGGGATAGTGACACCTGCTTCACACACAGGTGTTAAGGGTTGAATGAAAGATCTTTTCCAAACCTTACCTGTAGTAGGTTGAATGATGCCCCACCCCCACCCCCACTGCCACACACACACCACCAAAGATATCAGGTCCTAATCCCTGGAACCTGTAAATACTACTCTACGTGGCAAAGATCATGTGCACATATGATCAAGCCAAGGCTCCTGAGGTGGGAAGAAGACCCTGGATTATCTGCGCAGACCTCTGATGCAATCTTGGGCATCCTTGTAAAAGGGAGATGTGACACACAGAGGATGTGGAGATTACCGTGATGCGGCCACAAGCTAAGAAGTGCTGTCAGCCACTAGAAGCTGCAACAGGCAAGGAAGAGATTCTCTCCTAAAGCCTGTGGAAAGACTAGAAGCTGCAACAGGCAAGGAAGAGATTCTCTCCTAAAGCCTGTGGAAAGAGTGGGCCCCGCCAACACCTTGATTTTGGCCTGGTGATGTGATTTCGGACTTCTGCCCTCCAGAACCAGGAGAGCATCAATTTCTGTTGTTTTAGCTACCAAGTTGATGAGAATTTGTTACAGCGGACACAGGAAACTAACATACTGCCCAAAGGCGGTGACGGCCAGTCACTGCTCCAGACAGGAGCCTGCCTCAGGGCTGCTCTCTTTGCTGCTCTTGTGAAAGAGAGGCCAGCAGGAGCCACAAATAGGGCTGTTCCTCTCTTGCTCCATTTGGGGGGCGGGGGGGGGGGGGGCACCCTGGCAAATAAGAAAGTACCTACAGGCAAGCATATGGATGCACGTGCGCACACAACATACAAATACAGGGAAGCAGCAAACAGCTTCTTAAGAGAGCCTGGGCTTCTTTGCCTTGGCTAACCCATCACCTGCTAGGCCTGCCCAGCACACAGACATCTTTGGGTGCCTGCCTTTCCTGCAACTCTTCTTGGGGTGACAGGTTCAGACTTAGAGAAGAAGTGAAAAGATGGGGCCTTTGCATTCCCCATTCCACAGTGGCTGTGCCACGAGGCATCGTGGTCTCAGGTTTTTAAGGAAAGACATTTCTAATTGTGCCACTACAGAGAGAAGCAATTTGAAATACGCATGAAACCCAGCTCAGGCTGGAGGAGTCTCTTTTGAATAAACTGGATAGAAAGAGAAACAGTAGGTCAAAATAAGAATGCTGTGCCCCTCAGGCTGCTGTCCTTTCTTCATCAGCTCCAGGTCACTATATTGAACTGTCTACCAGACATCAACACCTGGGGAAGTCTCACAGGCACCTCACACTCAAGGAATCCAAAGATAAAATTTTCTTTTCCCTCTGTTTTCACCATCTGCTCCGGCTCCTGTTTTCCGTCTTCAGTAATGGTTCCACATCCACTTAGTTCATCAGGCTAGAAACATCAAGGTCAGCCTTAATTTCTCCACTGACAACTGCCACTCTCACCCCATCTAATCAGTTCCCGTGTCCATGCAGTTCTTTCTTGCCAACAGTTTCCGGTCTATGTCTTCCCTCCCTATACCAATTGCTCCTGCACTGGATAAGACTTTATTTTTTTTTATTTTTTGTGGTAGACGGGCCTCTCACTGCTGTGGCCCCTCCCATTGCGGAGCACAGGCTCTGGACGCGCAGGCTCAGCGGCCATGGCTCACGGGCCCAGCCGCTCCGCGGCATGTGGGATCTTCCCAGACTGGGGCACGAACCCGTGTCACCTGCATCGGCAGGCGGACTCTCAACCACTGCGCCACCAGGGAAGCCCCTGGATAAGACTTTAAACCACAGCCTCCTAACCGGCCTCCCTGCCTCCAGTCGCTACACGTCCAGTTCATCTTCCACACCTTCAGCTGTGACTCCTTACTGGCTGACCCCAAATGGAAACAAAACCAAAATGAAACAAAAAAACCCTTCCACAGTTCATCTGGCCCTCAAGGTCCTTACTAACCTGGCCTCATCCCCCTCCATTCTAGCCACCTTCTCCCATCCTTTCCTGTCCACCGCATCAGTGAAGTCCTGGCCCACCTCAGGACACCCCTGGAATGCCCTTCCCACCTCCTCAGCTTGGAAGATTCTTTCTCACCTTTCAGAACCCATCTCAAACATCACCTTCTCTACAAAGACATCCCTGACCCATCCAGACATAGTCACTCAGAGTCCCTGCCTGCAATGGACAGCCTCTGGGTATAGCCTGCATCAACCTTGGATGGGGGTAGTCCTTGCCCTGGGCTCTCTCTGCTCACCTGTGAGTGCCCTCAGGCAGAGGCTGAGCCTCCCTGAGTGCCCCACCCCATACTTACTTACCTGCCCCAGGCCTCTTGTCAACCCAAATTCCACACCCGAATCACTGCTCCACCTAACTTCAACTAAGAAGTGCTAAATGGACCCAGGAAGCCAGTACAGAAGGTGCAGAAGATGTGTCCTGGTGGAGGATGACACCTACTGGAGAACCGTGATTCTGCCACCTAGCCCTACAACTACCACACTGAAGACCCTGCTGAGAGGCTCAGGGCTGGGCCTTCCAGTACTTTGAGGCATGAGATTCCATTAATTCCCAGTAATGAGGTTTAAACTAAACAATAGGGACTTCCCTGGTGGTCCAATGGGTAAGACTCCGCCCTCCCCATGCAGGGAGCCCGGGTTCAATCCCTGGATGGGGAACTAGATCCCACATGCATTCCGCAACTAAGAGTGCACAAGCCTCAACTAAAGATTCCTCATGCTGCAACTAGGAATTCCACATGCCGCAACTAAAAGATCCCGCATGCCGCAACGAAGATCCTGCGTGACTCATCTAAGACCAGCGCAGCCTAAATAAATAAATAAATATTTAAAAAACGAAAAACAACTAAACAATATTCCCTACAAAATGGCCTTATATAATGCGTGTTACTATGCTACCTGCTACCACTAACAGTAAGCATACACAGAGGGCTGCAAAGTTTATAAAATGCCTTTTTGCCCATTATCTCATTCAACTCAGGTAAGGCAGATAGAATAGGTATTATTATTATTACAACACTTATTTTGCACGTGAGGTGTTGTAGAAGAAAGAAAGCCGGAAAAGGTACCGAGATGGGGAGGGGAGGTCCAAAGCTTCTTTAGCTTTGCCTAACGTGTTTTAGCATTTCATAAGGAGAATGTAATGAAATATTTTACCTGCATCATAATGGTGGCTGTTAAATTAAATGGTGGCTGTTACATTTCTTTCTTGAAAATGTAGGCTTCAGCGTGAGACAGACCTCAAGTTGAAATCTGGCTGCATAACTTTCTAGATATGGGTAAGTTCCTTAACCTCTCTGAATTTTAGTTTTCTTCCCTGAAAAGAAATAAATATTCTACGTCCCAGGACTAATGTGAGAGTTAAAGCAAACCAGTGCCTGTGAAGCACACAGCACCGAGGGAGGCTGGCCCCAGGCTTGGCTTTAGCGCACTTATCTCCCCATTTCCTTGGTGGCTAGTTTCTGAAAAGTTCTAGATATTTTCTTCTTAACAAGCTGAATTCACGGGCTTCCCTGGTGGCGCAGTGGTTGAGAATCCGCCTGCCGACACAGGGGACGCGGGTTCGTGCCCCGGTCCGGGAAGATCCCACATGCCGCGGAGCGGCTGGGCCCGTGAGCCATGGCCGCTGAGCCTGCGCGTCCGGAGCCTGTGCTCCGCAACGGGAGAGGCCACAGCAGTGAGAGGCCCGCGTACCGCAAAAAAAAAAAAAAAAAAAAAGCTGAATTCATAAGAAAAAAGAAACCAAAAAAAAACAAAAGCCAAGGATAACAGTAGTCGTTCTGATTTAAATGACAGTAAGTTAATAAGTTCATAGGGAGGAAAATATAGAACTACAGCCACTATACCCAGCCGAGCCACAGAGGACATTAACCACCAGCTGAGTAGCTCCTAATCTTCCCGTGCGGGCACATCTGCAAACAGAGGCCTGGCCAGGGTGACTGCGATCCCAGCACCGCCTGTGATCCTGGTGGCTCCATCATGGAGTATTTCCACGGGTTTTTCTTTGGACAGAACTTGGCCTTTTCAACGAGTCACTGACTCCAGTGGGAAAAGCCTTCCGCTGCCTCTCTCTGCAGGGGCACGATTACCCTTAAAAGTTAAAAAAGAAAAAAACCTCAAGATGCATAAAGAGTCCCCTGACCTGGAATGTATCCCAGGATACCTGAAGGGCAGGGCATCACAAGGCCAGTGGGAAGGGGGGTGCTGCTGGCAGCGGGGGTGGGAGGTGAGGGGGCACTGTGTCATGCTGTGAATAATAATAGCAACTGATAACGTCTCCCGAGTTCTTACCAGGTGCCAGGCATTATGACAAGTACTTTACAGGCGTTATTTCTTTTAGTCCCCACGACGACCCTGTATACTAAGCGTTACTATTATTATCCTTCTTTTACAGATAAGGAAGGAGACCCAGAGAGGTTAAGTGCCTTTCCCAGGGCCCCATAGCTAATAGGCAGGGGAGCCAGGGTTGAACGCAGGGCAGTGTATTCCAGAGCCCCCGCTCGTAGCCCCTATTGCGGGTTCCCGCTGAATTGCACTGGGCGGCATCCCGGGCCCCTGGCACTGCCCTACCTGTGGGAAACCTGCCCTCACTGGGGTTGGCAGGAAGTGTGAACTATGTTATTGTTAGGATGTATTTTAATTTACGGGGTTGCTCTTCTTCATTTTAAAACCTTGTTTATTAATTATATATATATATATTTTTGTTGTTGTTGTTTTGTTTTGTTTTTGTTTTTGTTTTGTTTGTTTTTTTTGCAGGCCTCTCACTGTTGTGGCCTCTCCCATTGCGGAGCACAGGCTCCGGACGCCCAGGCTCAGCGGCCATGGCTCACGGGCCCAGCCGCTCAGCGGCACGTGGGATCTTCCCAGACCGGGGCACGAACCGCGTCCCCTGCATCGGCAGGCGGATTCTCAACCACTGCGCCACCAGGGAAGCCCTATTAATTATATATTAATTACACTGGATCCGGCTGCCTTCCCCTCCTTCCCCTAAGTGATTTGCATAAATCCCCAGTGCCAGGTACAGAGCATGGGTGATTCAAATGCAGGGCCTTCTAGCTGCCTCTTGGACTTCAACCCTTATTCCCTCTCCGCTGTGTGTACTGCTGTATAACAGGCTTATCTGCTGTGGATATGCAAGGATGGGCCCTAAGAAATGACTCCTTAAGTAGTTGAAACATTTTCCCTGAACACACTAAACAGGCCTATATCTTAGAGATACCTGGCATTGTCCCAAATTCTGAAACTGAAGTTAAAATAAATATTGACTATAACACGCCAGGGAGAGAGGAAATGATTGCAGCTTAGGCAGGAGACTGTAATCAATGAATGAGATATCTCGGCATGACGGAGAAAATCCCTTAACCATAGGGGAGTGAGGGGAAGTGAAAGAAAAGCAGAGAATGCAGAAGGGAGACCCCAGAGTTGAGAAAGTACTAGAAAAGAGAGTGATGAACTGCTAGGTAGTGACTAAAATTCCCACCTCCTTGGTGGTTACAGATGTTACCCCAGCATCTGGAGGTTACAAAGGGAATCAGCCTCCATCCCCACATTATCTTGCCAAAACCTCTCAGCTGGAACCAGTGGGAAGTCTCTCCCATGGCCTCTTGGAGCATACCTCTAATTTATATGGAATCCTAGTTATTTGCTTTCAATATGCAAATTTCATTCTATAGGAACCTCTCAGCAACACCCAGGTGCTGGTGACACGGTGACAATAAAATGTGAAGCTGGTAACTCTCTTGGGGAGGCCCTCGCTGGCAGGGGCAGCCGGTGGCAAAAAGGTTTCCCACCTGGACGTTTCTGCCGAGCCCTGGATCTCGGTGGGCATCCGTGTGAAACGACTCAGCTCAATGAGTTGCCCCAGCTGCCCCCAGAAGCCTCATCCTTTGTGGTCCTGAAGAGCCAGGCTGTCAGAAGCTTAACTCATCTGACTGGGGTCCCAGGCTCAGGCCACAGCCAGGTACCGGGTCTGCAGGAACCCCTGGCTTTCTTGTGGAGAGGCCACCAGCCCTCCTCACCCAGACCAGCCTCAGGAGTGTTGACGTTCACAAGAGGCCCAAACAGGAGCATGGGTGGTAATCTCCATAAATCTCCATTTGGGGCACTGAGCAGGCAGTGCCCCCAAATTGGCACAAGGGCTCTGGCCTGGCCTCTGAGCAGCCGCTCAATAAAGGTTTAGCTACTGAAGGGCAGTGTTGAGCCTGCATTAAAAGTAATAAACATCTGTGAGTGGCCTGCCCATCACAGGGTCCATGGGAGCAAGGAACTCACCTGCAACGTGCCAGGCGCCAGACCAGATGCTCTGCCTACACTGTCCTGTCTCATCCCCCCAGCTCACAGTTCTACAGATATGGATGCTGTGCTACAGAGAGGCCGGTGTCTTCCCAAGGTCCCGTAGACGCGACTATGACAGGTCGTCTGCCTGCAAATTCCCTGCTTTCCCTCTGTATCCACAGCCCACTTTCCCAGGGTAAACTCAGGCACTGCTGGAGCTCAGATCACTGTCCGCTGACGGCTTGTCAGACTTCCAGGAGCAAGGCCATGGAAGCCGCTCCATCAGCTGGGATGCGTCTGCCCCCGCTGGGACTGCTGGAGATGTCACAGCTACCCCTGGGGACCCTCAGCATAAATGAGTAATGAGAAGAGGCCTGAAGTGCCACTTAGAGATGGGAAAGGTCAAGGGCTCTGCTATCATCAGGCCCCCTCCAGGACCAAGGGGGTTGTGGGCACATACCCGGGAGCCCAGCGTGCAGCTCCTGGAAACGCCCCCTCCTGGTCAGGGAAAGGGCCATCCTAGGAGGAAGGGCCAGTGGTCTGGGGTACCCCCTCACTCTGGCACTAAGTGTGCATGACATGAGCCTGATTGCCTGAGCCCTGGTTTTATCATCTGCGAACCTCCAGATCTAGAATTCTATTTCCAGTCCTGCTTACCAGTGGCTCCCTTTGGGACTTCAGTTGCTGCAGCTGCTAAAGCATCCGGGAAATGTGCTTCCCTCCAGAGAAATGATACACATAAATGGGCTGGGTGGGGTCTGAGTGGGCAGACAGCAGTTTCAAATCGAGACAACCAGAAGCTCTCAGGCAATTCAAGAGGACCGTGCAGGGCTGCTGCCAGGTCCCTGCCAATCCTGGAGCAGCTCGTGCATCTGCACGGACAGGGACTGCCCCACACCCCATTTCCACTGCCAGCGCGCTTGAACTTTCCTCCTGTGGAGTCCGGGAAGGGAGCGTGTGGATGGAACTGTGGCGGGAGACGGGCAGCTGGGGCAAATCGGAGCGCATGCAGGAAGACTGGGCGGCAGGGCTGAGCGGGAGGGTATCGTGACCAAGCGTGGCGAGTGAAACAGACCACGCGCATCTGTGTGGAAGCGGAGCTGTCTCACCAGGCAGGTCCACGGGGAGGGAGAGGGAGTCCCAGCTAGGACACTCAGGCTCATGTGTAGGCAGCAGTAAGACAGACAGGCTGCTGTGTACGAAGAGCCAGACACAGACTCAAGAGGTAAAGCGGGGCTAGTGACCCTTGGCTTTCGGAGCTGGGCTGAGGCTGGCTGGAGCCCCTGGTGAGGCTGGAGGGGAGTCGGGCCACAGAGAGTGGGCTGAGTGCTGGCTCCTGCTACCCCTCCAGCCTGTAGATTCTCTCTTGCCCCGCTGTGTTGGAGGCCAGCCGCTGGGAGTGCTGCCTGGGAGGCTCCAGGGAGGAGACAGGCTGGAAGCTGCAGGTGGTCAAGGGCAGCAGTGGGGAGCCAGGAGGACAGGGCTTCAAGAAAGGAACAATTGGGAAAGGGGAAGGCTGCAGGGTGAAGGTGGGGCAGAGGAAGATCTGACCCCGGGGGCTGGGGGCAAGTGGTCCTGTAAAGAGGAATCAGGAGGAATTAGGACAAGGGCCCTGTTTTCCGCTGCCGGAGGGAACGTGGTCTTCACTGCATTAAGTCCGCCCTGCTGGCTGGCCATGTTCCCAGGGAGGGCCTCTGGCCATGCTGCAGTTTGAGTAGGTGGGGCTCAGAGACGCAGATCCAGGAGTCTCCTGGGAGTCAAGGGAGCCAGGGGGGGCATCTGGGAGGCTCCCTTGGTCCTCAGGACAAGAGAACCCAACTCAGGCCAGGCCCAGGTGAAGGCAATAAAGCTCTCAGAGGATGGGTCATTTGCTGGCTGTGGGCTGAGGGGAACCTTTGTTTCTAAGCCCCTTGGGGGACTTCCCTGGTAGTCCAGTGGTTAAGACTCTGCACTTCCACTGCAGGGGGCACGGGTTTGATCCCTGGGGAACTAAGATCCCTCATGCCAAGTGCACCGAGGCCAAAAAATTAAAAAAAAAAAAAAAAAAAAAAGAGCCCTTTGGGACCTTAAGTACAACTTTCAAATTTTTTTTTTTTTTTTTTTTTTTTTTGCGGTACGCGGGCCTCTCACTGTTGTGGCCTCTCCCGTTGCGGAGCACAGGCTCCGGACGCGCAGGCCTAGCGGCCATGGCTCACGGGCTTAGTTGCTCCGCGGCATGTGGGATCTTCCCGGACCAGGGCATGAACCCGTGTCTCCTGCATCGGCAGGCGGATTCTCAACCACTGCGCCACCAGGGAAGCCCAAGTACAACTTTCAAACTGATCTTTTCCCTTCGGTCTTTATAGGGGACTCTTTTTCATGAAGTCATAGAAAAGGACTTTTCGAATGCTTCTAGTACCCAGAGTGTGGCCTAAACTGTCATCATCATCATCATCAACAGCCCAGCAGCCCTCAACATTATTTACCAAGCCCCTTCCGTAGGACATGATGCTTGGTGCGGCAGTGCCCACCTCTGAATTTGAGGAATCAGAAGCTGAGAAGCAAGGCGGAGGGTGGAGGAAAACAGAAGTTATTGCCAGCGGTGGCTCACCACCCCTGCTGTGCGCTGCCATCACCTGGGAAGGCGGGGCCCCACCCCAGGGACGCTGATAGAACTGGCCTGGGGACAGAGCCCGGGCTCTGGCATTTTCAAGTTCCCCCAGGATGTGCTGATGTGCACCCGAGACTGGGAACAACTGAACCACCGACCAACCACAGAGCTGGGGCACAGGAAGCCCCGCCCCAGTCCTGGCTGAAGCCGAGGGGGGCAGAAGACTAGGAGGTGTGGCGCTTCCCTTAGCACTTCTACACGGGGAATTTCTGAGCTTCCACCTGGAATTTTCCATCCCTTGGCCAAAGGTTCAGCATAAGCGAGGACCTCCGAACACTTTGCCCTTGGTAGGTTTCTTTTCCCTCTTTACATTGCCATTCCATCCCCCACCACCACCCCTGCCATATTAAACACCAGTGTCCCTTTCTACATATTTGACATCACAGGGGAAAGAGACCCCAAGCACGGCTGAGCTCTACAAAAATGCCTGGCATACCCCCAGAACCAATCCATTTTGCAAGACAGACTCCGCCGAGGAAGAAACGTAGCCTGCTCCCAGGATGCCGCTTTTAGCTGGCGGGTTCTGGGCAGCAAAGATCTGCTGGATTTCTAAATCCTCTCCAGGAGGCCTGTGGGTGGCTGGTGGGGGTAAGGGGCCTGTTAGAAGCACAGAGGCAGATGCGAGCCATTCAGCCAAGTCCCTGAGTCAGCAGACAGCCTGGAAACCTCGATGCGGGGGCCCAGGCTGCCAGAGAGCACTCCGCTCCTGCCCTCCAGGCTCCTCCCTGGAAGCAGGAATTTGGGGCTCCCTCAAATGGCCCAGCCCAGAAGCTGCCAGCCTCTCACTTGGAGGGGTTTTTCCACTGTTCCTCCTCGGGGAGGACCAGCCCAGGAATCTGTCTCGCCCAGTTATCTGATGAACAAGGACCTGTCCCGGGAGCATGGACTAGGGCAGGAAGGCAGCAACTCGGAGACGTCTGTAGTGACCAAGTACTGGTGTTTTTGTGTTGGGGAGGGCGGCCACCAGGCTAATTCCGTGTTATTACAGCCTTACAGGAAGCCAGCCTGGCCCAGCTGTCAGCCAGCAGCAGTTTATGGGCCTTGGGGGCAGGGGGAGGGAGGGAGAGGAGAGAAAGGAAAACACAGCCCTCTCCCTACCCCAATCCACCCCGCCCAAAAAATTGATCTGGAGTTATTTTTAGGTGCTTATTCATCCCACACATTCCTTTTTAGGAGCCAGGACATGGGCTCTCTATAAAAGCCGTTTAGCAGAAGGCAGCTGCTCACACAGGCAGATGGGGCAGGGGACACCTGTGAGCACAGGGCCTGCAGGAGAAGGAGGGAAAGTGAGAGGGTCTTCGAGGACCCCCCTCACAGTAAAAACATCCCAGGATTCTGAAGGCAGAGTCAGAAGTCTGGATGAAGAAAGGTTTTAAAATCCAAATTCCCAGGTTCGAGTCCAACCTCCAGCTTTCTCTTGCCATATGGCCTTGGGCAGCTTACTGGGAAAGTCAGATAAGACCCTGGGCTGCAACCCTGGCCACATGTGGCCTTGCGCAAGTCACTCAACGTCTCTGTGCCTCAATTTCCCCATTGATGAAAGGAGGCTAGTTAATGTAGGTAAAACGCAGAGAATTGCCTGGTATATATCCAGTGTTAGGTAAGAGTTAGCTGTCGCTTCTATTATAGCAGCACACATATGTTAATTATCGCCGTCGGTAATAATCATCATTAAAGTAGTACATTGGAGTCGGATGGAGTATGAAGCCACAGAAGGTCTGAGGTGGAGAAGAGGTAAAAAGTTGCAGCAAGTCGTAGTCACGACCCAACGCCTGCCGAGGATGGGAAGAGGCTTTGCCCTGTTTAGGTGTGAACGCTGAGACTTAGTCTCTCTTCTTGTATGCAGGGTAATACCCACTCTTGGGGGGCAAATGGTTGCACATAGCACGGCCACAGGGGGGTGCTTGGTAATGCTCGTTGACTCTGAAATCACCTAGCCTGCTGTGATGGCTAATTTTGTGTCAACTTGACTGGGTCACAGGGTGGTGCCCAGATATTTGGCTAAACGTTATTTCTGGGTATGTCTGTGAAGGTGTTTCAGGAAGAGATTAACAATTTGAATCAGGAAACTGAGTACAGAGGATGGCCCTTCCCAAAGTGAGTGGGCGTCACCCAAGGTTGAAGGCTTGAAGAGAACAAAAAGGCAGAAGAAGGGAGATTTCAGTTCTCTTTCTGCCTGACCGCATGAGCTGGGATATCAGTTAGGCCTGGAACTTACACCACTGGCTCCCCGGGTTCTCAGGCCTTTGGACTTAGACTGAATGACACCACTGGCTTTCCTGGGCTGTCTAACTTGCAGATGGTAGTGGGAGCCAATTTCCTACAATCAATCAATCAGTCAATCAGCGTGTGTGGTTTCTCTGGCTGCCCACTCACTCAGAACCACATCTGGCCTCTCTCTGTCAGCCATGACCCTTATTTGCACGGGCCACCCTCCCCCTGCCCCCTCCCTGACACCCACCTGCCTCACTTGTCGCTCCTTCTACCCTCGACACCCCTTACATGTTAACCCAGCTTTCACTAACCTCTCCCTTCTAGTTCCATTCAGTAAACCTTTACTGAGTGTCTACTGTATGCAAGGCACCAGGCTAGGTGCCATGACTGCTGAGACAAATAAAGCCAGGGTCTCAGCCCACAGATCATTTCAAGCCCACGTGAGGGTTACCTGTACAAGAAGACAGTGCAGGTGGCCGGGGAGCACCAGGCAGAGGCTGGAGGCAGGTGGGGGAAGGGGCAGAAGGCCAGGGACATCCTCCTACAGGAAGTGACAGACAAAGGTGTTCCAAGCAGCAGTGCTCACGAGCAGGGAGGGGAGATTGGGCAGCGGGCCTGCAGGGGAGGCACAGGGAGAGGAACCGAATCCCCCCAGCTCTCACTGCCTGCGGCCCTCACTTGGGCCCCTGGTCAATGTGGTCCGAATCCCACTCTTTCCACACCTGTTCACCTCCCTCGGGGCTGCTCCTTCCTCCCTGAAATTCTCCCAGGCTGAGCATCTCAGCAGAGACTCAAGGGCCAGGGTCCACTTCTGTCATGGTCTCTTGGTCTTAGGTGGCAAGATGCTGGGGACAGTGGCCTCCTCTCCTCCAGATTCCCCATCTGCCACCTCAGGGATCATTCAGAAACAGGCAGATCATGCCCTTAAAAACCCCAAGGGCTCCTTACCCATGGCTTTCGAGGGGGAATCCCAAGGGCCTTCCTCTGACTCGCTGCCCCTCCAGCCTCATCCCACATCACGCCTTTCACAGGGCCTCGGCATGAGCCGGCCCCTCTCCCTACAAGGCCACCTGTGCTCCTGTCTCCGTTTCACCTCTTCTGTGACGTCCTCCCAGGCAGGGTCAGTCTCCCCACAGCACTTTGTGTACATCTCTAGCTCTGGTGGGATTACATGTGCTGGCTGATCCGTTGGGGTCGGGAACCTGGTCTCATCCCAAGCCCAGCCCAGCCCAGGGCAAGTAGCTCTTCCAGACTTCAGGTGAGACCTTGAAGAATATGTGCAGGAAAGATTCTGCCATTACTAAATATACTGACATTCACTGGGGGTGACAGTCCCTTGAATAAATGATGATTGTATGAAGGCAAAGCTAGGTTCAAGTTCCAGAGAAAAGACTGGTAAATAACAAATATATGTCAAGTGCGTTCACTAGAATACGTGCTTTGAGTAATAAAGGTTTGGGAAAGAAACAAACTGTGACCTCATTAGGCTGAGGAATTCCTGCTCCTCCTCCGGGCTGGGGTCACCTCTGCTCTGAGAATCTCATAGGAAATGAAACACTTGATAAGGCTCTTGCCCACAACCGTCAGGATGCCCCCCCCCCCACACACACACACTAGCAGTGCAATCTAGGGCACTTACTCTCTGTGAGCCAGTTTCTCTGTCTATAAAATGGGTATAAAAACCATTGCTCTTAAAAGAGGTTGTTATAAGGATCAAGTGAAAAAGAACATATGTGAAAGAACTTTGCAAACTACATATTAGTGCCCATAAAATTTTCCGAGCTCCAAAAAAATCCCTTTATTGCTGTTTATTAATAAATCATAAAAACCTGTCCTTGTGGGTATACAGGTTTTATTACCTAGAGTCTCTTGCCAATTCTTACCCTATCAATACCTTGCTCCTCCTCCCTTTGCCTGGCTTCTGGGATCTGGCTCAACTAGGGTCCGGGTAAGAGCAAGGATTCTGGCTCTGTTGTGTATAACTGCGTGACCCAGACTGAGGCCTTTACTTTCCCTGAGCCTGTTTTCCGGAGGTGATCAAGGGCTGTGGAGAGGCTTCAATGAGATGATTGATATGCAGTGCATGGGATGTGTGCTCAGTGGCCATGAGCTCTTGAGCCACCTCCAAGGGCTCCTGAGGGGCAGGGCTCAGTGACCAAACCAGATAAGCAAACCTCTGTCTCCCATGGGGCCAAACAGGGCCAAAGTGTCACCAGCAACATTCCTAGGCAGACCTAGTGTTGCAGAGAGCCTGGTGACAGTCGCCCTGATTCCCACCCCTAAACTCCTGCAAGTAGAGGCTTGGAGCCTCTCACATTTTTCCTGTGGGTGGCCGTCAGGGGAGTATCTGGAATCTTTTCTCTCCCTTTGCTTCACATAGAGCACCCCCAAAGTTCCCCTCCCTCATGGCATTTCAAGCTGCTTGATTTGCCAAGTACATGGCCTATTCTTTGTTTTACATTTTCAAATCCATTTTTCTCCTTAAAGCTGGAGACACCTCCTTAAAATACAAGCTCTCCACCGGCATTTCTTGCTGTGTTTTTAAAAAGTCTAGAGTTGGTACCAAAAGCATTGGGAAGGCAGTTAGGACTCTTGGGGCTTGCTCTTGGGTCTTGTTCTTGAGCGGATTGATGAGGCCAGGGCCTTTTTGTCTATCTTGCTCATGGCTGAAGCCCAGCCTCCAGGACACTGCCTGGCACAGAGCAGGTACTCAGTAGACAGTGGTTGGATGTAGGAATGAATGCATGCAAGAAATCAGTTCACCGATGTGCCAGGCTCTCTTCTGAGTGCGGGGTACACACGGGACTCTGCGCTCCCTCCCGCCAGTGAGTGCCTTTGACTTCAGCAAAGGGCTTTCATACCCAGATCTCATGTCTCAACATCCTGTACAGCAGGAGTGCAGTTGCCTTTCACAGATGAGCTAAACAAGACACACAGAAACTAAGGGCTCATGTAAGAAACAGAACTCAGGTCTCTTGTTGGATGCATGCACCAATAGTATGGCTGCAGGCTCTTTCCATTGCTTCTTGCTGTCCTATTATACAGTCAGGGAAAATCTTGCTCTTCCAGTGGTCTGGAGTTCATCTGTCCACCCACCCACCCACCCAGGCCGGCCTTTACTTGGTACCACCATGTGCCAAGTTCTGTGCTTGGCTCCAGGGGTGGGGGGAAATGTGGGCAGGTGAATGTAAAAATGGAGTAAGAACAGGACTCTGGGACTGATCTTTCTACTAACAGTGAAGGAAATGACATCTCCTCTGTGGCCACCAAGGAAAAGAGTTAAACACAGAATTACCACAGGACCCAGCAGTTCCACTCCTGGGTATATACCCAAGAGCATTAAAAACAGGGACTCAGGTAAGTGTACGCCAGTGTTCAGAGCAGCATTATTCACAATAGCCGAAAGGTGGACCAACCCAAGTTGCCCGCCAACAGATGAACGGATGTATAAAATGGAGTATATCTATACAATGGAATATTCTTCAGCTATAAAAAGAAATGAAGTTCTGATATACGATACAACGTCGATGAATCTTGCAAACTTATTCTAAGTGAAACAAGCCAGACACAGAAGGACAATTATTGTATGATTTCACTTATGTGAAATCTAGAATTTGGAAATTCACAGGCACAGAAAGTAGGGTAGATGTTACAGGGCACAGGGTTGGAGGGAAAAGGGAGCTATTGTGTAATGGGTAGAGAGTTTCTATTTGGACTGATGAAAAATTCTGGAAATAGTGATGATTGTTGTACAACATTTTGAGTGTGATTAATGCCACCAGACTGTATACTTAAAACTGGTTAAAATGAAAAATTTTATGACTTTATATATATATATATATGTATATATGTGACCGCAAATTTTTTTTAAAGGACAAACACACTCAAAACATGATTGCAGTAGTACAGAAGCAAACATATGGGTCAGTGAAATAGAACAGCAAGTCTAAAAACAAAGCAGACTATTCAGGTGGTACCAATACAATGGAAAAAGTCCCCCTCCCCGGGGCGGGGTGTGTGGAGCCAAATGTAAATAGCAAAACTACAAACTTTGAATAAAAATACAGAAAAATCTGTTTATACCTTTAGCAATAAGAAGACCTTCTTATGCAAGACATGAAATGACGACACCAAAAAAGAAAACATTTTTCCTGTGGTAGTACAGTCTTTGATCTGGACAATCTGGCAGGATCTAATAAAATTTCAAATATATATCTCATCTAACCCCTGGGCGTCTGTCCTAGAAAAATGCTCCCATGAGCCGTGTACAAGGGCATTCCCTGAAACATCGTTCCTAGGGAAAAAGCAAAAACAACTTAATGCTTCCACAAGAGCAGAAAGTTCAAACAAACTAGGGCACGTTAATTCTAAGGAATACTATGCAGTAGCCAAAAAGAATGAGGTTGATCTAAAAATGCTAACAGAAAAAAAATCTCAAAAAAAAAAAGAAAGAGAAAGATACCCTGGATCACTCCAAATGGATCTGCTTGCTGGCTTACCAGATTCTTCCTCATTTTCAAAGAATTTTGCACGTGGAATACACATCTGCCCAGCTCCACGATGACACTGTGTGATGCTATGTGAAGAGCTGTCAGACTTGTGATAAGACCTTGGAACGTCCTACCCTAGCAGCTGAACTCTGAGGGAGGGAAAGTAAGGGAGGGGGCACCTGGACTGGGTGCTGGTATTCACGCAGGTAGTGGGGGCCAAGGGAGGGAGGAAAGCAGAGAAAAAACTATAAAAACAGCCGGAAAGCAAACTAAGCCAAGCCGGTGGGAAGGCCAAAAGGGCCATACCAAGTGCAGTAATATTCTAACCACTGGCCTGTCATTTATGGGTGGAGACACATCCTGTGATATCAGCATGTCCTCAGATGATGCTTTAGGTCATTTTGTCTCCTCCTACTTCTGGCCACTTCCAGGGCTGAAACTGTAGATCATTCACGGAGGATCCTGGGTTATGGCAAACGAGGGCATTCATGCAGATGGCATTCCCCCCCTCCCCGCAGCCTGCAGAAACGCTTGGCTTTGGTCTCACGGGGTGTCCTAGCATCCCCCACGCTGGTGCCCAGCCCACTCCATTTTTTCCAGCTCCTTTCATCTCAGGAAGGGGAGGGGACTCACATCTCTTGAGCATCCAATATCACATTTCATCCTCATGATTACCATAATTAGAAAGGTAAGCAATGTGCCCGAGGTCACACAATGAACAGGGACCAAGGCCAGGATCAGCATCAGAATCTGGGTCTGTTGACATCTAAGACTCTTCCCATTAGCTGATGCTCCTGAGGAACACTGAGTACCCCCTATATGCAAGCATCTCTGTTAAATGTTCCAGAGTTCAAAGTCAAGTCCTGATCTCCAGACAACCTAAGTGAACTGATGGAGAGTATGAGCTACAGTACGTGGTAAAATGACTACAATGCCATGTTTGACTGGTAAGAGAAGTATGACCAGAATGTTACAAAGGTCATGAGCGGGGGTAAGACACAACAGGTAGAGAAAGGCCATGAGGCAAAGGAAGTTTGGGGCACGTCCACAAAATAGCAAAACCGACATGTGGCTTGCTGGTCTCCTTCCACCCGTTTCTGCTGTACCCTAAGGAATCCCTTATGCCATTCTGCCCAAATGCCCCCCAATAAAAAGCCAACAAAAACCCACAGTACCACCAAACCAACCCAAAGAACTCCCCCTATCCTCAAAGTCTTCTCAGCACCTCTCTTCATCTCCTTGTTTATTATTATGGATAATGGAGAAAGTGTCAAGGAGAGAAAAGACCGAGGACAGAGCACTGGGGAAAGTCTCCATCTAGGATGGGAGGAGAGGCCACTGCAGGAGTCCAAGAAAGTGCAGACAACGCGGTAGGAGAAGATGAGGACCAGGGGCTGCCCTAGAAGGAGGAGTTGGCCAAATCCTTCAGGGAGATCCCTGAAGATGGGAACCAGGGGGAGAGGGGAAGGCGAGGCACTAAACTAAAGATGCTGGGAATTCCGTGGTGGTCCAGTGGTTAGGACTCCACGCTTTCACTGCTGAGGACTGGGGTTCAATCCCTGGTCGGGGACCTAAGATCCTGCAAGCCGTGTGGCGTGGCCAGAAAAAAAAAAGAGAGACGCTGGTTAGGTCTCCGATGCCATCTGGGGAGCAGCCGCCGCAGAGGAATTCAGGCCTAAGTCAGACTGTGAGATGTGGAACATCTGGGGAGAGGGGAAAGGGGGAGGCAGGGAAGTGGCCTTCTCTTTGGAAAAGGCTAGTGGGGAAGGGCAGAGAATCCCAGGAAGTTCCTAAGGGGTTGGAAAATTCCCGAGAAGGCAGTAGGGTGTGTAAGGAAGGGGAAGATCTGTACCTGCTCGTGGGCATAACGGAAGGAATGGGCAAGAAGTGCAAGAGAAGAGAGAAGGACGGCTGAGCAAGGAGGAGGCGGGCTCAAGGGAACCAGGGCGTCAGTGAACCATGGTCGGGGAGAGGTGGGGAGGGCGGTGTGTACCTGACGACGTCATGACGGTAAAAATCAGAAATGGGGAAGCAGTTTGCATTGGAGGGTCTCCATCTTTCCTGTAAGGCTAAGTTAGCTCCTGGAAGGAAGGAAGAACCAAGAGAGCGTGGTGTCCTGGAATCAAAGGTGGGAAAAGGGTTTTCGGAAGTAAGCAAGGGGCTGGTGAGGAAGGGAGGCGGTGAGGATCTCTTCTTTTGAGAGCGTGAAAGGAGAGGATGGGGAGGGGGGCACCCTGAGGAAGAGGCAGGGTGGGAAAGTGGGTTTTAAAGGTTGGGGGGCACATGGGCATGTTTATAGGCTGAAAGGACGGACGGGAGGGAAAACTACTGACGAACGAGAGAGAATGCGGACAATGACAGAGCAACGTCTCCGGGACACCAGCTGGGCAGGCCAGCGTCCCAGCAGCGTCCTGCAGCCTCACCACACTGGCGACCCACGTCGAGGCTGCTTCCCCAGTGAAAATCCCCACCTCTTATCACATGAACTGCTGCAAAGCCATGGTGGTCCACCGAAAATGCGCACGCCTGTTACTTTTGGATGTAACTACAGGAATCTACACTTATCCTAATGACATTTCATAAATTGTCTTTATGACCATCTGTTCCAGGACAATGACCAAGAAAACATTAAACTCGGTCTGTGGTTTGCCAAGTCCCTTTTCAGTTCAGCTGTAGCACTGGGTACGTGCCAGGCCATGTGAAAAACAAGACACTATCCTTGCTCTCAAGATGCATATAGTATAGTGTGGGGACAAACACAAAGACAGACCATTTTAATACAGTTTCAGTATCGTGGCAGATGCTAGGAGGAAGGAAGTGGGATGGTTCTCATTGCCCTAGAATTGGCTGCTGGGACCCAAAGCTGAGGTTCAAGCGGTGAGATGAGCTCTATATGCTAGAGTCAGCTCCCAACCAGCCTCCGAAGAGGCATCCAGACCAGCAGGCTGCTCAACAAACGAATGTGCAGGATGCTAGGATTACCTGGAGGAGGGGGTGTCACGTCCCCAGCCTGGGGCTCAGGGCCGAGGATGGCTGAGCCGCCGGGTGAAGGAGGGCAGTAAGCGTGTTCTTGGAAGGAGTGGGGTTAGGTGTGTGGCACGTTGGTGTCACTAAGACATAAGGTCCAAGGCACGGGAATCTGGGGAGGTGGGCAGTTAGGGGTAATGGAGGAGAGGGCTTTGCAATGGCAAGCTATCAAGGTCTGGGACTCGAATGGCATGGGAGGCTTTTTTCCAAATTATAGGCGCTCCCTCACCAACACGGGGATTCCTTCCACACCGCTCTGACCTCCAAGCTACAGCAGATGAGACTGACCTATGGCAGGGGATGTGAGTAGGCCCGGGTTTTAGATGCTCCGCTGGCACCTGTGCGGAGCACAGCATCAAGGATGGCCAGGTTGATGGTGGTCCAGTGGTTAGGACTCCACGCTTTCACTGCCGAGGGCCTGGGTTCAATCCCCGGTCGGGGAACTAGGATCCCACAAGCCACGAGGCACAGCCAAAAAAACAAGGATGGCCACGTTAAAAGAGACCAGTGGGGAAGCTACTGCAACGGGCCAGGTGTGAAATGATGAGGCCTGCCCCAGAGCAGTGAAGGGAGAAAAGAGAGGAGAGGGCAGAGACAAGATATATCCAGAAGGTAAAACCCAGAGGGCCGGGGTAATACACAGGCTGGGAGCAGAAGGGAGGGCAGGCTGACTTGGGCAATTAACAGAGCCATGGTCCTACTAGAGCAAGATGGGATGGGATCCCAGCACAGAGGCGGCGTTAGCTTCAGACAGGAGGGGAGACACCTTCTGTTTTAACAGGTGGGAGGTGGAATGGATGGGTTTGAGTTCAAATACATTTTGAGGTCTGGTGGTGGAAGCAGAGAACATTTGCACCTGCCTGATGACTTTGGTTTTCTGTGTAAAGTACAAGCCGAGAAAATGAGAGAGTCACGGAGCAGTGTTAGAGCCCCAGTTGAATGTGGAGGCTGTTTTGTCTTTCAACTTTGCTTATGCTATGTTTTCCCACACTGAAGCTTCTAGTTTTTACGTAGCCAAATCAATCAACTTCTCCTTTAGAGCTTCTAGGTTTCATGGCATGCCTTGAAAAAGCCTTCCCCCTATATGGCAATTTAAAACAAACAAAACGAAATAAACAAACAAGACAAAAGCAAGACAGTGCCCTACGTGCTGATATAAACGACATCCAAGACGTATATTGTTAAGTGAAATAGCAAGTGCACGTTGACAGTAAGCTTGCAGATACACAGACTGTCTCAGGGAGATAGTCCAGAGACTGTAACGGAGCTGCCTCTGGGGAGTGAACTGGTTGGAGTGGATGTTACGGAGGTCACGGGGCAGGGGGTGCACAACAGATCGGAGCAAGATGAACTGACAGCAAGGATACTGCTGGCCAAGGGGAAGGGGAGAGGATGTGTTTCAGACACAGAGCAGTTCCTGAACCCAGGAACAGAGATCACCTGGTCTGAGAGGAGAGTGCACAGGATAGACCATATTTTGCACTAAGGTTTGTAATAGCTAATATTGTTCTAAGGTACAAAAAGGCTAAGTAGCATTGACAAGGGCGCACAGCTAACAGGCCCATTACATTCTGGCTTCAGGGCCTAATTAACCTTCACCACAAGGCCATGCCACCTCTCACAACATCATACTATGTGAAAAAGCAAGACACAACACTGTTTATAGTATGAGTACAATTTTGTAAAAAAATTATTAATGTATATGTGTGTGTATATATGTGTGTACATATTTATAGGCAGTATATTTATTTATAGGCAGATACTGGAAAGAAATACACTAAATTGTTAACAGTAGTTATCTGCATGGGATTAAAAACAAGTTTTTCTAGATTTTCCACAGTTAGCATTAATATTATTAACAGAAAGGAAATGTTATTGGAAATAATCACTGGAGTGGGCAAGCATTATAGACATTTTACAAAAATAGACTTTCCGGAAAAAGATACCTTGGCAACATACCCTGAGAATCTGAATAGACAAAAAAAGAAGTACTCTGCTTGATTCAAGGGGTAATAGTGGAAAGAACGTGAGATTTAGGAGACCTGGATTCAGACTACTTAGAAAAGTGTTAAATCCCTAAGCCTCCATTTCCTTATGTAAAATAAGTGTGAAAATAATAAAACTTGCTTTACGTGGTTGTTGTAGAGACCAAGTGAGACACTGCAGGTGAAAAAATTGTGTCAATCAATTAAACCATTAATAATCAATTAATATTATTAGTCATACTACCTTATACTCTTATTAACGCATATACCCAATTCAAAATTAAACTGTGGGGGGTTTCCCAGGTGGTCCAGTGGTTAAGACTTCGCCTTCCAATGCAGGCGGTGCAGGTTCGATCCCCGGTCAGGGAGCTAAGATCCCACATGCCTTGCAGCCAAAAAACCAAAACAGAAAACAGAAGCAATATTATAACAAATTCAATAAAGACTTTTAAAATGGTCCACATCCAAAACAAATTTTTTTTTTGGCTGCGTTGGGTCTTTGTTGCTGCGCGCGGGCTTTTCTCTAGCTGCGGCGAGCGGGGGCTACTCTTCGTTGCGGTGCACAGCCTTCTCACTGCAGTGGCTTCTCTTGTTGCGGAGCACGGGCTCTAGGCGTGCAGGCTTCAGTAGTTGTGGCATGCGGGCTCAGTAGTTGTGGCACGTGGGCTCCAGAGCGTAGGCTCAGTAGTTGTGGCACACGGGCTTAGTTGCTCTGCGGCATGTGGGATCTTCCTGGACCAGGGCTCGAACCCATGTCCCCTGCACTTTTTATAATTTCTATCTGTTGATTGTCTCTATGTGAGACTCCATTTTCATACTTTCCTTTCATTGTTTTCATACGGTTTCCTTTAGTTCTTTGAACAGATTTAAAATAGCTGATTTAAAGTATTTGTCTAGTAATTCCAGCTTCTGGGCTTCCTCAGGATCAGTTTCAATTAATTGCTTTTTTTTTCCTCCTGTGTATGGATCATATTTCCTTATTGTTTCTTTGCATGTTTCATAATTTTTGTTGAAAGCCAGACATTTCAAATAATATAACGTGACAACTCTGAAATCAGATTCTGCCCCCTCCACAGGGTTTGTTATTGCTTCTTATTGTAGATGTTGTTTGTTTAGTGACTTTCCTTAAGTAATTCTGCAAAGTCTATATTCTGTGTCAGGTGTACCTACTGAAGTCTTTGCTCAGTTAACTTGAGTGGTCAGCTAATGATAAGGCAGATATTTCCTTAACCTCCTAGAAACAATAAATTGTCCACTCTTCACTGAGGAGTTCTGTATGTGTGTTGGAACATACCTTTAACACTCAGCCTGGCAGTTTA
Organism: Kogia breviceps; assembly: GCF_026419965.1. NCBI lineage: Eukaryota > Metazoa > Chordata > Mammalia > Artiodactyla > Physeteridae > Kogia > Kogia breviceps. The sequence continues at coordinate 82,267,081 of NC_081323.1, forward strand.
TAACTCTGCCTCAACTTTCATGTTCTGCTTGCACAGAGCTTCAAGGGGATTCAGAGGTGACAGACTACTGCCTTCCCAAGCACACGGCCATCACATGCACATAGATTCCAGGAATATGTCAGAGTTTTTTAAAGCCCCCTATGGACACTTCATTCCTCAACCTTTCCTTTTTAGTTTTATGTTAGTCTATTGTTTACACCAACTGTTATCCATTGCCTCAGGCAGCTGTGATGTCAAAATCCTTGACAAATGTTCCCAGGAAAGGCTTTTAGCACTGGGACAGTTCAAGTAAGGTCAAAAAAGGACAAGCCTTCCAAGTGAGGTCTTCAAGGGAAGCACTAGTCAGGTCAAATAATGACCATTCTGCATGATCTGGCTGCTGCCTAACTTTCAACTTCATCTTCTATCCTTCTCTGCCTCACTCACTCTGTTCTAGATACTCAGGCATTCTTGCAGTTTTTTGAACAAGCTTGTTCCTGCCTCAGGACCTTTGCACATACTGTTTCTGCTGCCTGCAAAACTCTTTCCCGGGTTCTCTGCTTGGCTGGTTCCATCACTTCATTATGGTTTGTGGTTAAGTGGTACTTCATCAAGGAGGTTTTCCAACTACCCTCTCTAGTATAACCTCCTTCTTACCCAACCCCCACCTCCAACACTCACTATTCTCTTTCTCTCTCTCTCTCTCTCTTTTTTTTTTTTTTCAAATAGTACTTTTCACAATCAGGCATCATATCACATATGCACTTGCTATTGTCTGATTTTCCCACTGGAACCTCAGTTCTATGAGGATGAACTCTGTCTAACTTACATTGTATCCCCAGCTCCTAGAACTGTGCCTGGATCCACTAATAAACAAATACTTGCCTAAAAATAAAGTCACCTCCTAGGATGGATTTGTATTGTCAGATTAGCAAAACTGAACCACACTTTCCTCGTAGAGTTCCAAATTAGCATGAGACTTTGCCCAAGGTTTGGAAGGCAGCCATGAAGGAGCGACCATGCTCCTTTATGCTCAGAAGTTGGTGCAGGGCACCAGGCATGGCTGCAGCTCATGCACATTGCCAGGGTCATCTGGCTGCCCTGGAGCAGCAGCTGGGCCTGCAGTTCCTCCAGCCCTAGCTTTTCTAACTCCTGGGCCAGGTGCATGTTTAGCTCTGTGACAAACACCAGTACCCCACACGACACCCTCATTATCCAAGTTGGAGGAATGGAGTCAATGAGAAATTGACAAGCGTTCCAGGCTATCTTTGTGGGTTCCAGCTCAGCCTATAAGGTTCCAGCTTTTTCTTGCTTTCTCCACTTCACATCCCCCTTCCCTTCCCAACTGGCCTATGGCCTTCAAGGTCCAGCACCAGACACAGAGACAACAACTTCTCAATGACAGGGTAATGGGCTCCCACAGCTGCACAAGGTCAAATCTTTATGTTAGCTCTCTTATTACATGTATCTCTAATCTGCTTCTCTGATTGAACCTACCTGATATGCCTCCTCTGTCCTATAACTTCGACCACTCTCTATTAATTTATCCCTATCTGTTTTTTAAAAAAAGTTCCCCAATTAAAAAATTTAATTCCCTCCTTGAACAACCCCTCCTCCCTTTCCTAGTCAAACTTCTTGAAAGACCTGCATTCACTCACTATCTTCATTTCAAGAACTCCTCTTGCTCTGGCTAGGTCAACAATAAGTTCCATTTGCAAAATCCAAAGGACACTTTGTTTTATTTATTTATTTATTTATTTTTTTGCAGTACGTGGGCCTCTCACTGCTGTGGCCTCTCCCGTTGCCGAGCACAGGCTCCGGACGCTCAGGCTCAGCGGCCATGGCTCACGAGCCCAGCCGCTCCGCGGCATGTGGGATCTTCCCGGACCGGGGCACGAACCCGTGTCCCCTGCATCGGCAGGCGGACTCTCAACCACTGCGCCACCAGGGAAGTCCTTGTTTTGTTTTACTTATTTATTTATTTATTTTGCGTACACTTTGTTTTAGTTCCATCTCACTAGAGCTTGTCACTCTGACCTCCATGAAATTCTCTTCCCTTCGTCTCCATGGTACCAAGCTTTCCTGGTTTCCCTCCTTTCTCTCTTTATTTTCATTTCCTTGGCTGGCTTCTTCTCAACCTGTGTGTTAAATGTTGGGGTTCTCAGGGCAGTTGCAGACCCCCTTAGCCCTCTGCACTCTCTCCTTCAGGGGCCTCATCCACCCCCATGCCTCCAATTACCACCCATACACCAGCATAGCTTCCATCTTGCCGATCTCCAGATCTTAGCAATGCCACAGTGACCTCATACTTAACACGTCACAAATCCACCCTGACCATCCCTGCAAATCTAACAACACCATTGTGCTTTCAGTTGTGGCCAAAACCAGAATCCTGAGGATAATCCTTAGCCAGTGACCAAGTCCTGACAATTCAGTCTTTTAATGCACCCCAAGTCCATGTCTCTCTGTTTCCATGGTTACCACCATCATCCTCCTAACTGACCCTTTGCCCCCCCATCCCATTCTTCACAATGAGGCCTTCCTTTCATCCTGTCCTACCACCTCATTCAAAAATTTATAGGGGGCTTCCCTGGTGGCGCAGTGGTTGAGAGTCCGCCTGCCGATGCAGGGGACACGGGCTCGTGCCCAGGCCCGGGAAGATCCCACGTGCCGCAGAGCGGCTGGGCCCGTGAGCCGTGGCCGCTGAGCCTGCGTGTCCGGAGCCCGTGCTCCTCAATGGGAGAGGCCACAGCAGTGAGAGGCCCGCGTACCCGGGAAAAAAAAAAAAAAAAAAAAAGTGCAGGGGCAATGATGACATTATTTTGCCTTGAAGGTTTTCCATTGTCCTTAGGGTGAAACAGAACACTCTCAACACAGCTTCAAGGCCCTGTGCATCTGTCCTGCTCTTCATCCCTACCTTAAGCCCCTTAACCCCTCCTTGTCTGCCCTGCAGCCATGCCGCACCATTCCTGGAATGAGCAGCATCTTCCTAACCCTCTGGCCTTTGCACCCTGGAATTTTCTTGAGCTAATTCCTACTCTTCCTTCAGATCTTGGCCTGAATCTCCCTTCCTGCCATCCCCAGACCAGGGCGGTTTTCCTATTATTCACGCCATAGTACCTGTTCTTCTTCATGGCTACGGCATGTTTGTCATTACATGTGGAACATCTGTCCACCCACCAGACCCATGAAGGTGGCACCTGCTTCTGCCTTGTGCACCCACCATAGGTGCCAGCAAGGCTGGCACAATGCCTGCTCATAGCAAGCAAGCAATAAATGCCTGTTAAATAAATACATTAAAAAGGCTTGAAAGCTGTTTATCCAGATCAATATCCTCATTTTACACACACACACACACACACACAGCCCAATACAAACAAACAAAAAAATCCTGTAGCCCAGAGGGAATTAATATTCCTGTTTTCTAGGACACAAGAGTTTTAGTTGTTTCTGCAGGCCTTTGACCTTGGAATGCTTAAGGAGGCATTGACAGATACATATATACACACACTGGAACATTCCAAAACACACCCGCTACAAAACTCATAAACAGAAGCAAACTGTTCTGACCACGCACCCACCTCCTCCTTGCTAATGTGTCCCCCGATTGCTGCCCTAGAGGGATTCGCTGCTAATACACTCTTGCTCTGCTGGTCCGGCAAGGCCAAGGTAGCTGGGCTGGGGCGCATGCTGTTCAAGGACTTTAGGGGTGAGACTGGAGGACTTAAATGAACTCCAAGTGCCAAACACGAGTATCCATCATCCACGTAAGGTTTACGAAGGACCGGGAGGTGCCTGGAGTGGGGCACTGTGGAGAGGATCTAAGCATGCATCAGATGAGACTGTTTGACCAAATGAGCTGTGAAGGTCCCTTTGGACCCCAAAAGGCTGTTCCTGTGAGGTTCCTGGGCAGGAACTGATCGGAACAGAGTGCGGAAGATGGTTTTGGTAGCTGTGTGCGCGCTGGAAGAGAGGTGGCCTGGCAGGAGGCCCAGGCTTTCCTTCAGGCTCATGGCAGAGATGCATAGGAGAGCAGGGCATGTGCATGTGCGTGTGTGTGCGTGTGTGCACACGCATGTGTGTGGATGTGCCTCAGGGAAGCTGTAGGGGCCGGAGGAAGAAATGAGACCACTCGGGGCCTCTACTTTTCAGGCATGGAGGAGAGAGGCACCTTGAGGCTCTAAGCCTCTGGAAGTGCAGCTCATGGAGGTTCAGAGCTCATGGCATCTATGTATCCTGCCCCTGCCCCTGCCCATGTGGCACTGGGGAGAAAAGAGCACCTGGTCCCCATTTGTTAAAGGGTCTCTTCTGGTCTCTGAAGTTCATCAAGGAGGAACGAGAGACAAAGGACCATTTGTACCGCCCTTCACAGTTTATAAAACCGTTTCGTGGGCATTATTCCATAATGGGAGGCAGTGTGGCTTGAGTCAAATCCCAGCCCTGCAGCCAACCAGCTGGTGAACTTGGACCAACTACTCCCCAGAGCCTCAGTTTCCCCCTCTCTAAGTTAGGGTTAGAGATCCCCTCTAACCACTCTGTGGGTTGCTGATCAAATCCGGTAAAGCACAGCACGGCATCTGGTGCCAGGAAGCACTGTATACGTGCTGCTGCTCGTTCATATTATTATGCAGTCCTCATAACAACTTTGCAAACTGGTATTATCCCCATTCGCCACTTGAAACTGCTGCACAGAGAGGTTAAGTGATTCCCCGGGAGTCTCACGGCTACATGCGTGACGCTGCTCCTTCCAGGGCGCCATGGTGACATGGTGCTTCAAGAGTTTCAAAGAGGTTCACTGGTATATGAATGGACTGCCTAGAAGTGAAATTGCTGGGGCTCAGGGCATGCAAATTTTACACTCTATTTCCAAATGGATCTCCAAAGTGGTGACACTGTACACTACCACCACCAGGAGACAGTGCCCCGGGGGGCCCATCTACTTGCCATCAATTGTGTTCTCAGACTTTTTGATTTTTGCCAATCTGATGGGTGTGAAATGGTTGTTCTTACGTTCGTTGGCCGTACACATTTCCTCTTCCGTGAAATACCTATTTATGTTCGTCCACTTTTCTACAGCGTTGCCTGTCTCCTTTCGTGCAGATCTGTACTAGTTCTTTATATTTTCTCATGACTAGTTCTCTGTCAGTTTTCTACAGGTATTTCTACAAATACCTGCTTTGGCCTGTGAACTGTCTTTTTATTTACAATGGCATCTTTTGTGGGCAAACTTGACAATTTTCTTTGATATTTTCCTTTATTTTTGCACTTCTGGTGTCATATTTAAGAATTTTCCCCCTGCTCTAAGATCATAAAGAGACTCTCTCATATTTTCCTCTAAAAGTTTTCAAGTCTTGGTTTTTACAATTAGGCCTTTAATATACTTGGAATTTATTTTTTAGTTTGGATATAAAGTAAGATTCTAATCTTATTTTATGTTTCTCCTATGGAAAACCAGTTGCTTCTGCATCATTTACTGAACAATCCATCTTAGTTTGGGTTCCCACAGGAGCAGACTCCAAAGAGAAGAGGATTCTAGAGCAGGCAGTTTATTTGGGAGGGTCCCAGGCAGCCCCGAGGGAGGGGGTCAGGAAGGTGAGATGGGGAATTTCTCTTACTATCAGATGAGCACTTCTATGCATGTGAAACGATATTTGTTCTCTTTATCTCACATTTCTAAGTGTTTGTGGCATCAGGGTTTTCAGGTTGTCTGGTCCACTCTGAGGCTGTAACCAAAAGTCTCCAGCGGCTCCTGGACCTCTCCCCACGAGCCCAGCTGGCGCCTCGTATCTGCTCCCTCACACCACGCCTTTAAAATCTAGGGTGACAAACACACACCATCTGGGCCCAACCTTCCTTCCCAGCTTCATTTCCTCTGTGCCTCACTCCCTTCCCAACCTGTACCCCCAAACTCTCCTTGATCCCAGAACACTGATCTCTTTCAGACCTCTGGGTCTTTCCACATCATGTTTTCTTCACTGAATTTTTTCTTTGGTGCCCTCAGCTGTAAGACTTCTTCAAGGAACGGCTCAAGCGTTACCTCTTCTGTAAGCTTACCCTCCCCGTCTATTAAGAGTCCTTCACGTCCCTCCTAGAGCCCCTAGAGTATCCCTACATCCCTCAGCTAGCACACTCACTCCAGCTGGGGATGAGTCTCTCCTCCAAGAAACTGGGTGCCATGCTGGGGTCTTTCCTCCATCCTGGACCCAACACAGTACCTGCCCAGGCTCTGGTGCCCCACCCTGTGAGCCACAATCCCAGAGGTACTGTCTGCAAACCCACCAGGGCTTCCTTGCCTTGAGCCGGGTGGGACCTCACGGAACTTTCGGTGATCGGAGAGTGAGACTCCCACCACCACGAAAACAGAAAGCTCTCAGCCCCACGAGGAGTGGGCGAGGCTGCGTGGACCCAGAGAATGTGGAGCCCAGGTTCCAAAGGGGTGCCCACCTTGCTGGGTCTGCAGGAGAGGGGTGGGGAGGGGCTCTTGACAGAGACCCTCAAGGGGTGGGTGAGTGGCTGGACGGTGGCCACGTGCGGCCTGGAAGAGAGGGAGCTGGGGTGAGGGGAGATGTGCTTGGCCACCCCTCCAGATGAGGGCACCCGGGACACAGAGCTCCACCTGTCAGGCTCCATGAAAATCCTCCGCCTGCCTGGTTCTCCCAGGCCTGGCCCTGTGCCCACAGCCAGCAGCTGCCACCCTCCCTCTCTGTTCCCTCACTCCCTCCCTCGGGGGCCTCTGGTCCTGTCCCGGGGACAGCTGCACTGCAGCAGCAGGCGGAAGGGGGTTTATCACAGGCCTCCCAGCTCGGGCTCCTAAGAACAACCTTCAAATCGCTGGATCCTCCCTGGCAGCCAGTGGCAGAGAGTGGCCCCATGGCACCTGGTGTCCTCAACTTGAGTGACAAGCAAAGGACAGGTGCTTCCAGCTGACTGGTGGACCAGAGGCTCTCTTCAAGGCCCCCTTCATCCCCTGTGAGCTCCCCTGGCTCAGCTCCACACTGTGGCCTATGCCTGGGACCCCTGTTCTCCCTCTGCAGAGCCTTCTGGACAGCCTGCAGCCAACCCAGACAGCAGAACAACAAAGCAAACACACAGAATGAAATCCTAAAGAGAAATGCGGAGCAGACTCTTTTTAAATTTTTTATAAAGGCAATACCCGCTCATTGTACAAAATTATGTACACATGTATAGATGCATGCATGCATGTATAAATTTATGTATACACATACATACAGGAATGGATACTATAAATACAAATTTTGGCTGTGCTCTGGAGCTGGGGGGCAGTCAGTGTCCTTTGAGTACAGTCAGTGACTGCGTCTGTGTTTCCACGAGAAGCCCAGGTCACAGACCACGAGAATAAATAGAGGGTGACGACTGTCAACAAAATGAACACTCAGGTATCTTAGAAACGGCTGCAAGTAGGGAGATGTCAGCTGAGTGGGTTGTGACAGGTGCGTGCACAGAAGATGGTCTGGAGCCCTGATGGATTTTATTTGATCTTGAATGTGAACTCCCTGGTGTGAGAGAGAGGTTTCTTGAACTTTGTGTCCTTGGTCCCTGGTGCAAAACGGGTGCTGGTAAGAGCTAGAGAATAAATTTCATGCATTTTGCAATTCCCAACATGCTCAGACTCAGATGCCCCAGCCCCAAAGAAGGCAGAAACCTTTACGTAAATAATCACCCAGGGGCAGCGAGAGCCCAGCCCAAGCTGTAGGCTCCACTTTCTGATCATTCTCTCCGACCGCCCCAGGTGACGAAATCCTGGGAAAACTGTCCTAGCTGAGACAGGTTGGATGATTGTGCAACAGCTAAGGAGATGGTGTATTTTTGATTATTTAATATTCTACCACCCAGAGGGAACATTTTTATTTACTTCCTTCTTTTCCCTATGCTACCTTTTCATCTTTCTTTTTACCTAATAAATAAAATCTTAAAAAAAAGAGATGGTTGGGAGATTAGGAACCAAGATGGCAGAGTAGAAGGACATGCTCTCACTCCCTCTTGTAAGAACACCAGAATCACAAGTAGTTGCTGGACAATCATCGACAGGAAGACACTGGAACTCACCAAAAAAGATACCCCGCATCCAAAGACAAAGGAGAAGCCACAGTGAGACGGTAGGAGGGGCGCGATCACAGTAAAATCAAATCCCATAACTGCTGGGTGGCTGACTCACAGACTGGAGAACACTCATACCACAGAAGTCCACCCACTGGAGTGCAGGTTCTGAGCCCCACGTCAGGTTCCCAACCTGGGGGTCCAGCAACAGGAGGAGCAATTCCTAGAGAATCAGACTTTGAAGCCTAGTGGGATTTGACTGCAGGACTTTGACAGGACTGGGGGAAACAGAGACTCCACTCTCGGAGGGCACACACAAAGCAGTGTGCTCATCGGGACCCAGGGGAAGGAGCAGTGACCCCAGCAGAGACTGAACCAGACCTACCTGCTAGTGTTGGAAGGTCTCCTGCAGAGGTGGGTGGTGCCCGTGGCTCACGGTGGGGACAAGGACACTGGCAGCAGAACTTCTGGGAAGTACTCCTTGGCGTGAGCCCTCCCAGAGTCTGCCATTAGCCCCACCAAAGAGCTACGTAGGCTCCAGTGTTGGGTTGCCTCAGGCCAATCAACCAACAGGGAGGGAATCCAGCCCCACCCATCAGCAGTCAAGCAGATTAAAGTTTTACTGAGCTCTGGCCACCAGAGCTCTACCCACCACCAGTCCCTCCCATCAGGAAACTTGCACAAGCCTCTTAGATAGCCTCATCCACCAGAGGGCAGACAGCAGAAGCAAGAAGAAATACAATCCTGCAGTCTGTGGAACAAAAACCACATTCACAGAAAGATAGACAAGATGAAAAGGCAGAGGGCTATGTACCAGATGAAGGAACAAGATAAAACCCCAGAAAAACAACTAAATGAAGTGGAGATAGGCAAGCTTCCAGAAAAAGAATTCAGAATAATGATAGTGAAGATGATCCAGGACCTCGGAAAAAGAACGGAGGCAAAGATCGAGAAGATGCAAGAAATGTTTAACAAAGACCTAGAAGAATTAAAGAACAAACAGAGATGAACAATGCAATAACTGAAATGAAAACTACACTAGAAGGAATCAATAGCAGAATAACGGAGGCAGAAGAACGTATAAGCGACCTGGAAGACAGAATGGTGGAATTCATTGCTGCAGAATAGAATAAAGAAAAAAGAATGAAAAGAAATGAAGACAGCCTAAGAGACATCTGGGACAACATTAAACGCAACTACATTCACATTATAGGGGTCCCAGAAAGAGAAGAGAGAGAGAAAGGACCCAAGAAAATATTTGAAGAGATTATACTTGAAAACTTTCCTAACATGGGAAAGGAAAGAGCCACCCAAGTCCAGGAAGTGCAGAGATAAACATACAGGAAAAACCCAAGGAGAAACATGCCAAGACACATAGTAATCAAACTGGCAAAAATCAAAGACAAAGAAAAATTATTGAAAGCAGCAAGGGAAAAATGACAAATAACATACAAGGGAACTCCCATAAGGTTAACAGCTGATTTCTCAGCAGAAACTCTACAAGCCGGAATGGAGTGGCATGATATACTTAAAGTGATGAAAGGGAAGAACGTACAACCAAGATTACTCTACCCGGCAAGGATCTCATTCAGATTAGATGGAGAAATCAAAAGCTTTACAGACAAGCAAAAGCTAAGAGAATTCAGCACCACCAAACCAGCTCTACAACAAATGCTAAAGGAACTTCTCTAAGTGGGAAACACAAGAGAAGAAAAGGACCTACAAACACAAACCCAAAACAATTAAGAAAACGGTCACAGGAACATACATATCGATAATTACCTTAAGCATGAATGGATTAAATGCTCCAACCAAAAGACACAGACTTGATGAATGGATACAAAAACAAGACCCATATATATGCTGTCTACAAGAGACCCACTTCAGACCTAGGGACACATACAGACTGAAAGTGAGGGGATGGAAAAAGATACTCCATGCAAATGGAAATCAAAAGAAAGCTGGAGTAACAATACTCATATCAGATAAAACAGGCTTTAAAATAAAGAATGTTACAAGAGACAAGGAAGGACACTACATAATGATCAAGGGATCAACCCAAGAAGAAGAGGTAACAATTATAAACATATATGCACCCAACATAGGAGCACCTCAATACATAAGGCAATGCTAACAGCTATAAAAGAGGAAATCTACAGCAACACAAAAATAGTGGGGTACTTTAACACCTCACTTACATCAATGGACAGATCATCCAAAATGAAAATAAATAAGGAAACAGAAGCTTTCAATGACACAACAGACCAGATAGATTTAATTGACATTTATAGGACATTCCATCCAGGAACAACAGATTACACTTTCTTCTCAAGTGCGCATGGAACATTCTCCAGCATAGATAACATCCTGAGTAACAAATCAAGCCACAGTAAATTTAAGAAAATTGAAATCATATCAAGCACTTTTTCTGACCACAACACTATGAGATTAGAAATGAATTACAGGGAAAAAAACATAAAAAACAGAAAGACATGGAAGCTAAACAATATGTTACTAAATAACCAAGAGGTCACTGAAGAAATCAAAGAGGAAATCAAAAAATAACTAGAGTCAAATGACAATGAAAAGACGACGATACAAAACCTATGGGATGCAGCAAAAGCAGTTCTAAGAGGGAAGTTTATAGCTACACAAGCCTACCTCAAGAAACAAGAAAAATCTCAAATAAACAATCTAACCTTACACCTAAAGGAACTAGAGAAAGAAGAACAAACAAAACCCAAAGGTAGCAGAAGGAAATAAATCATAAAGATCAGAGCAGAAATAAATGAAATAGAAACAAAGAAAACAATAGCAAAGATCAGTAAAACTAAAAGCTGGTTCTTTGAGAAGATAAACAAAATTGATAAACCATTAGCCAGACTCAAGAAGAAAAAGAGGGAGAGTACTCAAATCAATAAAATTAGAAATGAAAAAAGAGAAGTTACAACAGACACTGCAGAAATACAAAGCATCCTAAGAGACTACTACAAGCAACTCTATGCCAATAAAATGGATAACCTGGAAGAAATGGACAAATTCTTAGAAAGGTATAACCTTCCAAGACTGCACCAGGAAGAAATAGAAAATATGAACAGACCAATCACAAGTAATGAAATTGAAACTGTGCTTAAATATCTTCCAACAAACAAAACTCCAGGACCAGATGGCTTCACAGGTGAATTCTATCAAACATTTAGAGAAAAGCTAAGACCCATTCTTCTCAAACTCTTCCAAAAAATTGCAGAGGAAGGAATACTCCCAAACTCATTCTATGAAGCCACCATCACCCTGATACCAAAACCAGACAAAGATACTACAAAAAAAGAAATTACAGACCAATATCACTGATGAATATAGATGTAAAAATCCTCAACAAAATACTAGCAAACAGAATCCAACAACACATTAAAAGGATCATAGACCATGATCAAGTGGGATTTATCCCAGGGATACAAGGATTCTTCAATATATGTAAATCAATCAATGTGATACAGCATATTAACAAATTGAAGCATTAAAACCATATGATCATCTCAATAGATGCAGAAAAAGCTTTTGACAGAATTCAACACCCATTTATGATAAAAACGCTGCAGAAAATGGGCAGAGGGAACCTACCTTAACATAATAAAGGCCATATAGGACAAACCCACAGTAAACATCATTCTCAATGGTGAAAAACTGAAAGCATTTCCTCTAAGATCAGGAACAAGACAAGGATGTCCACTCTCGCCACTATTATTCAACATAGTTTTGGAAGTCCTAGCCACGGCAATCATAGAAGAAAAAGAAATAAAAGGAATACAAATTGGAAAAGAAGACGTAAAACTGTCACTGCTTGCAGATGACGTGATACTATACATAGAGAATCTTAAAGATGCCACCAGAAAACTACTAGAGCTAATCAATGAATTTGGTAAAGTTGCAGGATACAAAATTAATGCACAGAAATCTCCTGCATTCCTATACACTAATGATGAAAAATCAGAAAGAGAAATTAAGGAAACACTCCCATTTACCACTGCAACAAAAAGAATAAAATACCTAGGAAAAAACCTACCTAGGGAGACAAAAGACCTGTATGCATAAAACTATAAGACAATGATGAAAGAAATTAAAGATGATACCAACAGATGGAGAGATATACCATGTTCTTGAATTGGAAAAATCAATATTGTGAAAATGACTCTACTACCCAAAGCAATCTACAGAGTCAATGCAATCCCTATCAAATTTCCAATGGCATTTTTTACGGAACTAGAAGAAAAAATCTTAAAATTTGTATGGAGACACAAAAGACCCCGAATAGCCAAAGCAGTCTTGAGGGAAAAAAAAGGAGCTGGAGGAATCAGACTCCCTGACTTCAGACTATACTACAAAGCTACAGTAATCAAGACAATATGGTACGGGCACAAAAACAGAAACATAGATCAATGGAACAAGATAGAAAGCCCAGAGATAAACCCATGCACCTATGGTCAACTAATGTATGACAAAGAAGGCAAGGATATACAATGGAGAAAAGACAGTCTCTTCAATAAGTGGTGCTGGGAAAACTGGACAGCTACCTGTAAAAGAATGAAATTAGAACACTCCCTAACACCATACACAAAAATAAACTCAAAATGGATTCAAGACCTAAATGTAAGACCAGACACTATAAAACTCTTAGAGGAAAACATAAGAAGAACACTCTTTGACATAAATCACAGCAAGATCTTTTTTGATTCACCTCCTAGAGTAATGGAAATAAAAACAAGAATAAACAAATGGGACCTAATGAAACTTCAAAGCTTTTGCACAGCAAAGGAAGCAATAAACAAGACTAAAAGACAACCCTCAGAGTGGGAGAAAATATTTGCAAACGAATCAACGGACAAAGGATTAATCTCCAAAATATATAAACAGCTCATGCAACTTGATATTAAAAAAACAAACAACCCAATCCAAAAATGGGCAGAAGACCTCAATAGACATTTCTCCAAAGAAGACATACAGATGGCCAAGAAGCACATGAAAAGCTGCTCAACATCACTAATTATTAGAGAAATGCAAACCAAAACTACAATGAGGTATCACCTCACACCAGTTAGAATGGGCATCATCAGAAAATCTATAAACAACAAATGCTGGAGAGGGTATGGAGAAAAGGGAACCCTCTTGCACTGTTGGTGGGAATGTAAATTGATACAGCCACTATGGAGAACAGTATGGAGGTTCCTTAAAAAACTAAAAATAGAATTACCATATGATCCAGCAATCCCACTACTGGGCATATACCCAGAGAAAACCATAATTCAAAAAGACACATGCACCCCAATGTTCACTGCAGCACTATTTACAATAGCCAGGTCATGGAAGCAACCTAAATGCCCATCGACAGACGAATGGATAAAGAAGGTGTGGTACATATATACAAAGGAATATTACTCAGCCATAAAAAGGAACGAAATTGGGTCATTTGTAGAGACATGGATGGATCTAGAGACTGTCACACAGAGTGAAGTAAGTCAGAAAGAGAAAACAAATATCATATATTAATGCATATATGTGGAACGTAGAAAAATGGTACAGATGAACTGGTTTGCAGGGCAGAAATTGAGTCACAGATGTAGAGAACAAATGTATGGACACCAAGGGGGGAAAGTGTTGGGGGGGGTAGGGGGGGTGTGATGAATTGGGCGATTGGGATTGACATGTATACACTGATGTGCATAAAATTGGTGACTAATAAGGACCTGCTGTATAAAAAAATAATTAAAATTAAATTTTAAGAAAAAAGAGATGGTTGGACCATATTCCAGATAAAGTTTAAAATGTCATTTTTGCCTTGAAATTTAAGAATTTCATATTATTAAAAATAATATAAATACAATTTTACAAGATTGCATAATATCTCATCCTATGGATGTTTTGGTTCATTTAGCAACTACTTATTTTATGCCTACTATGTGGTAGGCATTTTCAAGCACTGGGTGTATCAGAAATTACTCATCCACCATCTGTTGAATGTTTAGGTTTTTGCAATTTTTCATTCTTAAACTAACACTATGATAAACATCTTTGTATGTAAGAGGGTTTTTACATTTCAAGTTATTTTCTTAGGATAGATTCTTAGAAGTTGAATTACTGGGTCAAAGAGTAACAATATTTTTAAGATTCTCAATACATTGTGCCAAATTGCTTTCCAAAAAGGCGTACCAGGGACTTCCCTGGTGTCCAGTGGTCAAAACTCCATGCTCCCAACGCAGGGGGCCGGGGGCCCAGGTTCGATCCCTGGTCAGGGAACTAGATTCCATGTGCTGCAACTGAGAGCCCACATGCCACAACAAAGACCCGCTGCAGCCAAATAAATAAATAAATATTTAAAAAACAATAAGGCATACAAATTTGTGCTTTCTTTATCAGAAGAGTATCTATTTTGTATATCCTGATATTATTCAATTTTTTCACTAGGAAAAAAAAGTATAAATATTTTATTAGATTAATTTGTATCTCTTACTAATTTTTCTTGTGTTTTTAAATTTTTTTTCTTCCCTTGTGAGTCATCTATTCATGTCCAGTTATCTATTGGTGTCTCTTTCTTAGAGGTCTGTATAAGTTTTTTATATACTAAGATAGTTACTCTATCATTTTTAAACATACTATCTTTAAAAAGTAATATCTATGATTTTATTCTTTTACTAATTTTAATTTTTTAAATAAAGATCATCAAAATCACACATGAATATAGTTTTAAAATCAGAAGGTAACACTATCAAGAAAGTGAAAAGACAACCAGCAGGATGGGAGACAATATTTGCAAATCATATATCTGATCAGAGTCTAGTATCCAGAATATATAAAGCACATTTACAACTCAGCAACAAGAAAAACAATCCAGTTTAAAAATAGGTAAAGAACACGAATGAACATTTATCTAAAGAAAATATACAAGTGGCTAGAAAGCACCTGAAAAGACTCAACATCATTAGTCATTAAGGAAATGCAAATCAAAATCACAAGATACTACTTCACACCCACTAGGAAGGCTATTAAAAAAAACAAAAACAAAACAGAAAATAACAGATGTTGGCAAGGATGTAGAGAAACTGGAAGCCTCATACATTGCTGGTGGGAAATGTAAAATGGTGTAACTTCAGTGGAAGAATTTGAGAATTCCTCAGAAAGTTAAATATAGAATTACCACATGACCCAGCAATTCCACTCCTACGTTTATACCCTAAGAATTGAAAAGTTATTCAAACAAATACTTGAACAATGAATGTTCATAGCCTCACCATTCACAACAGCCCCAAGTGGAAATAACCCGAATGTCCTTCAGTTACTGAATGGATAAACAAAGCTGGTATTATTCACACAAGAGATATTATTCAGCCATAAAAAGGCATGAAATACTGAGACATGTTACAACACGGGTGAACCTCAAAAACATCATGCTAAATTAAAGATGCCGGCACAAAAGGTCACATACTGTGTGATTCCATTGAAATCAAACTTACAGAATAGGTAAATCAGTAGAGACAGAAAGCAGATTAGTGGTTGCCAGGAGCTGCAGGGTGGGGGGAAAGAGATGGGGGTGGGGAGGGGCTGCTTGATGGGTATGTGGTTTCCTTTGCAGGGGGGCATGAAAATGTCTTAGAACTAGACAGGGGTAGAGATTGCACAACACTGTGAATGTACTAAATGCTACTGAAGTGTATACTTTCAAATGGTTAATGGTTCATTTTATGTTATGTGAAATTTTACACCACCACCAAAATCAAGTGGTAAGGACAGCTTCTAATCATCAACAAGCCGTCATCTGTTCCATCCCCCCGATTCTACTTCCCAAAGGCAGTCACGCTTTTGATCTCTTTTCCCTTCTCATAATGAATTCGAGATGTCCAATTAATATACTTATGCTGCCATTTCTTCATTTACTAATTTTAAATGTTACCTAATGACTTCCTATTATGACAGATAAGATATAATTCCCTTAGCTCTCCCACCACCTCTCCTTCCTCATCTTCTCATCATAGTTGTACAAATATTTTAGTGAAATAATCAGTGTTTAAATGATGACTACAGAGAAATGTCACTCAGGACTTGTCTGGTGGTGCAGTGGTTAAGAATCCGCCTGCCAATGCAGGGGACACAGGTTCGAGCCCTGGTCCGGGAAGATCCCACATGCCGCGGAGCAACTAAGCCTGTGCGCCACAACTACTGAGCCTGCGCTCTAGAGCCTGTGAGCCAACAACTACTGACGCCCGCGCGCCTAGAGCCCGTGCTCCTCAACAAGAGAAGCCACCACAATGGGAAGCTCGCACACTGCCATGAAGAGTAGCCCCCGCTCTCTGCAACTACAGAAAGCCCAAGCGCAGCAATGAAGATCCAACGCAGCCAAAAATAAATAAGTAAAATAAATTTTAAAAAACAAATGTCACTCAGCACAGATCCAAGTAGAAAGAGACGATTACATTTCCATTCTTGCTCAATTTTTTACTTTTCTGGGAGTTAACAATTCCTCTGTTCTTTTAGTTGCATAATTTTTCTACATACACGTTCTGAAAGTTTCCCAACTGCTCTGTTGTGTCGGATATGGTGTGGGGTGTCTCATCTCCAGGAGGCAACCCTCAGCGTCCTTTGCCGCTTGCCTGTGCTGGATCCACTCTTCCTGAATCTCACGTACCGCCTTCCTCTTGTCTTGCTGAAGTCCACCCTCCAGTAAAAGGAGTCCCAGGGGTACATTTTTTGCATCCTAGATTATCTGGAAATATCTTTGTTCTGCTTTCACCTGGCTGGGTATGAAATTGATCGAAAATCCTCTTCCCCCACAACCCCGGGGGAGCATGCAACACCTAGCCTCCAGAGTCACTCTTGAAAAAATCTGGTCCCATCCAACTCTCATTCCTTGGCCTGCTGCCTGTTTTTCCTCTCTGGAAGCTTGTAGAACCTCGTTACGCCTGGTGTTCTAAAATTTCACTACGTTGTGCTTTGGCGTGTCTTTTATTATGCTGGCAACTGGTGGTCTGCAATCGTGTTCCTTGTACAAATTCTCTGATTTCCTCACCTCTGTTGCCTCTGTGTCTCTTCCCAGAACTCTAAGTGTGTTTATATTGAACATTCTGGATTGATTCTCCATGACTCTCATCTGTTCTCTGTACTTTTCAACTCCTTGTCCTTTTTTGCTACTTTGTGAGAGGTTTCTTCAGCTTTAGCTCCTCTACCATCTACTGAAATTTTGAGTTCACTGCCCTCTTGAACTCTATAAGAATACTACTTGGAAGTTCCTGAAGTTTTCTTCTGAACTGGCACTGTCTTTGTTTTGTTTGTTTGTTTTGCGGTACGCGGGCCTCTCACTGCTGTGGCCTCTCCCGTTGCGGAGCACAGGCTCCGGACGCGCAGGCGCAGCGGCCACGGCTCACAGGCCCAGCCGCTGCGCGGCACGTGGGATCTTCCCGGACCGGGGCACGAACCCGTGTCCCCGGCGTCGGCAGGCGAACTCTCAACCACTGCGCCACCGGGGAAGCCCTGTCTTTGTTTTTTATAGATTGCTCTTTCCTGATTGTTAAGTTCTTTTGTTCATGCAGGGTCTTGCCTTTCCTTATCCGACAGCTAATCCATTTTTTAAAAATAATTAATTAATTTATTTATTTATTTTTGGCTGCGTTGGGTCGTCATTGCTGTGCACGGGCTTTCTCTAGCTGTGGTGAGCGTGGGCTACTCTTCGTTGTGGTGCACGGGCTTCTCATTGTGGTGGCTTTTCTTGTTGAGGAGCACGGGCTCTAGGCACGAGGGCTTAGTAGTTGTGGCTCACAGGCTCTACAGCGCAGGCTCAGTAGTTGCGGCACATGGGCTTAGTTGCTCCGAGGCATGTGGGATCTTCCCAGACCAGGGCTCGAACCCATGTCCCCTGCATTGGCAGGCAGATTCTTAACCACTGTGCCACCAGGGAAGTCCCCAATGGCTAATCCTTGATTAGCTGTTTCTATTAACTGTGTGGCTCTAAAAAGTTAATTGGAAGTTCCAAGTGGAAGTTCCGGGTGGGGAGGGGGGTGTAATGTATCAACTGGCAAATTTCGTTTTAGGGAGGGTACACAGGGAGCCAGGCCACCTCTGGCTCTCCCAGAAAGCAGGCTGGGGAGGGTTCTGCTCTGAGGACTTGAATTTCTCCAGAGAAGCACCTTCTGATCACTTGCCTGGGAGGTGGATGCACTTGACTCATCTGGATGGTGTGAAGGTTCCAGGCTAATCCCTTGTTTTCAATACCCTCTGCCACATGGAGTTTCTTTTTTCTTTTTTTCTGTTTTTTGGGGTGTGTGTGTGTGTGTGTGTGTGTGGCTGTGCTGTGCACTAGCAGGATCTTAGTTGCTCGACCAGGAATTGAACTCATGCCCACTGCAGTGGAAGCACAGAGTCCTAACCACTGGACCGCCAGGGAATTCCCAACAAGGAGTTTCTGAGTGAGGATCTCCCCTGGGTCCGTTTCCCCCACCTGGTCCACAGCTGCAGTGTAAATGCCTGCCTGCTTGAATACAGCGGAGGCGGCAGGGGGGGTGCTCAGTTCTTACAGACAGACATCCTCTCCACCTGACTTCAGTCCCGCCTCCCCCCCGCAACGCCCATCCCCACTGTGATGCCTCCAAGCTCAAGCGCATCTGCACCCAGCAGAACACACCTGCCCTCCTCCTGTCATCATCTCTTCCATTCTCTCCAAACTGTGTTGAGTATCTTATCGGATAATGATCCCTTTCTCCCTCTTTGTCTTGGTGTGTCTTCATCATTCTTATTTTCACTATTATTGTAGCAAATCTTGGGAGATGAAGGTGTGCAGCCAATCCACTGCTTTAGCCAAAGTCCTGTGTTGTGCTTTGACATCCGAAGCCAGTGATGGGTTAAATGACGTCCCCCAAAAAAGATATGTTGAAGTCCTAAACCCTAGTACTGCAGAATGTGACCTTATTTGGAAATAGGGTGGCTTCATGTGTAATTAGTTGAGATAAGATCACACTGGTTAAGGATGGGCCCTTAACCCAATATGACTGGTGTCCTTATAAGAAGAGAGAGACACAGAGACCCACAGGGAGAACTCCACAGGAACACGGAGACAGAGGTTAGAGTGATGCACCTACAAGCCACAGGCTACCAAGGAGTGCCAGCAAACACCAGAAACTGGGAGGCAAGGAAGGATTTCTTCCTGTAGGTTTCAGAGGGAGCATGGCCCTGCCGACAGCTTGATTTTGGACTTAAAGCCTCCAGAACAGTGAAACAATAAATTTCTGTTGTTTTAAGCCACCTAGTATATGGCACTTTACTACAGCCAACCTAGAAAACTAATACAGAACCCTTAACTTTTTGTGATCGCATAAATCAGCGTTTTCACTGTGATTTTTTTTTTTTTTTTTTTTTTTTGGCTGCGTTGGGTCTTCGTTGCTTCACGCGGGCTTTGTCTAGTTGCGGCGAGCAGGGGCTACTCTTCGTTGTGGTGTGCGGGCTTCTCATTGCGGTGGCTTCTCTTGTTGCAGAGCACGGGCTCTAGGCACACGGGCTTCAGTAGTTGTGGCACACAGGCTTAGCTGGTCTGCGGCATGTGGGATCTTCCCGGACCAGGGATCGGACCTGTGTCCCCTGCATCAGCAGGCGGATTCTTAATCACTGTGCCACCAGGGAATTCCTCACTGTGATATTTTTGACTGCTTTAAAACTCAAAGGTCCTCCTCTACACCAAACTTCCTTCTACCTTCTTCAAGTGTTTTTCTAATGGTTTGATTTTTTCCCCCCTCAAATTTAACTTTTTATTTGTTTGGAATTTATACAGGCATGCAGCTTGAGGTGAGAATCTAAAACATCCTCTTCTCCCAAACAGCTAACCAAACGAGCCCCACCTAATTTATTAAATAATCCTTCCATTCCTATTGACTTGTGAGGTTACCTTTGATATAAAATTAATTTACATGTGTATCAAGTATGTTTCTGGTCTATTTATACTATTCTACTGATCGACTTATTCTTAAACGAGTAAGTCACTATTTTAATCATTAAAATGTGTTTTGATATTTAGTAGGGAAAGTTTCTCCTCACTGCAATCTTTTTCAAACTTTTAACATTTTTCCTTTTTTTTTTTCCTAAATTTATTTATTTCATTTATTTATTTTTGGTTGTGTTGGGTCTTTGTTGCTATGCATGGGCTTCCTCTAGTTGTGGTGAGTGGGGGCTACTCTTCATTGCGGTGCATGGGCTTCTCATTGCGGTGGCTTCTCTTGTTGTGGAGCACGGGCTCTAGGCACATGAGCTTCAGTAGTTGTGGCTCACAGGCTCAGTAGTTGTGGCTCACAGGCTCTAGAGCACGGGCTCAGTAGTTGTGGCTCACAGGATCTAGAGCATGGGCTCAGTAGTTGTGGCTCATGGGCTTAGTTGGTCCGCGGCATGTGGGATCTTCCCGGACCAGGGATTGAACCCATGTCCCCTGTGTTGGCAGGTGGATTCTTAACCACTGCACCACCAGGGAAGCCCTTAAAATTTTTCTTATTTATTCTTCCTGATAAATTTTAGAAAAACTGAGGTTCCAAAATAAATTCTACTGGGGTTTTGGTTACAAATTGGACAAGTATAAATTACACTAGGAAGAGCTGACCTCTCTACAAATTCCATAGTTTCCCTCTGGAAACAAAGTACTAGTACTAGTACAAAGTACTGCTAGTGTCTCCACCAGCACATCTGCTTTATATCTCTCAGTAAAGTCTTATAATTTTCATCAGGACCCCTCTATCACATATACCCTCCCACCCCCGCAGTCACTCCTTATTCCTTTACCTTACCCTGCATGTATAGTATATTCATCATTAGAAGAAGAATAAGAAAAGCAGCTAATATTTAAGGGGCTCACTAGATGCCAGACATTGTTCTAAGCCCTTTTATAAGCATCATCTCACTAAATTCTTGCACCAGTATGAGTTGGTACCTATCATTTCCACTTACATATGAAAACAACTAAGACACAGAGGGATAATTAGTTCAAGGTCATAGAGACAGAACCAGGTTCAAATCCAAGTAATTTTACTCTGGAGCCCATGGTCTTATCTTAAATCAATATTTTTACTATTCAGCTGTAAAAAAGAATGAGGAAGACCTTTATTTGCTGATACATAAAAACTGCCAAGATAGTTGGTTAAGTGAAAAAGTGATTCTGAACTATCATTTATATAA
Source organism: Kogia breviceps (assembly GCF_026419965.1). NCBI lineage: Eukaryota > Metazoa > Chordata > Mammalia > Artiodactyla > Physeteridae > Kogia > Kogia breviceps. The sequence continues at coordinate 82,288,309 of NC_081323.1, forward strand.
AAAGTGGGGAAGAGGGTAATATTCCAGTATATGTATATTTGCTTATACATAAAAATAAAATATTTGAATGGACACAAAAAGAAATTAGTATGTGAGTGGTTCTCTCTCTTGGATTGACTAGAAACTAGGCCGCAGGGGGACAGGAGTGGGAGACTTTTTGCTTTTTTTCTTTAATCAAGTAAGTGTATTACTTCCTCAAAATTAAGTAAATTTTAAAAATTTTAATTTAAAATAAAATACATAGCAGACACTCAGTAAATATATTATAAGTGAAGGATTAATGATTACATAGATTTTTTTAAAAAAATATTATTTATTTATTTATTTATTTGGCTGCACCAGGTCTTAGTTGCAGCAAGCGGGATCTTTAGTTGTGGCATGTGGGATCTAGTTCCCTGACCAGGGATTGAACCCGGGCCCTCTGCATTGGGAGCACGGAGTCTTAGCCACTGGACCGCCAGGGAAGTCCCAATTACATAGATTCTTACAAAGATATTTTATGGTCTTGCTGCTTCTCTGAATAGGATCTGTTTTTTTGTTGTTTTTTTTTTGTTTTGCGGTACGCGGGCCTCTCACTGCTGTGGCCTCTCCCATTGCGGAGCACAGGCTCCGGACACGCAGGCTCAGAGGCCATGGCTCAAGGGCCCAGCCGCTCAGCGGCACGTGGGATCTTCCCGGACCGGGCGCGACCCCCTCCCTGTCCCCTGCATCGGAAGGCGGACTCCCAACCACTGTGCCACCAGGGAAGCCCAGGGTCTGTTTTATAGTATAGTTTCAAGCTGCTTGCTAATATATAGGAAAATATATTATTCATTTTTATAATCTCACTCCTAACACTTTTATTCCTTATAGTGAACTTGCTTATTAATTCTAAGACCCTTTTCCATTGGTTCTTCTGGGTTTTCAGTGAACAGGCCAGGTCCAAAAATGTGTTCAGACAGGCCAGGGATGAAAATGAGGAACGGTGAGGATGGTGCTAAAGGAAAGAGTGTGTTTTCCATGTAAAGACACTGAGTTCCATTTTTAAAAATACACTGTGTGGGCCAAACAAAACAAGCCCACAAAAGAATCCAGCCCTTGGGCTGCTAGTCTGTGGCCTCTGCTTGCAGTATTCCCTGTTCACTCATGCTTTCCCCCTTCGTCTTCCCTTCAGCTACACCGTCCCGTGCCTCCCCCCCAGCCCCCACCTCCCCCCACTGCATTTTCCAAAGCCTTCCTCCAGACCCACCTGCCCCCAGGCCTCCCCAGCTCCTCCAGTCTGCGTGGAGCTTTCTACTCTTCTCCACAGCTGTCAGGTTTAGAACCACTTTTAGAATCGCCGCAAGACTCAGTGTGGCCCCGGGCTCTTTAATAAGCAACTTGAGACAGTTGATCCTGCCTTGCTGGGCCCCTCCCACATCCTTGCCAGCATCCTCTGCTTCTGTGGTTAGCGGATCAGATCACAGTGACCGTTCAGCCCACCCATTCTTCCTGGGGTCTAGGAGCAACTTAAACTCAGCAATCAAGTCTGATTCATGCACGACGCCTGGCGCCTGGCACTGCAGGCGCTTGGGAAACCTTGTCTGCTGAGTGACGAAGGCTGTCGGGCAGGTCTTCCTCTTGGCAGGCATTGCAACTAACCCACGCATCCAAAACCCTGATGGAACTTTGTAGAGCAAGCCAAAGAGCATGATGGCACCCCTGTCCTCCAGGGACCAGGCAGAGCCTCCATGAGGGTGGGATCTGGGTTTTACACCTGTCACATAGAGCAAGCCCTCAGAAATGTATTTATTGGCTGGCCGACACGATGCTTACCACCCGTACGGCCACCCAGAGACAAAAAAAAAGATGTATGAGGGACACCAATAAGAAGAGGGTGAGAAAAGTCTCACAGGGCTTCAAGACCCTGGAGCACCCATGGAGCCCCTCACTGAGACGTGAATACTTTTGCCCCTAAATGAGAATGATTGCCTTCGCCCCTCCCAAGGCTGTGCGAACATTCACATTTTATTCTAGCAAAAACTCTATCTTGTACGGTGGTCCTCACTTTAGAGATGAGAAAATGGAGACTGGGAGAAGTTAAGTGACTCGTCCAAGATCACACGGGGAGTGTGCCCTGCAGCCAGAACTGGGACACTGAACTTTGACTCTACCTCCACCGTTCTTTCCTGGGAGATTCCAGGTAGGAATTCGGAAGAGAGGCGGCAGGGGTTTGAATGATCTGACCTGCAGAGGAGAAGCCTGGGGTTAACTGCTGTCCCACTGCGCTGTGATAGAGACTGAGGTTGTAACTGCAAGCAACACAGATCCTTCGGTTGCTCATGAAGCCCCCGTGCCGGCACCGGTGGTGGACGGGAGACAAATGATGAAACCCGAAAAAACATAAACAAGGTGACTCTACCCAGTGGTAAGTGTCATGAAGAAAATACAATGAGCTGAAGAGGCAGTGAGTGGGTACAGCTTTCTGGGGAGTCAGAAGAAGCCCCTTTAAAGAGGTAGCAATTGAATGGAAAGCAAAGAGCAGATGCAAAGTTTCTAAGACAGAAGCAAGAGGCTGACACATGGTAAGCACGCTGAGGCCAGTGAGGATGTGGGCAGCTTACAGAGGACCTCACAGTTCAGTTAACGAAGGTGGATTTTAGTCTAAGCAATTAGGAAGCCCCTGGAAGGTTTTAAGCAGGACAGTGAAATAATCTGCTTTATGTTCTTGTTTTTTTTATTTTAAGCTCTCTGGCTATGCTGCAGAAGATGAATAACAGGGGACTAAGACTCAGATAAAAAAAGCAGACTGAGCTGTCATACATATGACCTCTCCCACATAATATGTAGACATACTAGAAAAAAACACATTAAAAAAAATCATTAACATGGAAACGAACTTGAAAGCACCTCCAGGTACCAGAAAGCTGCGGTGGCAAATGGGATTTGAAGCCACATGCTTCGGGATAAACACACCAGATATGTGCTATGAGGCAGGGGTCCCCAGCCCCTGGGCCACGGACCGGTATCCCGTGGCCTGTTAGGAACCGGGCCGCACAGCAGGAGGTGGTGGCGGGCGGGCGAGTGAAGCTTCCTCTGCGGCTCCCCATCGCTCCCCATGGCTCGCGTTACTGCCTGAACCATCCCCCCGCACCGTCCGTGGAAAAATGCTGGTCCCAGGAGTGGGCAGAGCAGCTCTTACACCTCCCTGTGCACTCCACCTCCCCCCGCCCCCCACACCGTGCCGGGCTTGACAGGCAGGGCACACTCGTCCGAGGTAACTCTCCAGGACAGCAGGTAGTTTTAAATATGCACGAGAAGGAATTAACAAGAAATGACTCCCTGGCCCCAAGCACTAAGCCGGTGATTTCATAATTAAGACACTGACACCATACCCGTACTCTGCTCCCTGTGGACCCACAGAAAATCTGGTATAACTTCACTCTTCTATCAAGAAAAAATAAGTTATTTTCTTCTTCTTCTCTCCTCAGACATAACATCATCAACGCAGCTCTTTAAATATCTGTGCCAGGAGGCTATATTTAGTGTCCGTTTGGCCCTTAAAATGAGCCTGATTTCCTGTGGCAAAAAGTTCTCAGCAACAAGGAGAGAGGCCTGGAGAATTCTGAAGTGCTGACGAACAGCTTTAAAGCTGGAGATGTTTAAACAGTGTAAGAAAGGAGTTGACTGCTTTTTCTGGAGCGATGACTGGCATCCAAGATAGAGGGAGAAAAACCATAATAAAAGGGTGTTTGCTCTGAACACCACCAAAGTCGTTCGAGGGCACAGCCTGACACCAGGCAAGTATTTGGGCCGATAATTCAAGGTGGTACATAGTCCTCTTTCAGAGAGGCAGGAGGGAGATCAGTTTACTCATTCATTCACTCACTCACTCACTCATTCGTTCATTCACTCACTCATTCATTCATCACTCATTCATTCATTCACTCACTCATTCATTCATCACTCATTCATTCATTCACTCACTCATTCATTCAGTGACTCATTCATTCATTCACTCACTCACCCACTCATTTACTAACCACATTTGTGCATTTCCCCACGTGCAAAGCCCTTTGGTTTACAAAAGCTCTAAGTCATGGGGCAAACGAGATACACAAACCATGGGACTTAGAAGGGTGTCCCTAGAAAGGGCCCTTGGAGGGACACAAAGTGCCTGCTGTGGGGGACCTGGAGGGCAATGGGCACTTCCACGGGGTCCGTTCAGGAAGGCTTCATGGGGAGGGGAAACCGCCACCAGCACTGGCTACTGCTCCAGGCCCTCTCATTCAACCCACTCACTGAGCCCAGATGTCAGTACATTACCCCATATTCCAGATGAGGAGTTTTCCTAAGGCCCCCCCAAGATAAGTAACCAAACTGGAGCTGGAGCTAAGCTTGTTTGACTGCTAAGTACTTAACCACGTGGGCCAGGCCGACTGCAGCAGAAGGAGGCCAATAGAAGTACATCTTCCAGACTGCAGACAAAGGTCTTACTCCATTTCTCCCTTCAAGGCCTGGGGCACTCAAAGCAACTCCTCTCTGGAAAAGGCACCAAATCTGCTCCTTCCTCCAATGCAACCTACACTTTCCACACTTTCCCTCCTCAGACATCACTGTCCTGTCCCTCTGCATGTGGGGTCTCCAGGGTCTCCACGATGACCCGAGGGAGTAGAGGAATGCACATTTACTTAGTCCTGACTAACGTTTGCCAAGCAACATGTCATTCTTTATTTTTTTTTTAACATTTTAGTTTGAGATAATTTTAGACTTTCAGAAGAATTGCAAAAATAGTACAAAGTTCCTGTACATCTTTGCCTGGCTTCCCCTTATATTAACTAACATCTTATATAACCATAGGAAAAATCATCAAAATGAAGAAATTCACTTTGGTACAATATTATTAACTATATTACAAAATTAATTTGGATTTCTCCAGTTTTTCCATTAGTATCCTCTTTTTTTTTTAAACTGAAGTATAGTTGATTTACAATGTTGTGTTAGTTTCAGGTGTACAGCAAAGTAATTCAGTTGTTTTATATATATATATGCACATATATATTCTTTTTCAGATTATTTTCCATTATAGGTTATTACAGAATAATGAGTATATTGGGACTTCCCTGGTGGCGCAGTGGTTAAGAATCTGCCTGCCAATGCAGGGGACATGGGTTCAAGCCCTGGTCCAGGTAGATCCCACATGCCGCGGAGCAACTAGGCCCGTGCGCCACAACTAATGAGCCCACACGCCACAACTACTGAAGCCCGTGTGCCTAGAGCCTGTGCTCCGCAACGAGAGGCCACCACAATGAGAAGCCTGCGCACCGCAACGAAGAGTAGCCCTGGCTCACTGCAACTAGAGGAAGCCCGCGCACAGCAATGCAGATCCAACACAGCCAAAAATAAATAAATAAATTTATATACATTTTTAAAAAGAATATTGGGTATAGCTCCCTGTGCTATACAGTAGGTCCTTGTTGGTTATCTATTTTACATATAGTAGTATATATGTTAATCCAAAACTCCTATTTTATCCCTCCCCCCCACCCCCCAGTGTCCTCTTTCTATTTCAGGATCCAATCCAGGATCCCAGCTTGTATTAATTGTCACATATCCTTAGTCATTCCTGGTCTTTCATGACCTTAACATGTTTGAAGAGGACTGGTCAGTTATTTTGTAGAACATCCCTCAATTTGGGTTTGTCTGATGTTTTCTCATGATTAAATTGAGGTTATGCACTTTTGGCAAGAAAGCCACATAGGTGATCTGCCCAGGTCAGTCTACATCGTCATTCATTTCAATACACTGCCCTCTCTGACTTTCTCTGTACCCTCAGGGCAAACTCATTCGAGAAGTATTACTACCCCCACTATATAGATGGGAAAACTGAGGCAAAGAAGTTAAGGCATTTGCCCAAGGTCACAGGGGTGGTAAGTAACAGAGACAGGATTTGAACTCAGTTCTGTCTTTGGATCATGCTATTATACACCAAGCTGCTACATCAAGTCTTTCTAGTTTAAAATAATTCATCATGATCTTGACTGAATATAGGAAGTTGGACTTGGATGTTAATATAATTATTCCTAGTTCTACAAATGTGATTCTAAAACCAATGAATAATAAGGATAACATTTACTTATTGAGCACCTACTATTTGCCTGGCATAGTGCTTCATCTTTTCCATCTAAGGTATCGTATTCAGATCCTTCCAACAACACGATGGAGTGGGCACTCCAGGGCACAATCCCTTATCTCAAACTCTTGGGGGCCGGTGTGTTTGGGAATTTGGGGGTCTGGGTAACACCTTCTAATCAAACACAGTAACGTCTTTGCAGCGTATCGTATGACCATCCATTCTAAGATGGGCAAATAACAGACTATAAATAGGCCCAGACAAGAACAGGTCAGGTACCAAACTTTGAAAAGAACTTTAGGTTTCCAGAGCCTCTGGGGTTTTGTGGGGATAACAGACTACAGGCCTGTACTATTATGTATGTAAAGTAACTTGCAAATGAGGAAACAGAGTTTTAGGGGGTCTCACAGCCAGTCATTACCCAGGCCTGCCCCCTCACTCTGAGGCCTAATTCCCCTGACATTTAAGACTCTCTCCTATCACTTGGTTTTTATTCCTCGTTTTCCATGACAAAACACATTCTAAATATACTCAACTGGCACTCAGAATAAATGAAAATAAATTTTCAAACCTCCTAGGCTCAGCTGTTCCTGGAGCAGGGGTCTGGAGAGATGCAGGCTGTTCTCAATGACATAAGGACACGCTTAATTGCTCAAACTTTCCTTCATAAGTCCCAGCTACGTCATCTATGACTTGATCCAAACTCCTCATGCACCTGCAAACACGTGCAGCCTATTTTGCCTCTTGGGTTGGATGTGCCTTAGTCCCCACTCTTTTCACTGGGAGGTATCCTTTCATTTGCCCTATAATTACTGTCCAGTTTGGAGGTTTGCAAAGAAAGTTCCGGACTGCAGCCATTATCCCCAGTCCAGGTCATACTCATGATTACTGACTCCTTACCAAGCCCCTGCCCATCCGCATTCTCACTTGACCCTAGGATGATGAAACTGACAATAGGTACTGTATTAAGTAGGTGGCGATTTACACACTGGAGGGATGGTCCTAGATAAATCAGTGATGAACCCAGGCGAACAAAGACAATTCATTACTCCAGGAATAACAAAAATGCATGCAGGAATGTATATCAAAATATAGGAGTGGGGGCTTCCCGGGTGGCGCAGTGGTTAAGAATCTGCCTGCCAGCGCACGGGACATGGGTTCGAGCCCTGGTCCAGGAAGATCCCACATGCTGCAGAGCAACTAAGCCCGTGCGTCACAACTACTGAGCCCGCGTGCCACAACCACTGAAGCCTGCATGCCTAGAGCCCATGCTCTGCAACAAAGAGAAGCCACCGCAATGAGAAGCCCGCACACCGCAACGAAGAGTAGACCCCACTTGCCGCAACTAGAGAAAGCCTGTGCGCAGCAACAAAGACCCAATGTAGCCAAAAATAAAAATTAATTAATTAATTAAAAAAAAAAAAAATATATATATATATATATATAGGAGGGGCTCAGCTGTCCCTAGCATGTACAGGGTCATGATAAACTTGACACTGAATACAGAGTTAAAAATCTGGGGGGATAATGAAAGGAAAGTGATTGTCAGGGGATGGAAGGCACCTATATTAATGAAAGCGAGATCTTTCTCTTATGTAATGGCAGGTTCACACTAATGGCTATAATGAAAGCAGTTTAAGCAGGAAATAGTTGGGGAGGGAGAAAGAACTGGGCCAGGAGACTGCTGGTTTTTGGTAACAAGCCTGTGGAACTGACTCTTACCTCCTGTACGTGTACACCTTTAAGGAAAATAAAATCACACAACTAGTCATGGGTAGAGCCTCGACCCAAACCCCATGCCCTGCCCTGGGGGCCTGTGTTCTCTCCCGTCTGTATCCTTGCTTCAGCCTCTGTCCTTCCAGACTGGGCAATTCTCACTGCATGCCCTCTGTCACCTTAACTGTCACCTCTGAGCCAGCTTTGTGCCTCAATGTCTTTCCTGAGGCCTTAGAACCAGAAATGCAGATGCCTCCAAGCAGGCGGTTCACCCGAGATCCTGTGCAAAGGCAGGCCGATGTGTTCAGGTCATGGTCCAGGAAAACAACCTCCTGAGATCTCCGGGTAATTCCTCCTGTGGTTCTGCACACCACCCTCTGAAACGGCGCCCCTGAAAACCCGGGGACTTCCCTGTGTAGGTCCTTGTCTAGATAAGCCTCAACCCGGGCCTCATCAGGGAGCAGACAAACCAGACCAAGACCCATCCATTTACTTATCCAACAGCCATGTGCCTACACTCTGCGCCAAATGGTGCACTAACCCCCAAACTCAGATGTTACTAAGTACAAGTAAGAGAATAATTATAAGAGCTGATACTTCCGAGTGTTCACCACGTGGAAGGCAAGGCATTGAGCATCTTTTATGTATTATGTCATCTGATCCTTTCAACAACCCTATGAGGTAGGTATTTTTATTACTGTAGATGCTCTTTCAACAACTCTCTACTTCGTTCGTTGATCCGGATTAACCTATGCCCACCAGCATCTCTGTAAAGCGGGCTGCCCGGGACCCCAGGCAGGTAAACCATCTGGCTCTAAAGCCCATGCTCATCACATCTACAGAGTCTTGGGGCACAACCCGGACCCAGACACAACTGGGTCTGCCTCAAATTGGGGCAATGACTTGCAGTACGGACCCTATTTTTCTTTTCTAATCTTCATTTCCCTTTAGGAAACTGGATTGAATCAGAGGCCATATCTAGATAACAACAGGCACCGGGGAGGTAAGGTCAAAGCATGAAGCAGGCTGGCAGAAGACAACAGGGAGTGGTGGAGACTGTGGAAAAATCAGTGTTTATGCCCTGGCCACAGGTTTCAGGTTTATTTGTAAAATTTAAAGAAACACATCTGTAGCTGCTAGCTTGAATCTCGCACATCCCTTCTGGCTCTAACATTCTCTAAATCGAATAGATTTGATAGGTCGGGCTTCAAGTTCACTGCAATGGCATCATGACAGACACTCCATGTGGCCTCTGATTCAGTGCCAGAGAGTTTTTCTGGAAAAAAAATTTAGGCCACAAAGTTAGGGCTGACGGGCTACCAGTGGGAAGGTGAAAATCAAAAGACACTTCCAAAGTTGTGCTCAGCCTGGGCAGACGTACCTGGCAGTTCTAAGCAGAAGATAGAAGATGGTGCCTGGGCAGAAGTGACCAATTGCAAAGGGCTTCTCACTGGGTGTTTTCTGAGTGACTTTGGGAGGCCAGTTCTTTTGGTGGGGGGACGGGTCCATCTGACCAACGCAGAAGTTACCCATAGAAACTAAGTGCAGCCAGGGTTATCCGGGAGGAAAGGTCTCACACAGAGAGGAAAGCCAAACAGAATTCAGTGTCTGGAGCTGAGAACCAAAAGCTGGGGTAACAATGGCCAGGTGTTGTTAGAAGGCAGTCAACTCTGACAGGGCTGTTGCTTCAGTAACTACACTTGCAAGGAATCGCAATTTTCTAAGCCTCTGGGGCAATTTCATCCAACCCCCTCACTTCACAGACCTACAGAGGGTAGGGAACATGGCAGAACAGAGAGAACCACAGCCAGGAGAGGCCAGGCTTCCCAATTCTTAATCCAGAGCTCCAGGACCTCCTGGCTGCTCTGCTGCTAAGCCCAAGGATACCGGAACGTTCCAGACCACCAGCGAACCTGAGTAAGTCTCAGGACACAGCAGGCCCACCCTGAGGGAAGCCCTTCATTTATTCCCACCTGTGCTTCCTGCCTTTAAGTCAGTTCCCTCAAGCAAAAACACCATCAGGATCCTATAGTAACACTGGGATTTCCCACCTGCCTTTTTTTTTTTTTTTAAATAGCACAGCACTTGATCAAAAAAAAAATTTTTTTAAGGCTAAGTAACTTACATCTATGTTCCTCAAACTTGGAATTGTACCAGAGAACTCCATGGCCCAGCAGGAAAGAATGTTTTGAACAGGCTGCTGAATTGTTTTTTCCAGGATAAAACACCTGTGAATAAGTGCCAAGCGTGGAAATCCAACGTTTTATCTATGGCCACAACAAGCGTGGATGAAATAACAAGTGTTCCTCTAGGTTTAAAAGTATGGCCTGTCTGTGCAGCGAGGCCTGGGCTCCACTGGGCTTCTTGCCCTGGAGCGTGCGTTACCTGTTACCATCCTGTATTAGCTTTTATCACTGCTGTAACAAATTATCACAAACTTAGCAGCTTAAAAACAACACCCATTCACCATCTCACAGTTCCATACGTCAGAAGTCCAACAAGGTCTCACTGGGCTAAAATCAAGGTGTCAGCAGGCTGCATTCCTTACTGGGAGCTCCGGGGAAAATTCGCTTTGAAGCTCACTCCAGTTGTCGGTAGAATTCAATTCCTTGCTATTCGAGACCCGAGGTCCCCATGTCCTTGCTGGTGGTCGGCCAGGGGCCACTCTTGAGCTTCTGGAGGCTTCCCTTGGGTCCCTGCACGTCGGCCCCTCCATCTCAGAGCCAGCAATGGCACGTTGAATCCTTCTCTCACGTGGAATCCTTCTGACTTCTCCTTCTGCCATGTCTCTCTTCTGCTTGGCAGCCAGAGAAGATTCTCTGCTTTTAAGAGCATGTGTGATTAGACTGGGCCCACCTGGATACTCCAGGCTCCTCTCCGTATCTTGAGGTCCTTCATTACATCTGCAGAGTCCCTTTCGCCAGGTTACAGAACACAGCCACAGGTGGATACGCTGATGGTGGGGACATTATTCTACCTACCACATTTCACTTCACATTTCCGAGCTGCAGAAAGAACAACTATCAGTCCACCAACAGAACATAAATCAGGCTCCTCGTCTGCTGGCTCTAGGTGTACTGTACCTGCACACGGAAGCCACCTCTGTAAATCTGTCCCTCCCACTGAATTCTCCACTCCTAAAACACTCTCACCTTGAACCCACCAGTGTTGCCAAAACTTTCGTTTCAGTCCAATGTGACACAGATCAGATGTGTTCACCTCGGTGTTAAGCACCTGCCTTGGGGTGGGAACTGGGCCCATTCCCTCTTCCGTTACAGCAACAATCAAATACAATTAGGTCCTTAAGATGCGTCATTAGTTCATTTGACAAACATCTCCTGAGGTCCTACTGTGGGACAGACACCCAGATAAACACGGTAGCACAGAACACACAGAAACAGCAGTCAGTAAATCTGCCTGGGCGGCTGGGGGGTGGGGGGTGGAGGGAGACTTCCCAGAGGAGGGGCCATCGAGGGTGGGACTTAACGGATGCAAAGAGTTTGGCAGGTGGATGAAGTGGGAGAGGCGTTCTAGGCAGATGAGAATGCTGCCACCTGGAAAAACCGAGGAGTGAAGCAGCCGTGGGCTGTGCTGGGAAAGCGCTAAGGCGCTTGGTAGGGCTGCGGGTGTTAACATTAAGGCTGGCCAAGCTGGGCTGTGTGCCGTGACAACGAGCTTGGGTTTCAGCTTAGAGTTACGCGTAACAAACAGAGGTTCTTAAAAGCTGGCGTGATACAAACAGTTGGACCTCTTAAAACCAAACTCTGACGGCCAAGGAGAGGGTAGATCTCATGAGGGTCGAGACTGGAGGGCAGGAGGGCCAGGTGGGCCATGCAATAAATAGCTCGGGCTTGAGGTGAAGGCCTGAAGTAAGGTGGAGAAGGCGGAGGCGGTGGTGGAGAAGCTGGGGTGATACGGCATGCAAGCAAGCAGGCAGGAACAACAGGCCTCTGTAACTAGCTGCAGGGGTGCAGAACAGAGGGGGCTCCTAGGATGACTCGCAGAATTTCAGGTGGAACGGCCTGAGATGGTTTATAAACTGAGATTCTCTGAAACTGTGAACAAAGGAGAGTGAGCAAGTCTGTGGCCGGAGATGGAGACCAAGTTTAGGTGGGTTGGGGTTTTCTTTCTTTCTTTTTTTTTTTTTTCTTTTTTCTATTTTGAGTCCGATTTTTCTTATCAGCAGTAACAAGGCCTAGGCTGTACAGGGAGATCCCATCCTGGAATAAGGGTCTCAAGGGAAGCAGGAGATCGAAAGTCACTGCCAAGCATGAGTCAGGGAGTTGACATTCAATAGGAAGTCCCCAAGGACCACCCACGGTTACATCAGAGAGACGGTGTCTTCAGGGTCCCTCTTGGTGGCTCCGATTGTGCTCATGTGACCTCAGATTCTGGGTTCGCAAATCAGGGTTCACATTTTAGAACTGGGACCAAAAATGGTTGATGCCCATTCAGTCCTTCACCCAAGATATTTTATCCTTCATTCCACGAACCCTTATCAAGAGTCGCTCAGGGCCAGACACTGCACCAGGAACTTGAGCTGACAAAGAAAAGGCACTCAACATATGTATTTCTTGAATTTCTACCACGTGCCAAGCCCAGAGAGGTGGAGCCCTGGGATGACCTGTGACTCCAAGGGAAGCTGATCTGGATCTTGCTCGGAGAGGAAACCACAGAGCTCATGCCTGTCCCTTTCTGAAGGATTATGGGAAATGGGAGGGAAGAATATAGCAACAGTTAAGCCAGATCCAAGGAAAACCAAACAGAGAAGGTATTTGTTTCCAGGCCAGTATGGGAGAGGGGACACGTGACAGCCTAGTAAGACATAATAACACACACAGTAACTGTCTAGCCTAAGAACTGTCACCATGGGCTGGCCCCAGGGACCACACAGCCAGACGGAGACCTCAAAGAACCACTGTTAGAAGGTCAGCGTTTCTGCCATGTTCCCAGGTGACATTCTCCAAGCTCCCAGATTCCCACAGTGGCTCATCATGGCTGGCTTGATCTAAATCTTTGGAACAGGAGCCAAGCCTGAGGTTCTGTGTTTCAGAAGCCTATCACCCGGGTCTTTGGTTTATTCAAATGTGCTTCTTTTGAGCCTAGAGGCACGCTTTCTTCTCTCATTCTCTCCTTTGAGAACTTCTCACTGCCTAATTTATTTCGTACTTAACAGACATCCTGAGCTCTGGCTGGTGTAAAGCCCTCTGCTAGACACTGGGGCAACTCACCAAAAGATGAGTGAGAAACAAGGGCCCAGGACTTCCCTGGTGGCGCAGCGGTTAAGAATCTGCCTGCCAATGCAGGGGACATGGGTTCGAGCCCTGGTCCGGGAAGATCCCACATGCTGCGGAGCAACTAAGCCCGTGAGCCCCAACTACGGAGCCTGAGCTCTAGAGCCCGTGCTCCACAACAAGACAAGCCACCGCAATGAGAAGCCTGCGCACCGCAACGAAGAGTAGCTCCCAGTCGCCGCAACTAGAGAAAGCCCGTGAGCAGCAACGAAGATCCAATGCAGCCAAAAATAAATAAATAATTTTTTTTAAAAAAGAAAGAAATGAGGGCCCGTCTGCCACGAAGGAAGGTAGACACAAGACACACATGAACGGGAGCCAAGGGCACCATGCTATGTGTGGGCTAATGATAGGTGTCAACTTCCCGGCTACGTGTTACAGCAGGGCTCAGGGTGTGCTGCTTGTATATGCGTGATTCATATATCAAACATTTCCCAGTTCTAGGGCAGCATCAGAAGTACTTTCACGGGGGAGGCTGTGTTTGAGAGAGACCTCAAAGGGTGGGTGGATATCTAAATGGCAGGTTCTTACTTAGCCTCCTTAAGACCGTCTCCTACTCCTTGGGGAGCCTTTTTATAATCCTTTGTATTCTGAAATATATAAATAGAGAAAACTGCATGAAGCAAAAATGGACAGCTTAATGAATTATCATAAACCACCACCCAGGCCAATAAACAGATGGATGGCAGGACCTCAGAAGCTCCCCTGTTCTGAACACCCTACCCATCACTAACCTCTCCTGCACCCAGGGATGACCTTTATCTGGACTTTTATAATAATCACTCCCTTTTTTTTCTTTTCAGTTTTACCATCTAAGCAAGCACCCCTAAATCCCAGTTTTGCTTTGCCTGTTTTTTGAACTTAATATAAATGGAAGCTTTCAGAGTTGTCCCTTGGGGTCTGCCTTTCTTCCCCTCAACGTTATGTTTGCAAGAGTCACCCATGTTGTTGAGGGAAACTACAGTTTGTACATCTTCACTGCTGTATAGTATCCCAGTGAGAGACTAGATCACAATTTATTTATCCATCTACTGCTGATGGGCTTTTGGACTGTTTCCAGTTTGGGGTTATTACAAGACATGATTATGAATAGCCTTCTAAATATCTTTTGGTGCATGTGCATGCATTTCTGTTGGGTATATAGCTCGCTGTGGACTTGCTGGGTTACTAAGTGTGCTTATCTTCAATCCTGGGATAATACCAGGCTGTTTTCCAATGCAGCTGCACCAGTGTACACCCCCCTCAGCAGTGCACGAGTGCTTTCATTGCTTCACACGCTTGCCAACACTTGGCACTGTCCATTTTTTTTTCATTTTTATTTCAGCCATCCTATATCTCACTGTAATTTTAATTTTCACTTCCCTGATTTAAAACGAAGTTGCACACTTTTTCATATGGTTACTGGCCATTGGCTTATCCTCTTTTGTGAAGTACCTCTTGCCTGTTTTTCTATCAGGTTGTCCTTTTTTTTTCTTTTAAGTTTTTTTTTACATATTCTGGATAAAGGTCCTTTGATAGTTACGTGTGTTGCAAAAAATCTTCTGGGGGGAATTTCAAATGTCCAAATAAGTCACTTTGGAAAAGACCTAGGGGGAAAAAAAAGAAATCTCTGTACCTTTTCTAAATTACCAGCCTCAGGCCAGGCTTCAGTTTTAAAGGGAAGTATGGAAAGGAAAGTGTACAATTTGAGATCAGACCCACCAGGTTCAAGCCTCAGCTCCTCGGGCCACTTCCTGAGCTCTCTTAGGCAAGTCACAGAGCTCTCTGGGCCTCAGTGTCTACACTTGAGAACTGACCAAAATTACCTCCTGCACGGTTGTTCTACGGCTGAAAAGACGCTATGTGTAAACGTACTTTAAAAACTGCACATGGTGGTAGCTGTTGTTAAATCAGAAGCAACCTGCCACACTGGCTTCCTGAATGGCCCGACTAGCTTCCTGAGCTGTGTCCCAGCACTAAAAGCAGAGGTGGCAGCAGCCACCTTTCAGATCCAAGAAGACCCCTTCTCTCTTTCCCGTGGGCTAAGCCAGAGGAACCTTCAATCTCCAGCTCTCTCCACGCAGTGTCAGCCTGTACTCTGCCCACGGTCTGGAACAGGGCTCCTCCCTGCCTGCCCAGGCAGGAAAACAGGAAGCAGTCCCCACCCTGCCAGGAGGTGGGGCTGACTACTTCCCTCTCCTAGGTGGGCATCTCTCCAGGACATCAACCCTTCTGGATGCAGGAGAAGCACTGGCCGCTGGCCTGTGGCACCACTGCACCAAGCTGTGCCCTGGGCCCCGCCCAGGTCACTCCCACACTTTGTCCGGAGGTAGTGGAATAAGTGGGCCCATGCATGGGGAGCATAAAACGGGCCTCAGCAGTGCCTCACAAGCAAGGAAGCCTTTCAGTGCCCGAGTGGGGCTGGGAATCTGCTCTCCTGGACCACACGGACACACCCTATCCCTTCCCAAGGTGCACTAGCATCCTTTCATGAGCCCCACGTCACTGGTACCTGGGGCCCATTCCACATACAGGGGGCAACTGGAAACCCCTTTCAAGAGAGCAGCTGAGAGCTCAGAAGAAATGTGTGTCCTTATTCTGATGGCAAAGGCTGCTTACAGTTTTATAAGCTGAAATAGTTGAGAGCTGGAAGAACCCTCAGAAATCTTTTCCAGCCTCCTCATTTTGAAATGAGAGATGCAGAGGCAGAGCCAGAGCCAGATTTCCTGTCTCTGCACTCACCCTAACATCCCTCATGCCCTGCTGCAAACTCCAGCACCTGCACGCAGGACACTGCCATCAGCCACATCCAGGTGCCCGGGACACTAGGCCAGTTTCTCTCCCTTCCCTGTAACCTCTTCTAGCTCAGAAAGATCTGACCTGAAGCAGAATGAAGCCCTGGGAAGTCCAAGACCACAGTTTGGGAATGTTTCTCAAGTGTTCTGAACTTGACGGAAATTCCAACTGTCAACCTTGAGCCCTAATTCTGTTTCCAGCCTCTGCAGGCTCCTTCCTAAGTGAAGTCTCCGACCTAGTAGGCCATGTACTTCCATGGTACCCTGGGTGCCCAGGCCTGGCACACAGGGCAGGCACTTAGTGAGATATGCTCACTGGGGAAATCAAAGGAGACAGAGGGAGAAATCTCCAAAATGTGCAAAGGAAAAGCGCTCTGTAAGTGGCGGTCGGCCTGCGACCCCCAGGCTGCTAGAGACCCTCCAACTGTTGCATGTTCACATGTCTGGCAAACAGGCCCCAGTGCCTGCCTCATGCAAGGGCCCACTGGGCGCTGAAACCCAGACCCCGCCCTCAAGACCTTCCAGTCTGGAAGGGAAGCCAAGATGTGCACGTGGATGAATGGGAGGGACACACAGTAGCTACGGGGCCCTGCTCACCAGAACCAGACTGCAGGGGCTGCCTGGTGGAGGGATGCCCTGTAAGTTAAGGCCTGCAAACGACAGGGACTAGGGACCCTGATGGCGCCACATGACGTGGGGTCTCTGGGCAGCCAGCAAAGTTTCCTGGAAAAGGGGAGTTATACGGGCAGTGCTGGGCTTTAGAGACAATCCATCTGGCATCAGACGCTTTGGGAGGCAGGGAGGATGGGATTACAACGATGCAGGCAAAGGAGGAAATAAGGGCAGTGACAACGAGAAGCAAAGGAGGGGAGGACAAGAGAAACATCACAGAATAGAGTGTGGCTGTGAGGGCAAGAGGCGGGGAGGGCTCAGAGCTGATGCCCGGGAGATGATGGGACTGATGGGGACCAGGCACAGGCGTTCACAGGCTGGGGAGGCCCAAGCAGAGTTTGGGGCATGTGTGGTTTATCAGGGGGCAGCTATCCAATGGGAAGTGGTCACACAGGCCAGAAAGTCAGAGAGTCGGCATCACTGAGGTGAGAACAGAAACCATCAGATGGAAGTGAGGGCAGAGGAAGTAGACAGGAGGAAAAAGAGAAGTGGGGTGAGGACAGAGCCTTGGGGACCCCAAGGGTTAGGGGAGGAAGGAGGACGAGAGCTGGAGGGGGCCAGGCAGTGCCACAGGGATGGCAATCGGGGCCAGTTTTCCTGGGTTTGAGTCCCAGCTGTCACTTACTTCAGAACCTTGAGCTGGTTATTAACCCCTCTCAGCCTCAATTGCCTCATCTGTAAAATAGGGTTTATAACCCGTGAGTTTGTTGTAAGACTTGAAAGGGGAGATTTATGCAAGGCCCTTACACTTGCACAAGATTAAGTGTGATAAGAGCAGGCTTTTCTCGTATCAGTGGGAGGAAACCAGAAGAGGACAAAACCACAGACCCAAAGAAAGCTCTCGGCATCCTTTCTAGTTTTCAATACCAATTAAGGGAGCAAGCAGGGGACAGGAGGGGTACAGCACCTTTTATGTTAGAAACCATTCCTGTGTAGCCAGGGTTGAGACCCACTGATCCCTCTAGCCTAACCCTAAAATTTTTCAGCTGGTTAATCGAAGGTTGAACTTCTTCTGAAGATCATGAACGAGACGGCAGAAATACCCCGACTTAAACGTGGAGAAGAGGACTTGTCATCTGATTTTGAAGGTCTGGCTTGTCTGTCTCCTTGCTATGTGGCCTTGGAAAAGTCACTTGGCCTCTCTGAGCCTGCGCTATTAAATAGGTTAAAGGCTATAAATCCCCTAGCATGTTCCTAGGACCCAGCAAGCCCTGCATAAATATTTGTTTCTGTTCCTGGCTCTTCCCAGTGTATGACTGATTAGGATCCTTTACTCTATCGTGGGCTCCATCCAAGAGATTGTGACTAACGGTTTGTTCCTTCCCCTGTGTTTCCAGAGCCCCATCCTCTGCTCCGATCGCAGCATTCACCTGCCACAGGGCAGAGCTGCTCAGACTTCCGTGTCTGACTGAAATGCAGGCTCTGATACAGCAGGTCTTGCCTTGCTAATGGCTCCAGTGATGCCGTGCCATGGGTCCTCTGTCCCCCTTGCAGAGAAGGCCCGCAGTGGCCTGTCCACCTCCCTGCTGACTCATGAGCTCCTCTGGGGCCACTCTCTTTACATTACTCATCTCTGAGCTCCCTTCATGGTATGTACTCACTAAATGGATGTGGAAGAAACAAGTAAAGCATACAGAAAACCATTTTCCAGATAAGTAAATACAGACAGGGTATTTTGTTTGTGAGTGGCAACCCTCCAGATTCATTCCACAATTGCCCTCTTGCCCAACTTGAGGACAGTGTGGAGGGCCTGAGACCTGGAACCCGGAGTCCTGGGTTTGAATCCTGACCCTTTCACTCACCGACCGGCGGCCCTGGGTAAGTTACCAAGCTCTCGTCCATGAAATGAGGGTGATAACACCCAGCCACAGCGCAACCCCAAGGATGGCTAAAACCTGCTTTATAAACTGTAAAGTACTCCAGGCAACATATCATTATTACTGCAGCTTTTTTGAGGGCGGGAACGACTTTTTATTTCCCTAGAGCCTGAAGGTTGCTTGTGATGGGCTGGGTGGGAGACACACCAGGGGTCTGGTTGCAGATGGGGACTGAGGCCGGCAGGGCAGGGGTCCCCACTGTGGCAGGGACACTGGCCACGTGAAGTGCGGGGATGATCCCAGGAGAGTCGAGGAGGCAAAGCTTCCCAGAAGAGGCTGGCAGTAGTGGGGAAACAAGGCGGGTCTGAGGGTACAGGCAGCTGCGGGATGGGCCTGGCCGGAAGGAAGGCAGAGAAATCAGAGTCCCCTGAAAGGCCTGGGGCAGGGCTCCCGACTGAGGCTGTAGAGACAAGGCAGGACCAGGAGGTAACTTGGGGCCGTTAGGAAAGAACATCAAGTAATTACAGATGTTCCCTGCAGCCCAGAGCTGAGTTCCCCATCCAGGCCAGGCCTCCCTGTGGGACCAACCAGTCACTTTGTACTCTTGACTACAGCCACTGCACCACTCACATGAGCCTCAGGCATGTGAGGACAGAGGCAAGAGCAACAAGACACAGTCCTGCCCTCAGGAAGCTCACAGTTTACTGAGGGCCACAGAGAAATGGGGACAGGACAGGTAGCAGGTGTGACGCGTTCAGAGGTGGAAAGGACCAATTCTGCTCCTGTCACTACTCAGCCAATAAGTCTCATCCACACCCACCTCCAGACCATTCCCCATTCCTGGAATGCCCCCTGTCCCTCCTCTCCACATTCCCCATTCCTGGAATGCCCCCTGTCCCTCCTCTCCACATTCCCCATTCCTGGAATGCCCCCTGTCCCTCCTCTCCACCCAGCAAGTGCTAGCTCAGGCTGAAGGGTGGGGTTCAGACCTCAGAGGTCTCCCACCCCCTTGCCACCCCCTTCCCACCCCCACAGCGTGTACTTTAAGCACACACTCTTAGTAATTATTGCATTAACTAGTAACACTTCTGTCCTTTTACTGAAGAGTTCATCACAGCCAGCCCCAGTACTTACCCTTGGGCTTCTTTTCAGGTCCCCTCTCCCCCTCAGAGTATAGCAATCATCATTGCAACAGTACTCCTCAGGTTACAAAATGCCTTCACGCATATTATTTAATTGAATTCCCCACAATCAACCTGTGACATAAGTGGTACCCTTATTTTACAACAAGGAAACTGAGGCTTAGAAAGGTTAGACAGGGACTTCCCTGGTAGTCCAGTGGTAAAGAATCCGCCTTCCAATGCAGGGGACGCAGGTTCGATCCCCGGTCGGGGAACTAAGATCCCACATGCTGCGGGGCAACTAAGCCTGAGTGCCACAAACTACAGAGCCCATGCGCTCTGGAGCCCACACGCCACAACTAGAGAGAAGCCCGCGCGCCGCAATGAAGATCCCATGTGCTGCAACTAAGACCCGATGCAGCCAAAGAATAAATAAATAAATAAATAAATTAATTAATTAAAAAGAAAGGTTAGACAACTTGCCTGGGGCCACACCACCCACCCACGTGCCTGGCAATCAAACTCCAACCTCTTCTAGCTCCCATGCCAGTGCTCTGCCCAGTACTCAGAGGCCACACAAGGTAGTAGTTAAAGGCTGGGATCAATTCCAGCTGTGTGACCTTGGGCAAGTTACTTAACTTCTCTGTGCCTCAATTTCATCCAGGTAAAATGTGGCTGATACCCACCTCATAGGTCCTTACTGATACCCCCTCACAGGACCTTACTGAGATTAAAGAAGGAAACATAATAAAGTACTTAGAACAGTGCCAAACACAATAATTAGTTACAATTATCATTCTACCGTTGCTAATTCTCACGGTCTCTTAACTCATTAAAAAATTTTTTTCTAACTCATGTTTATATCTCATAATAATTTCATAGGTAGTCATTACACAAAATACATTTTTGCAGCTTGACTAAGGTGAGGTTTTAGGATTATCCTCTTTCCTTTTCTTCACTCTCCTACTCCCCTAATAGTTTCTAGAAACTCTCTTTTCCTGATTCATTCTACCTCCCCTCCACACTACACACACCCAGACACACACACACACACACACACGTGCACATGCACACACGTGCACACATACATGCACGTGCACACACACACACACACACGCCACTAGGTCAAATCTGGCCAATTATCAGTGTTCCATAGAATGTAAAATACTGGCAAACACTGACCTAGACTCTTCTTATTGCGCTGTCCCTGGATAGCTAGAGAAACTTTCATAAACCTAATTTCTACCACTATAATGGGTCAAAGTCTTACGTGTATTTCTCTCTTGCTCCAGTTTTTACTTATTTGAGACTCTAGAAGGAATGAATTACCATTTATTTTCCTTTGCCGTTAAAAAAAAAAAAAAAAAAAGATTCACACTGTTTCCTGGAGCAAGAAGCCTCATGTGCCCAGGCAGCTAGTTGAGGCCATAATGCCCACAGCAGACAGGTAGCTTCCTTCTTTTCTGGGGTCCAATCCACAAAGCCAGAGAATAAACCTTAAACCCAGCTGGGCCCTGGGAGACAGAAGTGAACAGCCATCTCTCCCATCCTACCTGGGGTAGGATGATGAGCTAGGAAGGGGACACTCCCTACTTTACATCACCCAAACACACCTGCGAAGGGCCTGGAAAAAGAAGAGGAGGAAGTCCCCTGGGATGGAAAGCTTCATTCTTTGCAAGATTCTCTATATAGAATACTCAGTCAGGACCTCACCATCTGTATCTAAAACCCCAAAGCCCTTCCCTCACACGGTACTGTATTTGGGGGTGGGTGGAGCAGAACACAGCAGGAGAACCAGCCTCTGGCGGTGGAGGTCCCACTGGATCTTCAAAGGTTCCACTCTGAGGGCAGGAGTGAAGAAAAATGTGCCCATACAGCTTTGGCCCTGGGATTAAAAGAGGTGCTGTGCCCTTGGAAATGGATTTTGCATACAAACGAGCCAATGAACACCATAAACATGTCAGCTTTATTCAGTCCAATCAATACACAAGGCATTAAAACTCTGAGGTAAAAATGGATTGTGGCTTTTTGTTGATGACAGTGAGGAATTTTGGCCCCCAGCCCTGCTCAGGCTGGACAAATGGGGCAGTCTGCCTATTAGCGGTCAGGCACATCTTGGGGGGTGAAACCAAAACCCCAATTCAGGGTTCTGGGCACCCCAGGGCAGCTCAGCTTGACCAGCATGGGGCCACTGGTCCAAAAGCCTCAATTCCTGCCCCCGGGCCGGCCCCCTCCCCCAGCCCCCAGTCATCTTCCAAACTCGGCCACACATCACATTTCCCACATTCCTTCTCACCGCTCAGACCCCTTCAGCCGGGCCCTCGGAGACCGACAGCTGGGGGTGGTGTGAGCCAAGCAAGAGGCACAAGGAAGGGGGTGCTAGGGGTGGGGGGAATGTCAGCGTAACCCTGAAGCGATGGAGAGGGGAGGAAAGGGCTCCCCACCCTTCACATCCCCGACCCAGCGCCCCATTCTTGGCCGCCACACCTGCGACCCTCAGTAGCCCCCCAGTGAGCTTCCCCAGCCTAGGAGCAAGCCTTCCATTCGGCTCCTTTTCGGGTTCCTTCCCCTCTCACCGCCCCTGTGACCACTGCCTTGCCCCACCGGGATCGGCTCCCCTCGGTCGCGCCCCACGGATCATGTCAGCTCCTCGGAGCCGCCCTGCCCTCTTCCCCAGGCCAGCCGGGTGCCCCCGGGGTCCCCGACCTTCCCTGACCGCCCTGACGTGCGCACCAGATGCCCTCTCTCGCGGCCCCCTTGCTCTGTCCTTTCCTGGGTCTGCAAGATCCCTACTCCCTTCAAGTCCGCTCCTGGACACTGCGTCTCTCGGGATGCCCCAGCCATGCGCGACCCGGGGTCCCCCGGTCCTCACCTGAGTCCGCTCGAAGCTCTCCCGCTCCGCCGCCTCCATCCCCGCGCCGACCCCACGTCGGCTCAGCACCTTTGGCAGGGGGTTGGGTACTTGCTTCATGGAGCTAGTCATTCGGTCCATGTCGCCCCGCAGAGCCGAGTCAGGGGCCCTCGGCAGCCCCGGGATCCCCACAGCACCGCCCGCCCCGCCCTACCCACTGGGATCCGGCGCTAACGGGACGGCTACCGCCTCCCATTGGCTGGGAGCACTGCTACTCTCCTGAGGCCCCGCCCCCGCCCAGAGGCTTCCCCGGCCGCCCCCGCCCTCTCCAGAGCCCCTTGACTCGCCCTACCCGGCTGGGCCCTAGAGACGGTGAGGCGGGCCGTGACCGGCCCGGAGGCCTGTCCTTCACCGGGCCCCGCCTCCTCTGGCGGGGGCGGGCCTGGGGCAGAGCTTGGGGCGGTCCTGACCTGCCCTCGCCCTCCCCTCCCCCGACGCCCAGCGCACCGCTCTCCCCGCCCTGCCGGCGCCTGAGTCTTCCCCGCGACCACCGCTCTCTCAGTGTCGGGGCCGCCGCGAGAGTCCGGCTTGGTAGGCGGGGGTCAAGCTGGCGGGGAGTCGGACCGCCCTCACGGAATCCCGGCCCGCTTGGGACTGGCCTATTTACTCCTTTCGGGCCGGGGATGAGAGAGCGCGCGTTGGACCGGCTCGGCGGCCGGAGTCTCAGGATGCGCTGCCTCGAGGCCCGGCTTGCGCAGGTTGGGTCAGCTTGTTGCAGACCTGGTCGCCATGGGTAGCGACTCCCGCCCGGCTTCCTCTGCTTCCTCCCTTATCCTCGCCCTGCCCCGAATCCCTGCCCATCCCTTTTGTAATGTTCGCAGACCAGGGAGCGTTGGGCTGGGTCGGGTCAGTGGAAACTTCTCGACACCTTTCCAAACCTCTCATCATCTGGATCTGGCCAGAACGTATTCAGACACTTTCTATTTATCCCCGGCTCTGGAACACCCCTCCCGTCCTGCTCACTCGTCAGCCAGGGTACCGACAGGCAAAGGGAAGTGTGATCCTTAGCGGAGATGCTGAAGAAAGTTAAAAGTTTTCCGTTCAATGCCAATTCTGGTGTTTTTAGAATAAATGGTTTTGGAACTCAAAGAAAGCCGTTACTTTTTTTTTTTTAAACGAAGAGCTTTTGATAAAGATTTGCACAAAAAATAGAGAAGTGGAAGAGGGGGTGGGCCTCGGTAGGCACTAGGGAGCTACTGAAGGCTTTGCCAGCTGGCATTGTGTGGACGGGATTATGGGGGCGAGAGGGAAGGGAGGGAACCAATGCGGAGACTCCAGCAGTAGGTGAGACAACGAGGGCCTCCACTAGCGAGGAGCAGAGAGAGTTCGGTCCTGTGGGAGGTTCTGTGAATAGGTTTGGACAAAGGGAATGCGGGGAGGGAGTGTCGGGGCCAGAATTTCTGTAGAAGAAGGATTTAAGGGTGGCATCGTGATAGAGGGGAATTGCATTGAGGCTATATTTGCATAGCAAGAACCCTGGTTTCGCCTTCTCTTAGATTGTGTTTTTAGGGGAGGCCTTAGGAGTGGCTCTCCTTGGGTTTCTCTGGGATGGGGTTAGCTGTCACCTAGTTTTGGGTTCTTTGCTCTAGTCCTGGGAGAGGAGGCACCTGACAAGAATTGTGACCTAAGGTAGAAAACCAGTCACCGGGCGACCGCAATCTCTGTCTTTCCCCTCCTCTCATTTCCTACTAGTGCCTCCCCCTGGCCAAACCCAGCTGGAGGCAGGAGGGCTAAGGGTGATGGGTCAGGTACTGCCCCCTCCCCTCCTTGCAGGCTCAGAGCAGAGTGGAGTGGAGGCTGGATCTGGAGGTTCCCAGCATGGGGTGGGGGTGGGGAGGGGTTTCACAGGAGTGTACCTACAAGGAAAACAGACAAGTTTCCTAAGCTTTACTTCCCTGTGCCCGTTCTGTCCTGTACCCACCTCCTGCTCTGGACCCAGCGAAAGAGTGATTTATGATCCTTTGCCCTGAGTTTATGGCTTCAATAAACAGCGGCCCTTTAAACAAGGATTAAGGGATCAGCCTACTTCTTATTAGAATAAACCAGAGTAGGAGTCAGGAATTTGTGGTTTGGAGGCACCCCGTGGAGAAAGATTCAAGCGAGTTACCTTCCACTATGAAACTCAAGAGTAAGTTAAAAAGATTTCCCACTTGCCGCAGCAGCAAAACCCTTTGCCAAGGGTGGAGGGAAACCCTCCCCCAGGAGGTAAACTACAGGACACTGCCTGCTTCCTTCAGCTCTTAGCATCTCTCCCAGCAACGCTGAAACCACTTGTTTTATACGTTCTAGGGATGCTGTTTCCAGACGTGGAATCTATCTCTGGGAAACCCATAGGGGGACCATAACTGTCTGATTGATTACTTGCCTCTCCACAACTGGTGAAATCTGCCCTACCCCACACCTAGTTTGGATCTGATTTAATATCTTATGATACGTAAGCTGACCACACTGTTCCTACGGGTTCCTGGAGCCCAGTATACATATGTTGATAGCTTGATGAGATATAATTAATATATATTAAACTGCATGTATTTAAAGTATACAATCGGATGAGGTTTGACATACATATATACACTCATGAAAACATCACCACATCAAGAACATATTCATCAAACCCAAACGTTTCCTCATGCCCTTTTGCAATCCAGTCTTACTTCCTCCCAAACCTCTGTACTTAGGCAATTACTGATCTGCTTTCTGCCACTATAGATTAGTTGCATTTTCTAGAATTTTATATAAATGGAATCATACGGCATGTACTCTTTTTTGTCTCCCTTTTTTCACCAAGAATCGTTATTTTGAAATGTATGTATATTGTTACATGTATCAATAGTTTGTTCCTCTTAATTGCTGAGTAGTATTCCAGTGTATGGATAGTCCACAATTTGTTTATCTATTAATTTGCTGATGGACATTTGGATTCTTTCCAGTTTCTGACTATTACCCTCCTCCCTGAAAGATGCTATGAACAGTTGTGTACAAGTCATTGTATGAAGATATGCTTTCATTTCTCTTGGGTGAGTATCTAGCATCGAATGTCTGGGTTGTGTGTATGTTTAACTTTTTAAAAAATTGCCAAATTGTTTTCCAAAATGGTTGTGCCATTTTACATTCCCACTGTCAGAGAGTTCCAGTTGCTTCACATCCTTGTCAACACTTGATATGATAGACTTTTAGATTTTAGCCGTTCTAATGAATGTGTGGTGATATCTTATTGGTTTTTAAATTTGCATTTCCCCAATAACTAATGATGTTGATTGTCTTTTCAGATATTTATTTGACATCTGTATATTCTTTCTGGTAAAGTGTTTATTTAAATCTTTTGCCCATTATAAAAACCTTTTCGTATTGAAATAAGAATAGACAGAGTTGCAGGATGGTGGTGGTGTCTATCATTTTTCTCCACTGTGAAGTTACTGGTTTTCCCTTTGTAATAAGTAAAAGTTGGGGGGAGACCCTTTGAGGCTATGCCAATACGCTGCTTCTCCTTAAATTTTTCACCCATCTTTTAATTGGGTTGTTTGTCTTTTTATTGAATGAATAAGTGAGTTTAGCAAGGCTGAAGGAACCAGAGTCAATATACAAAATTCAATTGTAGTTCTGTACACTAGCAGTTAACAATCAGAAATTTAAAAACAGTACCATATAGAATAGTATCGAAAATATGAAGTACTTAGGGATAAATTTGACAAAAGACATGAAAGTCATGTACACTGAAAACTAAGACATTCCTGAAAGACAAAAAAGACTTAAATAATGGAGAGCTACACCATGGTCATGGGTCTGAGACTCAATTTTGTTAAGGTGCCAGTTCTTCCCAGATTTGATGCAGTTCTGATCAAATTTCCAGCAGCTTTTTTGTAAAAACTAGTAAGGCGATTCTAAAATTTATATGGAAAGGTAAAGGATCTAGACTATCCAAAATGACTTTGAAACAGAACACATTTCCAATGTTTACATTACAAGATCAAGACTTATAAGGCTACCATAGTCAAAATGGTGTGGTATTGGTGAAAAGGTAGATATATCAATCAATAGAATAGATTAGAGAACCCAGAAATAGACCCACACATATATGGTCAGTTGATTTTCCAAAAAGGTACCAGGAAATTCAATGGAAGAAAGATAATCTATTTTAACAAATGGTGCAAGAACAATTGGATAACCATTTAAAAAAAAATCCAAATACTTCAGTCCTTTCCTCACACCATATATCAATACAAAAATTAACTCCAGGTGGATCATAGACTAAGTCTGAAAACTAAGACTTAAAACTTATAAAAGAAAATAGGAGAAAATCATAGTGACCTTAGGTTTGGCAAAGGTTTGCTAAATACAACACCAAAAGCATGAAGTACAAAAAGAAAAAAAAATCAATATAAAGGACCTCATCAAAATTAAAAACTTTCGCTCTTCAAAAGACAGCTATGAAAATGAAAAGGAAGGCACAGACTGGGAAAAGATATTTGTAAAACATTCATCCAACAAAGAATTTGTAACTGAAATATATCAAGTATATATTTTTAAAGTTTGCATGGCTTGGATTTTAAATTGTTCACACAGATCAGGATGACCCAGGCACAAGAAGACGGTGTAGGGAACTACATACAGACTTTAGAATGACAGGGATCTGCATCTGAGCTGCTGCTCCACTGAATTTTTTTTTAACATCTTTATTGAGTATAATTGCTTTACAATGGTGTGTTAGTTTCTGCTCCATAGCAAAGTGAATCAGCTATACGTGCACATGTATCCCCATATCTCCTCCGTCTTGCGTCTCCCTCCCACCCTCAGTATCCCACCCCTCTAGGTGGTCACAAAGCACCGAGCTGATCTCCCTGTGCTATGCGGCTGCTTCCCACTAGCCTTCTATTTTATATTTGGTTCCACTGAATTTTAGTTGTGGGTTCTTGCGCAAGTTACCTAATGCTCTGAGCATCTTAACCCAGAGTAAACCAGGAGGAAGAATAATATAGCTTTCATTCACTCAGCAGACATTGGCTGAGCTCCTAGTCTGTAGAAGGCACAGGACTAATGGGGTTATAAATTTACTGTTTGGTTATGGATACACACATTAATAAAAACACATCCTACACAAGGAGGCAAGGTATAGAATAGAGGTAGGAGAGTGCCACATTTCTCCAGATATTTGTGGGATTAAAGAAGAATTGGAGGGAATTCCCTGGCTGTCTAGTGGTTAGGACTGCGCTTTCACTGCCGAGGGCCCAGTTTCAATCCCTTGGATCCCATTTATGCAAACATAAAACGTATATCTCTCTATGTGTGCATATGTGTGTATGAATACGTAAGAAAAAAAGGTAGAGTTAGATCTGTATTTACTGAATTATAAGAATGTCTGTGTTAAATTGTCAAGAGGAAGAGAAGAAGCAAGCTGCAAAGTAATATGTATAGAATGATTCTACTTTGGTAGAAACAAGCAAACAAAATTTGCATAGAGCTGTAGATAAGCTTTTGTATGTGAATGAACACAGAAAAGGGTATGAAACAACATAATCCAGGCTGCTAATACTTGTTATGAGATGGAGATAGGGTTGTGGTTTTTTTTTTTAAGTATTATTATTTATTTATTTATTTATACATTTACATGTTTATTTATTTTATTTTTGGCTTCATTGGGTCTTTGTTGTTGCACGTGGGCTTTCTCTAGTTGCGATGAGCGGATGCTACTCTTTGTTGCGGTGCGTGGGCTTCTCATAGCGGTGGCTTGTCTTTGTTGTGGAGCACGGGCTCTAGGCACATGGACTTCAGTGGTTGTGGCAGGCGGGGGCTCAGTAGTTGTGGCTCACGGGCTCTAGAGCGCAGGCTCAGTAGTTGTGGCGCACGGCCTTAGCTGCACCGCAGCATGGGGGACCGTCCTGGACCAGGGCTTGAACCCGTGTTCCCTGCATTGGCACGTGGATTCTCAACCACTGTGCCACCAGGGAAGTCCCGGAGATAGGGTTTTACAGAGATAGAGATTATTGCTTTTATGGATCTTTTAATTTAGAAAATAAAATTAAGAAAATGTAAACATAATAGTTGATAAACACAGAAACAACAAAACACACCCCAAGAAGTGCTTTTAATGTTGGTTAAAACAGACTCTCAGCTTATTACCAGCTGGTGCCCAGTAGGGGCTCCAAGACTGAAAACTTCCCTTAGTCATGCAGGGATGACTTATACTCTATTAGCCAAAGGCTTTGCCAGATCTTGAAATGTTCATGCCGGAACTCAAAATGTTAACTCTGTGTGTGTGTGTGTGTGTGTGTGTGTGTGTGTGTGTGTGTGTGTGTGTGTGTGCTGTAGCAGAGTCAGGGTAGATTGGAGAGAAGGGTGGTGACCAGTATCAGGGCAGCAGAGACCTACCAGGAATGGTCTGGGGTCCCCCACACCTGACCAGGCCAGGTAAGCTGGAATGGGGCACCTATCCAGGTTGAATCAGGAGCTAAGGCAGAACCTGATACTGGAGCCTGGGGCTGTGTCAAGTCAGAGGCCAGGGAGACAGGAACTAAGCCAAAATGGGAACCCCAGCTAAAGCCGGACAAGCAGCCTGCAAACCAGGAGTCAGGGAACAGTGCTGAACTGACCCCAGTGATGGACCGGGGTCAAGTGTCCGCAGGGTAAGCTGATCTCCTGCACTAGCAAAATAATGCCATTGACCGAGATGAGGAATACATTCAGGGAAAGATAATGAGTTCACTTGTGGACACTCCGGGGTTCAAATGCCACACGGAGATGTCCATCAGGCTACTGGAACCTCAGAAGGGCTGTCAGAGCTGTAGATGTCACCCTCATAGAGATGAGAGGGGACGCTGTGGGCCTGGATGAGAGAAGAGAGGAGGATACAGAGAGAAACTTGGAGCAAGCCACACACTGGAAGAAAATATTTTCAAAACACTTATCCAATAAAGGACATGTATCTAGAATATACTAAGTATACATATTTAATGTTTACCTGGTTCTAAATTATTCACACAGGTCAGGATGACTAAGGAGCAAGGGGACAGTGCAGGGGACCAAGTCAGGGATTTGCAACAACAAGGATCCGGGTCTGAGCTTCCACCCCACCGTGTTTAGTTATCACTTGGGTAAGTGATAAGAAGCATCCACAAGAAATGGTCAAGGGAAAGGAGACTGAGAAAATGAGGATGCAGAAGTAGAAGGGAGGCCAGCAGATCTCAGTGCCATCAGAGCCCAGGCAGGAGAGCATTGCAAGAAAAAAGGGGGCCAATAAAAGTGTCAAAGGTCACAGAGGATGAATGGGAGAGGACCTCGAAAGTGGAAAGTTGTGCCTCTGATGCAGCAGTTTGCGTACGTGTATGGATGCTGCAATGTTCGGGGTCCCCAAGGTCTGATAATTCACTGGAAAGACTCACGGAATTCACTGAAAGCTGTTAGACTTGTGGTTACAGTTTATTACAGTGAAAGGACACAGATCGAAATCCTCTAAGGACAGAGCCCAGGAGGGCTCTGCACTTGGAGTTTCCAGTTTTCCCTCCCAGTGGAGGTGTGGGCAGTGCTACCTTCTCCCGGCGATGACATGTGACAGTATGCGTGGAGTATCGCCAACCAGGGAAGCCCCCCGCCCCCAAGCCTTGTGTGTGGAATTTTAATGAGGCTCCATCACACAGACAGGGTGGTTGCCCTTTAGTCTCCATCCCCTCCAAAGGTCACACTGATACTGTGTGGCCCCAAGCCCCCATGATAAATCACACTGTTAGACTGTCCAGTGTGGCCAAGGCCCCCAGGCAAACAGAGCTGCTCTTATCGGACAGGATGCTCAAAGGGCTTTGAGATCACCACCCAGGAGCTGAAGGCAAAGCCAGACCTCTCCCTGGGTAAGGTCGATGCTTTACGACACAGATGCTAATTTGCAGTGACTGAGAAGCGAACTAAACACGAGCAGGGGAAGTTGTCGCTGTAGCTCTATGGCACTAATCCAAATCATGTGTCAGCAACAATGAAGGTGGAGAAATGGGGAGGAGCAGAACAATGGAAAGATGACAAGGGGCTGCAGGAATGCAGAGATGCAGGCCGCCACGAAAGCACAGAGTGGAGTCCAAGGCCAGGAGACAGGAGACAGGAGGAAGACACTTAGGTTGTGTCCAGAGAGGGGTAGGATCGGGAGAGGATTTCTGCAGGGAAGATGAGTTTCCCCATCTGGCAGTCAGATTCTACAGTGGGACCGGGTATCACCTCCGGGAAAGGAGGAAACAAAGAACTGGGGGTGAGAGTTGATGGGGCCATTCACACTGGACGTGAGATAGAGCAAAATCAGAAGAAAAACTCCCTGAAGGGAGAAATCTGTGACTAGGGGTGTGGCGGGATAATACTGAGTTGGCCAAAAATTTGTTCAGGTTTTTCTGTTAGATGTTACGGAAGAACCCGGGCGAACTTCTTGGCCAACCAATATTTTTGCAACAGGTCACTGAGGGTCCCCCCTCACCACGCTTCTCACAGTATATTCCCTTGCCCCTTACCCAGTGGCATTTACTGCCTCAGGGGAAGAGAGAGGCAGCAGAAAAGCAGAAAGAAATGCTTTGGGGTTACAGAAGCCTAGAGTTTGAGTTTGCAAAGCCTGGAAGGGCACAGTTATGCCATAAACGGTAGATAGGAAAGAACAGAGGAAAGATCAGGCTTTCCCATCCTCAAACCAGAGAAGTCAGAGTGTGTCCCATGAACCCAAGAGCTGTAGGCAGTGGCCCAGGGAGCTGGCATTGACTTGTGGGGCCCGTGCTCTGAGGGCACAAGGATGTCTCAGGGGTGTCAGTGTGGACAGATACTGACAACCAAGGACCTGATGGCTCCCCCCCTCATTCCTTAGCACTATAAGAGCCCCCTGGAGAAAGGCTCCATGAGACCCCGAACTTCTGGAGATGGGCTCTGCCCTCTGGAAAACCAAGAGCTCAAAGGAGAACTCCAGCTCGCTTATGGAAACACAGGTACATTTCATCGGACTGTGAATTTTGCAATCTGCATAACTAACACGTGTCGACTAGGGAAGGACTTCTTTCTGATACAGTGTTTGGACCAAACTTCCATCCTTATTTGCCCAGGGTTCCATTTTACAATACCCATCAGTTTTCTTGATTATGGGGAAACATAGCCTTTCTTGAGTAACACTTTTTTCTCTGTAGTTTCTAATGGTCTCCAACCAATAAAAAGGGCTGCTAAGGTCATTTTCAGGAAGAACTGAAGGAGCCAGCCAGACTCCAGCAGTAGTGAGTAAGCGAGGGTGGAGGGCTTCTACAGGCGACAGTAAGCAGGGCCATGGTGGGTGGCAGGGCACATGGAAAATAGGGCCAAGGGTGATCCCAAGTTCTCAGTTACACTCTGGGATGAAGCAAGTTCCCTTACAAAACCATTTCCTTGAAAGACTCCTTTGTCCTTTCTAGGACCACATCTCTGTGCTCCTGACCATATGACAGGGCCTGTTTGGCAGCCTTAGCCCCCACCCATCTCTCCATCATTTAGCAGCAATGGGCTGTTATGGGCTAAATGCGTCCACCCAAATTCATGTGTTGAAGTCCAAACCCTCAGTTCCTTAGAATGTAACTGTATTTGGAGATAAGTGTCTTTAGAGAGGTAATTAAATTAAATGAGGTGGTTGGGGTGGGCCTTAATCCAATGACAGTTGTCCTTATAAGAAGAGGTGATTAGGACACCAAAACATACACAGAGGGAAGGCCATGTGAGGACACAAGGAGGAGGTGACCATCTACAAGCCAAGGAGAGAGGTGTCAAAAGGAACCAACTTGCCGACACCTTGATCTTGAACTTTTAGCCTCCAGAACTGTGAGAACATAAATTTGTGTTGTTTAAGCCACCAGGTCTGTGCCACTTTGTTATGACAGCCTGAGTAGACTAACACACCTGCTACTCAGAACACTTAACCCTCTCCCTCTAATGTGGGGATATAACCTCCTTTCCAGGGACTTACATACCTGTAAAAATATGTTCAGTTGAGAAACTCGGGAGAACAGAACTTCGCTTGTGTTTTCATCTTGCCTCTTATCCTATGGCTCCAATCCCATTTCTCATTCATTCAGCTAATGTCCATGGCTGACTTTGTGCAGGAGGACTACACAGGCAGAGAGACAGATGTGGTCCTTGCCTGCATGGAACTTGCAGTCTGGTGGCAAGGCATTGTCAGCCTGACAAATAATACAGGGCCATAGACACACAAATGGCACAGATTCTAAAGCAAGATGAATCATTTGAAATAGAATGGCATAGAGAAAAAAGCATGAGCTTTGGAGTTAGACATATCTGGGCTTTCACTTTCCTTTCTTGTCTGTTCTTTTTTTCAATTAAATATTTAATGACCACTTGCTATCCATGTCCAGAGACGTACGGATGACCACAGAAGATACTATCTTTCCCCTTAAGATGCACATAATCAGAAACTGTTCTTAGGATCTGATATATAATTTACATTTGTGTCAGTTTGCATTCATCAAGAAACACTGGCTCAGTGTCTCTACATGCTGGTCTAGAGTGCATACAAATATGAATGGGAAAAGTTACTCTATCATAGAGCTTTAGTGGAAAGAAAGAAAGAAGGAAAAAAAGAAGAAAGAAAGAAAGAAAGAAAGAAAGAAAGAAAGAAAGAAAGAAAGAAAGAAAGAAAGAAAGAAAGGGAAAGAAAGAAAAAGGAAGGAAGGAAGGAAAGAAGGAGGAAAGGAGGGAGGGAGAGGGGGAAGGAAGGAATGAAGGAAGGAAAGAAGGAAAAGGAGAGAAAGAAAGAAAGAAAGAAAGAAAGAGAAAAAGAAAAAGGAAGGAAGAAAGGAAGAAAGAAAGGAAGAAAAATGGAAAGAAAGAGGGAGAGAGGACGAAGAAAGAAGGAAAGAGTTAATAATTCTGGCTCATTCAAACACAAGGGAATTTATAGGAAGAGTATCTGGCAGGACTAGTTACATAATTTGAAGAGGCCAGTGCCAAATGAAAATGCAGGGTCCCTTTTTCAGAAAGTATCAAGAATTTCAAGACAACAACAGCAGAGCATTGAACCAAGTATGGGACCCTTCCAAGTGCAAAGCCTTGTAAAACTGCACACACAGGTCATAGGCCCATGAAGCAAAGCCAGCCCTGCTATGCAGGTGGGGCAGGCAGGGGAATAAGGCTTGCAAATGGGAAAACCATGACAGCTACAAAGGACTCATCAGTGATTTCGAGTTATGTTCACAAAATCTTTAATCCACACTTTAAGGGGTGGAGCCTAATTCTCCTCCTCTTGAATGTGGGCTGGACATAGAGATTGGCTTCTAATGAATAGAACAAAGCAGAAGTGACAGAGTGTGAATTTGGGGACTGGGTGGTGAAAGGCACTGCAGCTCACTGGGGGGAAGCCAGTTGCCATGACATGAGGACATTCAAATGGCCCAGGGAGAGGCCCACAAGGCAAGGAACTAAGGACTTCTGCCAATAGCCACATGTGTGAATGCATCACCTTGGGAGCCCATCCTGCAGCTACATTTGAGCTTTCAGATGGCTGCAGCCCCTGGGGGCACGTTGGATGAAACCATGGGAAACTGTAAGCTGGAAACACCTAGCTAATCTACTTCTGAATTCCCAGCTGTGAGATAATGAATATTTACTGTTTCTGTCACTACTTTCGGGGGCAATATGTTACACAGCAGTAGACAACCAACACAGCACAGAAGCTGGAGCTGCATGATAGGTCTTATAGTAGACCTTGCTGGTGGATCCATCCCTTCCTTCTTCAGCCTTCAAGCACTTGCTCAAGATTCAAAATCTTGGGAGAGAGTATCTGAGCTTAGGTCAGGCTGAGCAGGACAGTTAGAGAAAGGATGTCAGAGGTGTCCCTTTGACAGTTTTCTGTCTTAATGGGCAGGTACTTTGGGTTTACCCTCCCTCTGAGGTTGTCCTTATTGGGAGAGGGGAGAGGGGTGCTGTTGGGAAGAGAAAAGGGCCCAGGTACAACAGATGTCTGCTAGTTCTACTTAGGAAACCCAGATCAGATTCTTTTTTTTTTTTTTTTTGGCCACACCTGGTGGCTTGCAGGATCTTAGTTCCCCAATCAGGGATCGAACCCAGGCCCCCTGCAGTGGAAGCTTGGAGTCATAACCACTGGACCTCCAGGGAATTCCCAAATCCAGATTCTTAACACACGAAAGAGGACTCACAATAAAAGTGGCCAATTAGCATCAAGGGAGAGTCCTTGCTTTCATGATGGCTGTGAGGTGGGAGGTTCTGTCCTCTCTTAAAGGAGTTTCAGGCATCTGTAGCAGACAAGGAAGGAGATGTTGGGTCTGGAACCTTCCCTTGGGACCACCCGTCCCAGGTCAGCTAATTCCTAGAGATGGCAACTTCCCTGGGAGTGTACCTTTCATATGCTAACCCCATACCCCAGGGTTCACACCTTAACCCATTCCTTTTTGGAGTGCTCATTCTATGCTGCTACCCACCTGCCCTAATCACCCCTGGGCCAGGTACCAGACAACTAGGGACGGCCCTATCATACCCCAGAGCCCACTGAAATTATCCAAAGGAGCCAATCTTAAACCTATTGACACTTCCTGGCCCATTAAAACCACAACAAAGGCTCTTGCCATTTTCCTTTCTCCCTCTGCTTTCTGATGGGATCTGTGAGTATAACAAACTACTGTTTCTATGG
The DNA here is from genome assembly GCF_026419965.1 of Kogia breviceps. Classification (NCBI taxonomy): domain Eukaryota; kingdom Metazoa; phylum Chordata; class Mammalia; order Artiodactyla; family Physeteridae; genus Kogia; species Kogia breviceps. The sequence continues at coordinate 82,323,342 of NC_081323.1, forward strand.
CAGTCGTCTCACGATCGGTCAGCCTCGCCATACCTGAGTAATAATAAAATCTGCATTTTAAAACATTGATGATTCTAGCTTCCTGGCTTACTGTCACTCTCAGCAACATTACTCCGTCTTGATTCCTGGTGATTTCCATTTGCACGCAAATCATCCTCCCGCATCCCCGTTCTCAGTTCCTTGTCCTCCACCCAATCCCAGCCACCCATTCCCAAGTTCATACCCTTGACTTCATAGATATCCATCACTTGATTTTGTGCTTTCCACTCACTGACCACCACCTCTTATCCTTCCACCTTCCTCCTCTAGAACCTGACTCCAGTTCCGTGGGGTCTGCAATCCTTTGAGTCTACCACCTCTTCATTGCCCCCGCTGCCACAGTCCCCCTTTCCTCTCTTAGCAATGAAACCGAGCAGGACACTGTGGGGCTCCTGGGCACAAAAGGCTTTCTGTGTCCCCTGTTTCTTGTAGGAAATAGACTTCATTCAGCCTCCACGACCTTCCCTGAGTTCCAAAGGGCAGGTTCAAACAGTTGCTAAGCAGGGAAGGGAGGTGATGCAGAGACAAGGGAGAAGTCAAGATACAATAGTGCAGCGTTGGGGCAGGGTGCTGGTTCCCCCTCAAGGGATACACATAACAATATCTTTGAGCTCTTGTGCAGAACTAAAGCCCCCCCAAAATGGAAGATGTTAACTACCTGATGAAGCATTCTTCACTCCAGAGAGAAGATCACAGTTCACCCATAACAAACTGATGCCAGATGATCTCTGGATTGAAGGAATGTGGGCCCTGCAAGCACACTGATCCTTATCAACACCCCCACCCCTGGGCTATAAGACTCCTCACACACACACACACACACCCCACCCCTATCCCCAGGTTGCCACCCACAGGTTTGCAGGCATTAGCCTACTGTGGCCCCCTTTGCCTGGTACAGCAATAAAGCTTTTCTGCTTCACCCAAAACTGTCTCTCAGATTCAATTTCATACCAGTGCACAGTAAGAGCCAAGGTCTTGACAATAAGCCACAAGACCCTACATGCTTTGTCCCCCATTATCTCTCTGATGTCACCTGCTATTCTTCTTCACTTCATTCACTTCTCTTTCATTATACTAGCTCCTCTAACAAAGCCAGGCACACTTCTACCTCAGGGCCTTTGCACTGACTATTGCCCATCCCTGGAACATGCTTCCTTCAGACACCTGCAGAGCTCATGTCCTCACCTTCTTCAAGTCTTTGTTCAGAGGTCACCTTCTCATTGAGCACCTCCCACCACTTCTATTCTTTCAGAGCTCTTACCTTCCAATGCACTATCTAATTTACTTACTTATTACATTTATTGCTTATCATATAGCTCCCCTCCCCCCACAAATATGAAGGCAGAGATTTTTCTCTTTCACAGCTGTATCCTCAGCCTCTAGAAGAGTGCTTTGCATACAATACATGCTCAATAAACATTTAATGAATGAACAGAATATTAGCCCCTGAGAGGACCCTGAGATCATCTTGTCCAACTTTCTCATTGTAACAATAATAAAGACAACAGAAGACCCCGATGTAGCAACTGACATAGTTAATCACTGACCATTGACCCGGCCCTGCACTGTCAGCTTTTAATGCATTACCTCATTTAGACCTCAGGGCGACCCCTTGAGCTTAGTGTCACTACAATCTCCACTTTCCTGGTAAGAAAAACGGGGTTAATGGAGAGTTCAGGTTCAGGAACTTATCTTAGATCTGCAAAGTGATAAGCGGTGGTGCTGGGCCCCGAGCCAGGCAGCCTAAGTCCAATCCCGAACTCCCAGACACCGCCTCTGCTGCCTGCAACGTGCAGATCATGTGCAGAACGTCTCGGAATAAGAAAACTGCTTCACAAGCAGGAGGAATTTTTACGCAGGATGCTGGGAACCTGCTTGGTGCCGACGTCCTTAGTCAAGCTCCTTGAATTTGCTGGGGTTCCTGGTTGTGGCGAGGGGTGGGGAGTGGACAGGCAGGCTGGTGGGTGAGTGGCGCCTCTCTGCCCTCACCCTCTCCACTCTAATGCACTTGGTGGAGCCTGACAGCCTCAGGAGAGCCTTAATGGACCTGCAGAGTCACAACTTCAGCTGAAACAGTGGATAATAATGGAGGAGGCAAGGTCATTAAGGACCAGAGCAGGGAGGTAGAGGAAAGAAGAACTGTGATTGGCTTCTAAGGATCCAACCCCACTCTGGCCAATCCTTGGCGCCTATCTCTCCATCCCCAGCTTCTCTCTTCTCTGTCTCAGGGTCCCAGTGTCTACCAAGCCCCCAATCCATCTGTATGCCTGGGTTTCTCACCTGCTCACCCGGGAGCCCACCTCACCTGATTGCTTACCCTCCAGCCTCCATCCCACCTGAGACTACTGTATTGGAATTTGGGCGTGGCGCTGGGACAGGATCGCTTGAAGGGCAGGAGCAAGTTTAGGTAGTAAAAGCTTCCCTGTGATTCTATGATGCTACTCCCTCTCTGCTGTGTCTGCTGAGAGCCACTGTTGTGGTGTTCTGGTTTTTTAATTCCTTCCTTCCTTTCTAAAATACACTGGTATTAAGTATTTACTGTATGTCAGACATTAGCCCACGCACTCTATCAAAGATGTATTAGATAATTGAACAGCTACATGTAAAAGAATGAAATTAGAACACTCCCTAACACCATACACAAAAATAAACTCAAAATGGATTAAAGACCTAAATGTAAGGCCAGACACCATCAAACTCTTAGAGGAAAGCATAGGCAGAACACTCTATGACATAAATCACAGCAAGATCCTTTCTGACCCACCTCCTAGATAAATGGAAATAAAAATAAACAAATGGGACCTAATGAAATTTCAAAGCTTTGGCACAGCAAAGGAAAACATAAACAAGATGAAAAGACAACCCTCAGAATGGGAAAAAAATATTTGCAAATGAAGCAACTGACAAAGGATTAATCTCCAAAATTTACAAGCAGCTCATGCAGCTCAATATCAAAAAAACAAACAACCCAATCCAAAAATGGGCAGAAGACCTAAATAGATATTTCTCCAAAGAAGATATAGATGGCCAAGAGACACATGAAAGGATGCTCAACATCATTAATCATTAGAGAAATGCAAATCAAAACTACAATGGGGTATCATCTCACACCGGTCAGAACGGCCATCATCAAAAAATCTACAAACAGTAAATTCTGGAGAGGGTGTGGAGAAAAGGGAACCCTCTTGCACTGCTGGTGGGAATGTAAATTTGTACAGCCACTGTGGAGAACAGCATGGAGGTTCCTTAAAAAACTAAAAATAGAACTACCATATGACCCAGCAATCCCACTACTGGGCATATACCCTGAGAAAACCATAATTCAAAAAGAGTCATGTACCGAAATGTTCATTGCAGCTCTATTTACAATAGCCAGGACATGGAAGCAACCTAAGTGTCCATCAACAGATGAATGGATAAAGAAGATGTGGCACATATATACAATGGAATATTACTCAGCCATAAAAAGGAACAAAACTGGTTATTTGTAGTGAGGTGGATGGACTTAGAGACTGTCATACAGAGTGAAGTAAGTCAGAAAGAGAAAAACAAATACCGTATGCTAACACATATATATGGCATCTTTAAAAAAAAAAAAAAAAGGTCATGAAGAACCTAGGTGCAGGATGGGAATAAAGACGCAGACCTACTAGAGAATGGACTTGAGGACACGGGGAGGGGGAAGGGTAAGCTGTGACAAAGTGAGAGAGTGCCACGGACATATATACACTACCAAATGTAAAATAGATAGCTAGTGGGAAGCAGCCGCATAGCACAGGGAGATCAGCTTTGTGACCACCTGGAGGGGTGGGATAGGGAGGGTGGGAGGGTGGGAGACGCAAGAGGGAAGAGATATGGGGACATATGTATATGTATAACTGATTCACTGTGTTATAAAGCAGAAACTAACACCATTGTAAAGCAGTTATACTCCAATAAAGATGTTAAAAAAAGATGTATTAGATAATTCATAAGAGTAGCATAACAGAAGCAGTCAATTTTAGAATAGAATCAAAGCATGTGAACCTTGAAGAGGATCCAGGTGGGAACAGCAGCCTCTGGATTTGAGCTCTGGGTGATTCGGGAGTTTATCTCTCCCCATCCCGCCCCCCACCCCCACCGCTGTCCTGCCTATGTGCAGCCCTCGGCACTTCTCACGTGGACTCTGTAGCAGTCTCCCCACCATTTTTTAAAAAAATAAATTTATTTATTTATTTTTGGCTGCATTGGGTCTGCATTGCTGCACGTGAGCTTTCTCTAGCTGTGGCGAGCAGGGGCTACTCTTCCTTGCGGTGCGCGGGCTTCTCCTTGCAGTGGCTTCTCTTGTTGCGGAGCACAGGCTCTAGGTGCACGGGCTTCAGTAGTTGTGGCATGAGGGCTCAGTAGTTGTGGCTCGTGGGCTCTGGAGCGCAGGCTCAGTAGTTGTGGCACACGGGCTTGCTTGCTCCGCGGCATGTGGGATCCTCCCGGACCAGGGCTCGAACCCGTGTCCCCTGCATTGCCAGGCGGATTCTTAACCACTGCGCCACCAGGGAAGTCCCCTCCCCACCATTTAAAAAAAACTATTTTTCATTGTGGTAAAATATACATAACATAAAATGTATCATTTTAACCATTTTTAAGGGTACAATTCAGTGGCATTAAGTACCTTCACAATGTCATGTGACCACCACCACTATCCATTTCCAGAACTTTTCCATCAAGCCAAACAGAAACTCTGAACCCATTAAACAATAACTCACTACTCCTCCCTCCTGGTCCTCAGTAACCTCTCTTCTACTTTCCATCTCTATGAATTTGCCTCTTCTAGGTACCTTATCTAAGTCAGTCATACAATATTTATCCTTTTTGGTCTGGCTTCTTTCATTTGGCATAACGCTTCTCCATGTTGTGGCATGTATCAGCATGTGTCCCTTTTAAGGCTGAATACTATTCTATTGCATGTATATTCCACATTTTGGGTATCCATTCAGTGATTGATGGGCATCTGGGTCATTTCCACCTTTTGGCTATTGTGAATGATGTTGTTATGAACACCGGTGCATCCCTGCTTTTGATCGTGTTCCCAGCCTGTTCTCCATACAAATGTCAGGCACGATTTCCTAAAATACAGATTTGATCATTTACTCTCCTACTTAAAATCCACAAAATGCTCCCTGTTGTTCACACAGTCGAGTCCAGACCCGACCTGGGTGTTTGAGTCTTTTCACAATTCCAGCCTACGCTTTCTGCTCCCCTGCAACCTTCCCCTGCGGTGCTCTGCGTGTTCTCCAAGCACACCCTGCCCTTCCCAGCTCCCGATGGTCCTGCATGTGCTCTTCTCTGCTTGCCCAGACGCAGCGTAAACACCAGCCTTCTTCAATCGTGGCAGTGAACGAACCCTACCTTCTGCCATGTCCTGGCTCTGAGGATAGACAGAAGGGATAGGAATTCCCAGCTCTACCACTTGTTAGCTGGTGACTTTGGGCAAGTTACTTAACCTCTCTGAACCTCTTTCCTCATCTCTAAAGTATATTATTGAAAGATGATTTTCAGAAAAAGGCAGAATCATGGCTTCATACAGGTATAAAAATGAACACACGGTAAAGATTTTATTTTACTCATAATAAGGGAACCAGGCAGATGTTATGACTGGTTCAAAAGAGAATCTGAGAAACAGACACCTTTACAGTTCAAGAATATTGAAATGAATATGCAAATAGAAGCAAACTGGTTTTTCCACAAAGAGAGAGTGCACTTAATTGAATTTCTGTCAGATGGAACAGAATTCACTTGTCTATCAGTTACCTGCACCTTACAGAGTTGTAAAAGAGTTCCCATAGAATCAGAATCTAATAGAACGAATGGTATGCTATAGATACTGCATTGCTTTCTCTGTTTGACTTTAGTCCCTACCAATATTTTTTTCCTTTCTTTCTGGGCACAAGGAAGACAACTTTCAGGCCCCCTTATGGTTGACTGAGGTCTTGTAGGGGGATCTGTACAATGAATGGACAGGTGTCACTATGGGCCACAACATTTAGCTGCTGGTTCAGAGTTCATTTTATCCTGTCGTTGCAATCACAAAAGCATGGTCAAGATGGAACCTCAGTTGATCTGGATCCCTGAGTGACCACGAGAGCAAAGCTTCTTGCCCACCCATGTTAGAGTGGGACATAAACTGAGATTTGGGCTTATTTGTTCTGCAGCATAACTTAATTTATCCTGACTGATCACAAAGGAAGTTGTGACCAAGCCCTTTATGCAGGGCTTAGCATATAGAAGCTACCCAATCACTGTTCTTACCTTCCTTAACATTCTACTGTAGCACTTATTACATTGCAACATAATAATATATTACTGTGTCTATATTTTGTGCTAGAACATGATTGCCACAGGCTAGGGAGCATAATTTGTTGGCCTCCATAGTCTCAAATAGCACCTGGTCATCCAGTGGTGCATAATAAATATTTACTGGTTGAATAAATCAACTATCTGTTGAATTCAAGCTCTGCCACTTGGGCTAGTTATAAATTTTTGGAGCCTTAGTTTTTTTAATCCCTAAATTAGAGGGAAAAATTTCCTAACAGAGTTGTAAAGAATGAAAAAAATCATGAGGATGTGGGAACATATTATCAGTTTTAAAATTACATGCAACTGAGAGGGATTATTATAAATTAAAAAACTAAGTTATAAATTAAAGGTCCCCAAAGATGGGGTGACTGAGCTCAAACCAGGACTAAAACTTGAGATTTTGAGACTTAAAAGTTCAGCGTTGAAGGGGCCCTGAGAGGCCTCCTGGAAGTCTCTTTGGGAGCATCAACTATATGGAGATCCAGGGTCCTACATGAGTATACTCTCTTTTTGACCAAATAGAACTGGAGACTGAGTGACTCACTGCTGATGTCAGGGGCTCAGCAGGGAGGGGCAAGTGTCTCATGAGATTCCCATCAGCCTGGGAGGAGTTTGAGGGTCCCTGGAGAGCCAGTAATCATGGGACAGGGCAAGGACACCAGCCCCTGGCAGTCACTCTGGGAGTATATGCTACCTAAGTAGCCCAGGATTTCCCTCAAGGGACCAAGAGGTTTGTTTGCTCCCTAATTAGTAAAGAGTAAAGGAGGGTTTTTCTGTTGTTCTGGTCTGAGAGCCAAATTTTTGATTTTGTAGCTGACCAGCGGGGTCTTACTGAAGCATGAGGAAGTAGACAAAACCACAGGATATGGATCTGGAGAAACTGGTGATAGCCTGCATTCCACCGCTCCCAGAAGTGTGACCTCAACCCCAGTCCTTCATGTTTCTACCTCTGCTTCCTTGAAAATGGGAATCCTTGTCTTCCTCACCTCACAGGATTGAGGAATACTCTAGATGTGTTTTTTAAATGGTAAGGCAATAGGTATATCAATGTTAGCTATTTTGACAATTCTTATCACATGGCACTGTACAAATTTCACTGTAAATATTTGTTGGCATGTCAGTTCTCCATTAGACCATGAACTTCTAGGAATCAGGGAAAGTCTTTGCCACTTTTATGTGTCACCCCTCCCCCACCTCAGGGCCCCCAGCACCTAGCAGAGTGTCTAGCACAGAGCCTGTGAAAGTGGCTGAGAATAAAAAAGGACTGAATGGGAAGAACCAGGTGCAGTATGGACAAAGATGTTTATTTCTACAATTGCCTCTCCCTTACCAAACCCTGCCCATCTTTCTGGACCCAGCCCCAGTCTCCTTCACGAAACCTTGCAGAGCTAGATCTTCACATGGTGATCTCTCTTTTAGCATCTACTCCAACCTTCTGATTTTATGAATGAAGAAACTGAGGCCCAAGGAGATTGTGTCTCCACTCAAGCCTCCATAGGTCCCGTATCTTGTAGGGGGTCTTAATTGCTTTGTGTGCATTTCCTTCCCACCCTCCCAAGACCCCCAATCCCTGAACTGTACCCTCTGAAGACTGAGCCAAGTCTTCCTTTTCTCATATCTCTCCTTTGCCTTCCTCATCCAGTACCTGTGTGTGACCCTGGATCTCAGGTAGATCCTCAGTAAAGACTCATAGAATGGACTTCTCTGCAAATTGTCCCCTTGGCAGAGAAGAGGTAACAAGAGTCTTGGAAAGATGGTAAGTGACTGTTGCCATCTGCTGGTAGTTATGTGGAACTACAGACAAAAGTCTTGCAGGCTTGCACGTCTTGCCCTCCTCCTGTATATAAACCACTGTCACTGGAGCCTAGGCAGAGGGTGTCTGGCAACGTTCGCGGCACAGTCCACAAATGTTTGCTGAGTCCTTCACTTCTGCAAAGATATTTACACTTAACTCCTGACCTCCAGGAGCCTACAGTCCTGTAGAGAGCTAAGAACATCAGTAAATATGTTACAATTGTAAACGAGTACTGTAGAGGAACAAACAAAATATGCCAGTGTCCTCCAAAGGCAGGAGGGGTCAGCTACTGTTTGGGAGCATGGCGGAGATCACCAACAGCCCATGGAAAATCTCAACATCCTCATCAAAGGGAAGGAGCATTTTGGCATTTGGGGTCTCATTTGGCAAATAGAAGTTTGAAGGGATAGACTGGGACAGAGAGGGATGCTTTTGTAGAGGAAACAGCATTGAGGAGATGGAAGGAAATTACCACTTGAAGGCCTGAAGTGAGCTAGGGATTGTCTCTCACGTTATTCAGGGAAGCACAGAGTGGCCCAGTGTGTTTGGTTGGGTAAGTCGGCTGGAAAAATAGGCTGCAGCCTGGTCCAGTGAAGCTGATGTTGTCAGTGCCCCGCTCATAAGCCCTCAGGCCTTACCACTGTATCCCAGCCTGCCAGCATCTGCATCTCTTGAAGGGTCTCTCTTGTGGCCCACTCTGCCCTCATACACAGCAGAGAGGAAGGGCATCCCTCCCATACCCCAGCATCCATTAGCCCATGACTGACTGGAATTGGTATATAAATACCCCTGCTCCCTTGCCCCTTGTGTTGGGTTAACTCTGAGACATACGTTCGACCATCACTTCCTAGAGGTCCCCCAACAGGACTAAGCTCAGTTGCCCACAGTGGCAACTTGCCTAATAAGACACCTTTATTCGTTGCCTTCCCTTCCCTGTCTCACTTCCCCATTTCTTACTGGTGTCTCCTCAGATCACTTCCACAATATATTATACACTTTCACATTTTTTATCTTAAGGCCTGTTTCCAGGGAAAGTCAATCTAAAACATCATGGAAGACCTGGCATGTAAGTTAAGATGATTGGACTTCGAGCAATAAGTGCTTCCTTAATGCCAAGTCATAATATAAATGTTAATTATTATTATTTTTTAAAAGTAGCTTTTCTTTTATTTATTTTTAATTTTTTTAAAAAAATTTATTTGGCTGTGTTGGGTCTTTGATGCTGTGCATCAGCTTTTTTTTTTTTTTTTTCTAGTTGTGGCGAGCGGGGGCTACACTTGGTCGCTGTGTGCTGGCTTCTCTTTGCAGTGGCTTCTCTTGTTGTGGAGCACAAGCTCTAGGCACACGGGCTTCAGTAGTTGTGGCACACGGGCTCAGTAGTTGTGGCTCAAGGGCTCTAGAGTGCAGGCTCAGTAGTTGTGGTGCACGGGCTTCATTGCTCTGTGGCATGTGGGATCTTCCCGGACCAGGGCTCCAACCTGCGTCCCCTGCATTGGCAAGTGGATTCCCAACCACTGTGCCACCAGGGAAGTCCCCATGTTAATTATTTTGACAATCCTTATCTCATTGCACCGTACAAATTGCACTGTGATTATTTGTTGGCATGTCGGTTCTCCCATTAGACCTTGCACATTATTTGCAGATAGTGTCTTATAAACTGCCATCCTCTCCTCCACATTCTCTCTTGTGGCTGTGGGGCTCTCCCAGCCAGTCTGCACTTAGCTGGGCACATATTGCTATACAGTGACCCAAGAATGAACACATCCTAATCTCTGCCCTTACTTTGAAGATCTAACTCAGCCTGATGGAATGCTGCATTTTTTCATCTACGATTGGTCACAAATTTCCAAGATTCCTTCTTTTATCATTTCCCTTCTGTTTAAAGAACTTCCTTTAGCCATTCTTTTAAGGCAGAGAGCCAGGACTTTCACCCCCTCTCAGCAGTAATTAGGTATTGCTCCCTACTGTAAATGGATTAAATGTACCAGTTAAAAGAAAAAGATTGGCAGAACAGATTTTTTGTGTGTGTGGCTGTACTGCACGGTTTCTGGATCTTAGCTCCCCAACCAGGGGTTGAATGCGAGCCATGGCAGTGAAAGCGCTGAGTCCTAACCACTGGACCACCAGGGAACTCCCTAGAATAGATTTTTTTGATGACCAAACTATATGCTGTCTGTCTATAAGAAACTCAATTCAAATATAATGATACAGTTAGGTTAAAAGTAAAGGGATGGAAAAAGGTCTAGCATGCAAATATTAATCAAGAGAAAGCAGCCAGGGCTATATAAAGTAGACTTCAGAGCAGAAAAAGTACCGAGGACAGAGAGAGACATTACATAATAATAAAGGGGTCAATCCACTAAGAAGGCACAGAAATCCTAAACAGCAGACCCATAAAGTGTATGCACTGAACAGCAGAGTTGCAAAATATGTGAAGCAAAAACTGATAGAAATGAAAGGAGAAATAGACAAATCCACAATTTTATTTGGAGGTCTCAACACCCCTCTCTCAAAAACTGATAGAATAACTGTACAGAAAATCAGCAAAGATATAGAAGAATTCAACAATACCATCAACCAATAGGATTTGATTGATATTTATAGAGGGCTCCACCCATCAACAGCAGAATACACATTCCTTTCAAATACCTGAGAAACATACATCAAGATACACTCATATTCTGAGCCATAAAACAAACCTCAGATCAAAAAGAATTGAAATCATACAGAGTGTGTTCTCTGACCACACTGGAATAAAACTAGAAACCTATAACAGAAGGATAACAAACACTTGGAACAAATACTTGGATACTAAAAAACAGACTTAAAATAATCCATGGTTCAAAGAGGAAGTCTCAAGGGAAATTTTAAAAATACATTGAGTGAGGGCATCCCTGGTGGTGCAGTGGTTGAGAGTCTCCCTGCCGATGCAGGGGACACAGGTTTGTGCCCCGGTCCGGGAAGATCCCACATGCCGCAGAGTGGCTAGGCTCTCTGAGCCATGGTCACTGAGCCTGCGTGTCCGGAGCCTCTGCTCCGCAACAGGAGAGGCCACAACAGTGAGAGGCCTGTGTACCACACACACACACACACACACACACACACACACACACACACACACAAATATATATATATATATATTGAGTGAAACTACAACATATTAAAATGTGTGAGACACAGCTAAAGCAGAGCTAAGAGGAAAACTTATAGCACTAAATGCTGACATTAGGAAAAAGAAACAGTCTCAGATCAATCATCTAAGCTACTACCTTAAGATATTAGAAAAAAAAAGAATAAACCCAAAGCAAACAAAAGGGAAGAAATTATAAGAAGTTGAAATCAATGAAGATTAAAAACAGAAAAAAATAGAGAAAATAAAAGAAATCAAAAGCTGATTCTTTCAAAAGATCAATGCAGTTGACAAACCTCTAACAAGAATGACAAAGAAAAAAAGAGAAAATACAAATTACAAAATTCAGGGATGACATGGAGGAAACCACTATAGACCCTGCAGACTTCAAAAGGTTAATAAAAGAACACTTGGAACATCTACATGTAGAACATCTACACATACAAATTCGACAAAGATGAAATGAACCAGTTCCTCAAAAAATACAAACTATCACATCTAAACAACAATATGAAATAGATAATTTGAAAAGCCCTGCAACTATTAAGGAAATTGAGTTTGTAATTTAAAACTCCTAAAAAAGAAATCTCCAGGCCCAGATGTTTTCACTGGAGAATTTTGCCAAGCATTTAAAGAGGAATAAATGTCAATTCTAAAACAGTCTCTCATAGAAAGTAGAAATGGAAGAAGCACCTCCCAATTAATTTTATCTAGAACTACTCTGATACCAAAACCAGACAGTACTGAGAAAGAGAGAGAGAGAGGACTACAGACCAATATCTCTCGTGACTATAGACACAGAAATCCTTAACAAAATCTTTCAAATAGAATTCAGCAATATACACACCATAACAAGTGAGGTTTCTTCCAGGGATGCAAGACTGGCTCAATATTTGAAAATCGATCAACGTAATCCATCATATTAACAGACTAAAGGAGAAAAATCACATAATCGTGTTAATCCAAAAATGCATTTGACAAAATTGAACACTCATTCATGATAAAAACTCCCAAAAATAGGCATAGTGGGGAATCTTCTCAATTATGAGCAAAAAAAAAAAAAAACCCTAAACAATGAGAACTAACATCATCCTTAATGGTGAAAGATTGCTTTCTCTCTGAGATTGGGAACAAAGCAAGGATGTCTACTCTCACCACTCTTATTCAACAAAGTACTTGAAGTTCTAGCTGGTGTAAAAAGTCAAGAAAAGGAAATAAAAGGCATATAGATCAAAAAGAAAGAAATAAAACTGCCCCTGTCTGCAGTTGACACAACTGTCTGCTTAGAAGTTCTAATATCTAATAAGGTTCCAGTATTTAGAATATATAAATACCTCTTACAACTCAACAGTGAAAAGACAAAGTCAAAGGATTTGAATAGACATTTTTTCAAAGATGTACAAATGGCCAATAAGCACATGAAAAGATGCTCAACATTATTAGTCATAAGGGACATACAAATCAAAACCACAATGAGATACCAATTTCCATTTACTAGGATGACTAACATCAAAAGGACAGACAAGGGTTGGCAAGGATATGGAGAACTTAGAATCCTCATACATTGATGGTGGGAATGTAAATTGATGCAGCTGCTGTGGAAAGCAGTTCCACAGTTTCTCAAAAAGTTAAACATAGAGTTACCATATACCCAACAGCTTCATCCATATATGTATACCCAAGAGAAATGAAAATATATGTTCATAAAAATTTGTACACCAGTGTACACATCATTCATAATAGCCAAAAAAGTGGAAACAGACCAAATGTCCTTCAACTAATGAATGGATAAACAAAATGTGGTATATCCATGCAATGGAATATTATTCAGCCATAAAAGGAACAAAATACTGATATATGCTACAACAGGAATGAAACTTGAAAATATTATGCCAAGTGAAAGAAGCCAGATGCAAAAGGCCACATATTGTATGATCCCATTTATATGAAATGTTCAGAATAGGAAAATCTATAGAGACAGAAGTAGATTAGTGGTTGCCAGGGCTGGAAGGGTGGGGGAAGAGGTTGCCAGGGCTGTTAGGGAGAGAATACTAACAGGTATTGGGTTTCTTTAGGGAAGTGATGAAAATATTCTTGAATTAGTAGTGATGATGGTTGCAGCACTTTGTGAATATACTAAAAATCACTGAATTGTACACTTCTAAATGGTGAATTTTATGGTGTGTAAATTAATCTCAAAAAAATTTTTTAATTGATTGTATTTATGAAACAGATGAGACAGAACATAGAGCCCAGATATAGCTCCACACAAGAACTGAAGGGTACAAGCAATTCAATGGGGGAAGAAGAGTCTTTTCATTAAACGGTGATGGAGCAATTGAGTTGGTAGGTAGGTAGGTACGTAAATCAATCAACCAACCAACCAACCAGTCAACCTTGACCTAAACCTCACACCTATATAAAAACTAACACCCAATCCACCCTAGGTTCAAATGTAAACGTAAAATTATAAAACTTCAAGGAGAAAACATAGAAAAAAAAATGTTTGGGACCTAGGGCTTGGTGATGAGTTCTTCGGGATGACACCAAAATCATTCTCCATAAAAGGAGAAAATCAATAAATTAGACTTCATCAAAATTAAATCATTGAGGCTTACCTGGAGGTACAGCGGTTAAGACTCCCCACTTCCACTGCAGGGGGCACGAGTTTGATCCCTGGTCGGGGATCCTGCATGCTGCATGGTATGGCAAAAAAACAACAACAAAAAATTAAATCTTTTAACTCTGTGAAAGACGCTGTTAAGAAGATGAAAAGACAGCTTACAGACTGAGAAACAGTATTTGCAAACCATGTATCTGACAAAGGACTCATATCTGGAATTTATCTGATAAAGAACTCATATCAAAACTCAACAGTGCTATTTACAATAGCCAGGTCATGGAAACAACCTAAATGCCCATTGACAGATGAATGGATAAAGAAGATGTGGTACATATATACAATGGAATATTACTCAGCCATAAAAAGAAAAGCAATTGGGTCATTTGTAGAGATGTGGATGGACCTAGAGTCTGTCATACTGAGTGAAGTAAGTCAGAAAGAGAAAAACAAATATCGTATATTAACGCATATGTGTGGAACCTAGAAAAATGGTACAGATGAACCAGTCTGCAGGGCAGAAATAGAGACACAGATGTAGAGAACAAATGTATGGACACCAAGGGGGGAAAGCGGTGGGGGTGGGGGGGTGCTGGTAGGATGAATTGGGAGATTGGGATTGACATATATACACTAATATGTGTAAAATAGATAACTAACACGAACCTGCTGTATAAAAAAAAATTAAATAAAATTTTTAAAAAAACCTCAACAGTGAAAACAAGCACTCTAATTAGAAAGTAGAGAAAAAACACAAGAAACATTTCATCAAAGAGGATATATGGATGGCAAATAAGCATATGAAAAGACATTGCATAGTGATAGCCGTTCAGGAAGTGAAAATTAAGACCACAATGAGATTTTGAAATGGAGCAGGGCCCTATGGTCCTTACCCCCCCATGTCCTCAGCCTGCCTTTTGTCTGTGGAAAAACTTTGGCCAAAGAATACGTTTAATCAGAGAAATGAGAAAATGCAGAAACAAAGGAAAACAGTCAAAGGAGACCAAATAATAATAGTTTAGTCACTAAGCATAATCAAGGACCTTTAGTTCCTCCCCACAGGCTACAGATAATATTCTGAGCCATATCCTGGGAGTTGTCTTATAGATACTGAAACCCACACCGGGTGGAAGAAGTTAACAGCATGATGACCAGACTGTAGCCATGACATAAGGTGCCACAGTTCCGAGAACTGGCCTCAAGGAAATGGGAACAAACCGATCCTGGAACTGAAGACTAAACTGTACTTAAAACGATCAAGAGGATGCTGGTCAGACCCCTTCAGGATTAATTTCAAGATGACTGTCAGAGCTGACTGTGCTGTTTCTGCATATAGCCCCCTCCCTCCGCCTATAAAAGCTCTTGCCCCCTGATTGTCAGTGGGGGGAGTCGGCCTTTGGACAGGCGTCCGCCCTCCCCCACCCCCATCACCAGGAACCAAAATAAAGCAAACATTCCTTTGCACCAACTTGGCCTCTTTATTGGCTTTTGAGCGATGAGCAGCCTGACCGCACTTTCGGTTACATCACTACACACCTATTAGAACAGCTAAAATGAAAAACAAGTGATAATACCAAATGCTAGCCCAGATGCGCAGAAAACTGGTGGAAACATACGTTACTCGTGGAAAGGTCAAATGACACAGTCACTCTGGAAAACAGCTTGGCAGTTTCTTTAAAAAAAACTAAACATACCTTTAATTTCTGACCCCAGCAATTAATTGCATGCCTGGGCGTTTATCTCAGAGAAATGAAAACCTATGTCCACTTGAAAACATCTGTGTGCATGATTGTTCATATTAGCTTTATTTGTAACAGCCCCAAAATGAAAACCTACAAGAGGGAAGTGGTTAAAAAACCTGCCGTGTGTCACTCTGTGGAATACTAGTTAACAGTAAAAAAGAATAAACTATTGAAACCCGCAACAACTTGGATGTATCTCAAGAGCATTGTGTGAAGTTAAAAAAAAAAACCAATCTCAAAAGGTCACATATTATATGATATGATTGTTTATGTGAACTTCTCAAAATGACAAAATTATTCAGAAGAATAGATTAGTGGTTGCTACGGGTTAAGGATGGTGGGGGAGGGGAGATGTAACTGAAGAGAGAGAACACTGGTGAGATCTTTGTGTTGACAGAAAAGATCTGTATCTAGGTTGTAATGGTGGCTACACGAATCTACGGGTGATAAAGTAACAGAACGATACAGACACTTTATACCAATGTTGATTTCCTAGGTGTGATATTGTACTGTAATTATGTAAGATATGACTATTGGGGAAAACTGGGTAAAAGGTACCCCTGACTTCCTTGTATTGTTTTTGCAACTTCTGGTGAATCTATAATTATTTTTTTAAAGTTATTTAGGCTATATAGACATAGGCATCTTAGGATTGGTAGGTAGACAATATTCATGCTTATTAATTAATGCCTTATGAGAAAACACTGCCCAATATGGATGCATTTCATATACCTCGCACCAACAGGCTATGAGGTTGTTGTACAGAGTTTAATTTTCCATACAACATAAACTTATCTCTCTAAATAATGTTAAGACATTTCATGGGCATTTTGCCAAAATATATTAACATTGTCCCTGCTTCTTTTGCCCAAACAAAAACATAAGGCAGAATTCAATACCAGGGTCAGTTCAGGGACTGGAGACTTACCAGGCAGTCAGCTGCAAATATCGACTGCTTTATTTTCTTTGAAGAAAACTCAGTTTTTAATTGAATAAGAATGTTTATCGAGCAAATGAAATCTTTATTTAAAAAAAAAAGACTGGTGAAAAATATCCTCTCCTTCCCACCAGACCCATGCAGCCTTCTGTTGGAGAAATTCTTCAGGCTCTACCAAGGGGGGCAGAGCCAAGAGAAGAGCAGGATCCAGGCATTTTGGACTGAGAATTCAGCGGTCAGAGTTGTTGCTGGGCTCTTAGAAAAGAAATGTATTTTTGCACCCATGCTTCCTTCGGTGTTGCACAGAGTTTCTGGCCTCTTTTGGTGGTGAATCTATGGAAAAGAGATGCTGACAGTCAATGCTAAAAACTTTTGCCTCCCGGAAAGGGATGGAAAGGGAGGGGCAGCTCCCCACCCCGATCTTCTTGCTCGCTTTGCTGTACCCCTGTCACACTGTCCCTGCTCCCTATTCTGGCTCTTGACCTCCCTCTTCTCTGCTACCCTGTCTTCCACTGGAAACCACACTTCCCGGCCCACCTTCACCAGGAAAAATATAACAACAGCTCTGGTCTGAAGCAGGTAATCTGCACCGTGCCTCTTAACTCTTTCGTTTTAATATAACAGTTTTGTTGGGATATAAGTCACTAATTTGCCCACTTCAAGTGTATAATCATAATTCATTGGTTTTAGTATATCGATAGATGATGAAACCATCACCACGATCAATTTTATAACATTTGTATTGCCCCGCAAAGGAACCTCTTATGTATTGTGGCCACTTAATTCTTAATCACATTCTCATGGGTTGTTAGCCACTGCTGCTTATATGGATATGATTCCTGCCTTCCTTACCACACTGTGAGCTCATTAAGACTGGGCGTTGTGGTTGATGTCCCTGAATGGCTTCCAGCCTTTACTCCCTGAGAGTACTCGGAAGTGACAAGAGCCTAGGTCAGGGGGTGCTCTAACCTGGAGCAGGGGAGAAGAGCCAAAAGGATGGGGAAATAAGAGAGAGGAAGGGCTTTGTGGGTGTTTGAACATCCATGTGACATGGCTCCCATTGAGAGATGGGAGTCTATGTCCCCTGCCCTTGAATTTAGGCCAGTCTTAAGGACTGGTTGACTAATAGAGAATGGCAAACGTGATGCTATGTGATTTGGTAGCTAAGTCATAGAAGGTTGTAGAACTTCTGCCTGGTTCACTGAGCACTTACGCAGGAGCTTTGGACTTCCTCATAAGGAGTCCTACCACCCCAGCTCGCCATGGTATGAGGAAGCCCAAACTAGCCCAACAGAGAGACCACACAGAGGGGCCCTGGAAGGAGATGCCTCCAGCCCCCTGAGCTGTTCCAGCTCCAGCACCATCTGTCTGCAACCACACAAGAGATGCCTATCCAGAACCTTGCAGCCAAGCCTTTCTGGAATTCCAGACCCATGGAAACCACGAGAGATAAGAAGATGACCATTGTTGGATTAAACCACTAAGCTTTGGGTTGTTGGTTATGCAGCAACAGTTGACTGATATAGGCCCCTCACCTTCCTTCTACAAATGAGGAAACTTGACTTGCCCAAGGTCACACAGCTTATAAAATAAAAGAGCCACTGCTTTGAGCTCAGCTCAGGGCTCTTTGCCAGCTGTTGGTTAAGTGTTGGTGTCTTTAAAACTCCAGAAAGCCAGTCAAGACACAAAGGAGAAGACCCAGGACATCCTGAGCCCTGGAGCATCCCCCTCCATATCTAGGCACTTGAGTGCCTCTTTCCCGTCCTTATCTGTCTCAAAATGATAACATTCAGCTTTGTCCCTGGAGCCCATTTTCTCCCTTTCCGCACCGTTTCTCATGCTCAGGAACCCAAGGTCCCCTGATTGTGTATTTGCACGTAAAGATCGCTTCCATTTGCTGAATGTTTACTGTGTGCAGGCTCAGCACTAAATTCTTTGCGTATATTAACCTCAGTTAGTCCTGCCAGGGACCCTTCCAGGTGTGTGTCATCTCTCCTGCTACCGATGAGCTTGGCATGACATGCCTCCTGTCTACCTGTCTGCCTCGTCAGTAACATGTTCATTCTTCCCCTCTCCACCATCCTCCTACCTGCCCCCTTCACCCGGGCCACTCCCGCTTAGCCTTGGGGGGGGGGGGTCTCAGTGTAAATGTCACTCCCTCCAGGAGACCCTCCCAACACTCAGTTAGGTCCTCCTGTGACTATGATGAAGGGTGGCCGAATATGCCGCCCCCAAATATGCCACTTTGACGTGAGGATTATTTTGAACAAAAGACACTAAAAAAAAAAACCCCAATGAAACAAAACAAAAAACCCAGCCGAGGCAAGAAGAGCGTTCTGACCTCCCTTTTTTCCCTGAAAGCAGGAGATAAAACTCCCATGTGAAAAATGTCCTCCTTGTACCAGGAGGAAAGAAATATTCTTAACGCCAGAGATAGTCAAGGCCAAGAGAACTCTGTAAAAACAGACCTTGTTAAGATAACTCTTACCAATCTTTAGCTTTCCCATCCGCATATATTTTAATTACTTTTCCACAGTTCCTTCCTTGTTCAAAAGCATGCAGGTTTTGTATAAAAGCATGTAGCTTTTGCCACTTCTTTGGGTCTTCACCGTCCCGTGGGGCTCCTGTGTGCGTGTAAAAAGCTATATGTTTTCCTCTGGTTAATGTCTTATGTCGATTTAATTCTAAAGCCCAGCTGGAGCCCCTAAGAGGGTAGAGAGAACGTTTTGCCTGACCTACAATATGCTCCCTCCTGCTCTCTCTCCCTCTGTCTTTTTCAAGCACCCATCACAATCTTGATTATTTTGTGCAAATGTCTTTTAATGCCCTCTTTCTTATGCTAGATGTAAGGTCTGTAAGGGCTGTTTATTCTTTTATACCCAGCACTTAGCACAGTGCCTGGCAGGCGCCTGGCTCATGGTCTGCAAGCTAGGAGACCAAGATCAGGGTTACGCTTCTTAATGCCCGAGGGAAGGAGATAACCCAAGTCACTGGGTTCCCATCTTGAGGCTCATCCTGGCACTGTGGAGGTCTTCCCAGCATCCTTCCAACAGCATGAATGGTAAGGGACCCTAAAAGCCCAAATGAGAAATACTCACATCACAGCCTGCTGGGAGCAGCTGTTCCTGGTGAATTCATAGTTACTCACCCACCTCCAGGGAGGGATCTTCTGGGTGTATTGAAAGCAGTAGAACTTAGCCACATCACTGCCACCTAAATAAACAGGGAGAGAAAGGAGCTTGGAGATGTCCCTTTGCTTCCATCCCTAGTCAGCCTGGGAAGGGAGTTGGACAGCGCCATACATGCAGCAG
The DNA here is from genome assembly GCF_026419965.1 of Kogia breviceps. Classification (NCBI taxonomy): domain Eukaryota; kingdom Metazoa; phylum Chordata; class Mammalia; order Artiodactyla; family Physeteridae; genus Kogia; species Kogia breviceps. The sequence goes on from NC_081323.1 coordinate 82,343,249, forward strand.
CTCCGAGATGGACACTCAGGATAAAAACCAGGAAAAGAGGGAAAGCCGTGGGAAAGCTCTTCATGGTGCTACAAGCTGGGTCCTTCACAGCCTTCTTCCTAATTCCTTCTGTCTCAGCAGTACCCTCTTTTATGGGACTGAGTGGTCCCTGAAGATTAATTCCAGAGAATTTTATGGTAGAGCACAAAAGCAGCTCTTTTGTACTACAGTGGGAAAGCAACCTGATGTCCATGAAAAGGAGATTGGAAAGTGAGGAGGTGTCATGGGGTGGGAAGGGGAGGAGTCAGCACACCCTTGAGAGTCTCCCAGCCAGTGCAATGGTCTGAGTCAATGCTTGATTGTTTGAAAAGCAAAAGCAGAGGAAATGAAATAAGAATTCCAGAGAATTGACCTTAGTTGTATTCCTGGCTCTTGGCCAGAGTTTTTCTTTTCTTTTTTTCGCCGCATGGCATGTAGGATCCTAATTCCCTCACCAGGGATCGAACCTGTGCCCCCGCATTGGAAGCACGGAGTCCTAACCACTGGACCACCAGGGAAGTCCCCTTTCTTGGTTTTCGAAACATTGTTTATCCCTTTCTTGGTTTTCTAAACATTGTTTATCTCGCTGCAGTCTGGACAGTCTCAGGACAGGAGCATAGGGCAGCCTGACCACACAGTGGATGTTCAGGAATGACGCTCCTGGGGAGGAGCTTCAAGATGGCGGCGGAGTAAGACGCGGAGATCACCTTCCTCCCCACAAATACATCAGAAATACATCTACGTGTGGAACAACTCCTACAGAACACCTACTGAACGCTGGCAGAAGACCTCAGATCTCCCAAAAGGCAAGAAACTCCCCACATACCTGGGTAGGGCGAAAGAAAAAACAGAGACAAAAGAATAGGGACGGGGGGCTTCCCTGGTGGCGCAGTGGTTGGGAGTCCGCCTGCCGATGCAGGAGACGCGGGTTCGTGCCCCGGTCAGGGAGGATCCCACATGCCGTGGAGCGGCTGGGCCCGTGAGCCATGGCCGCTGCGCCTGCGCGTCCGGGGCCTGTGCTCCGCAATGGGAGAGGCCACGGCAGTGAGAGGCCCGCATACCGCAAAAAAAAAAAAAAAGAATAGGGACGGGACCTGCACCAGTGGGAGGGAGCTGTGAAGGAGGAAAGGTTTCCACACACTAGGAAGCCCCCTCGCAGGCAGAGACTGCGGGTGGCGGAGGGGGGAGCTTCGGGGCCGCGGAGGAGAGCGCAGCAACGGGGGTGCGGAGGGCAAAGAGGACAGATTCCCGCACAGAGGACCGGTGCCGACCGGAACTCACCAGCTCGAGGCTTGTCAGCTCAGCCGCAGGGGCGGGCGGGGCTGGGAGCTGAGGCTCGGGCTTCGGTCGGAAGCAGAGAGAGGACTGGGGCTGGCGGCGTGATCACAGCCTGAGGGGTTAGTGCGCCACGGCTGGCCGGGAGGGAGTCCGGGAAAAAGTCTGGAGCTGCCGAAGAGGTAAGAGACTTTTTCTTGCCTCTTTGTTTCTTGGGGCGCGAGGAGAGGGGATTAAGAGCGCCACTTAAAGGAGCTCCAGAGACGGGCGCGACCGCGGCTATCAGCGCGGACAGTAGAGACGGGTGTGAGACGCTAAGGCCGCTGCTGCCGCCACCAAGAGGCCTGTGTGCGAACACAGGTCACTCTCCACACCTCCCCTCACGGGAGCCTGTGCAGCCCGCCACTGCCGGGGTCCCGGGATCCAGGGACAACTTCCCCGGGAGAACGCACGGCGCGCCTCAGGCTGCTGCAACGTCACGCCGGCCTCTGCCGCGCAGGCTCGCCCCGCATTCCGTACCCCTCCTTCCCCGCGGCCTGAGTGAGCCAGAGCCCCAGAATCAGCTGCTCCTTTAACCCCGTCCTCTCTGAGCAAAGAACAGACGCCCTCAGGCGACCTACACGCAGAGGCGGGGCCAAATCCAAAGCTGAACCCCGGGAGCTGTGCGAACAAATAAGAGGAAGGGAAATCCCTCCCAGCAGCCTCAGGAGCAGCGGATTAAATCTCCACAATCAACTTGATGTACCCTGCATCGGTGGAAAACCTGAATAGACAACGAATCATCCCAAATTGAGGAGGTGGACTTTGGGAGCAACGATATATATATATATATTTTTTCCCTTTTTCTCTTTTTGTGAGTGTGTATGTGTATGCTTCTGTGTGTAATTTTGTCTGTATAGCTTTGCTTTTACCATTGTCCTAGGGTTCTGTCTGTCCTTTTTTTTTTTTTTTTTTTTTTTTTTTTTAAGTATAGTTTTTAGCGCTTGTTATCATTGGTGGATTTGGATTTGTTTTTTGGTTTGGTTGCTCTATTCTTTCATTTTTTTATTAAAATTTTTTTAATAATTATTTTTATTTTTATTATTTTATTTTATCTTCTTCTTTCTTTCTTTCTTTCTTTTTTTTCTCCCTTTTATTCTGAGCTGTGTGGATGACAGGCTCTTGGTGCTCCAGCCAGGCGTCAGGGCTATGCCACTGAGGTGGGAGAGCCAACTTCAGGACATTGGTCCACAAGAGACCTCCCAGCTCCACGTAATATCACATGGCAAAAATCTCCCAGAGATCTCCATCTCAATGCCAAGACCCAGCTCCACTCAACGACCGGCAATCTCCAGTGCTGGACACCCTATGCCAAACAACTAGCAAGACAGGAACACAACCCCACCCATTAGAGAGAGGCTGCCTAAAATCATAATAAGGCCACAGACACCCCAAAACACAGCACCAGATGTGGACCTGCCCACCAGAAAGACAAGATCCAGCCTCAACCACCAGAACACGGGCACTAGTCCCCTCCACTAGGAAGCCTACACAACCCACTAAACCAATCTTAGCCACTGGGGGCAGAACCAGTGGGAAAGACAATGGGAACTATGAACCAGCAGCCTGCGAAAAGGACACCCCAAACACAATAAGTTAAGCAAAATGAGAAGACAGAGAAACACACAGCAGAAGAAGGAGCAAGGTAAAAACCCACCAGACCTAACAAATGAAGAGGAAGTAGGCAGTCTACCTCAAAAAGAATTCAGAATAATGATAGTAAAGATGATCCAAAATATTGGAAATAGAATGGAGAAAATACAAGAAACGTTTAACAAGGACCTAGAAGAACTAAAGAGCAAACAAACAGTGATGAACAACACAACAGATGAAATCAAAAATTCTCTAGAAGGGATCAATAGCAGAATAACTGAGGCAGACGAACGGATAAAATAGTGGAAATAACTACTACAGAGCAGAATAAAGAAAAAAAAATGAAAAGAATTGAGGACAGTCTCAGAGACCTCTGGGACAACAGTAAATGCATCAACATTCGAATTACAGGGGTCCCAGAAGAAGAAGAGAAAAAGAAAGGGACTGAGAAAATATTTGAAGAGATTATAAGTATTCTTTTTTTTGGTACATGGGCATCTCACTGGCCTCTCCCATTGCAGAGCACAGGCTCCGGACGTGCAGGCTCAGCGGCCATGGCTCATGGTCCCAGCTGCTCCACGGCATGTGGGATCTTCCCGGACCAGGGAACGAACCCGCATCCCCTGCATCGGCAGGCGGATTCTCAACCACTGTGCCACCAGGGAAGCCCCCAATACCTATGGGATGCAGCAAAAGCAGTTCTAAGAGGGAAGTTTATAGCAATACAATCCTACTTTAAGAAACAAGAAACATCTCAAGTAAACAACCTAACCTTACACCTAAAGCAATTAGAGAAAGAAGAACAACAACAAAAAAAAGCCAAAGTTAGCAGAAGGAAAGAAATCATAAAGATCAGAGCAGAAATAAATGAAAAAGAAATGAAGGAAACTATAGCAAAGATCAATAAAACTAACAGCTGGTTCTTTGAGAAGATAAACAAAATTGATAAACCATTAGCCAGACTCATCAAGAAAAAAAGGGAGAAGACTCAAATCAATCGAATTAGAAATGAAAAAGGAGAAGTAACAACTGACACTGCAGAAATACAAAGGATCATGAGAGATTACTACAAGCAACTCTATGCCAATAAAATGGATAACCTGGAAGAAATGGACAAATTCTTAGAAACGCACAACTTTCCAAGACTGAACCAGGAAGAAATAGAAAATATGAACAGACCAATCACAAGCACTGATATTGAAACTGTGATTAAAAATCTTCCAACAAACAAAAGCCCAGGACCAGATGGATTCACGGGTGAATTCTATCAAACATTTAGAGAAGAGCTAACACCTATCCTTCTCAAACTCTTCCAAAATGTAGCAGAGGGAGGAACACTCCCAAACTCATTCTATGAGGCCACCATCACCCTGATACCAAAACCAGACAAAGATGTCACAAAGAAAGAAAACTACAGGCCAGTATCACTGATGAACATAGATGCAAAAATCCTCAACAAAATACTAGCAAACAGAATCCAACAGCACATTAAAAGGATCATACACCATGATCAAATGGGGTTTATCCCAGGAATGCAAGGATTCTTCAATATACGCAGATCAATCAATGTGATACAGCATATTAACAAATTGAAGCATTAAAACCATATGATCATCTCAATAGATGCAGAGAAAGCTTTCAACAAAATTCAACACCATTTATGATAAAAATCCCCCCAGAAAGTAGGCATAGAGGGAACTTACCTCAACATAATAAAGGCCATATATGACAAACCCACAGCCAACATCGTCCTCAATGGTGAAAAACTGAAACCATTTCCACTAAGATCAGGAGCAAGACAAGGTTGCCTACTCTCACCACTATTATTCAACATAGTTTTGGAAGTTTTAGCCACAGCAATCAGAGAAGAAAAAGAAATAAAAGGAATCCAAATCAGAAAAGAAGAAGTAAAGCTGTCACTGTTTGCAGATGACATGATACTATACATAGAGAATCCTAAAGATGCTACCAGAAAACTACGAGAGCTAATCAATGAATTTGGTAAAGTAGCAGGATACAAAATTAATGCACAGAAATCTCTTGCATTCCTATATGCTAATGATGAAAAATCTGAAAGTGAAATTAAGAAAACACTCCCATTTGCCATTGCAACAAAAAGAATAAAATACCTAGGAATAAACCTACCTAGGGAGACAAAAGACCTGTATGCAGAAAATTATAAGACAATGATGAAAGAAATTAAAGATGATACCAACAGATGGAGAGATATACCATGTTCTTGGATCGGAAGAATCAACATTGTGAAAATGACTATACTACCCAAAGCAATCTACAGATTCAATGCAATCCCTATCAAACTACCACTGGCATTTTTCACAGAACTAGAACAAAAAATCTCACAATCTGTATGGAAACATGAAAGACACTGAATAGCCAAAGCAATCTTGAGAAAGAAAAATGGAGCTGGAGGAATTAGCTTCCCTGACTTCAGACTATACTACAAAGCGGCAGTAAATCAAGACAGTATGGTACTGGCCCCAAAACAGATATATAGATCAATGGAACAGGATAGAAAGCCCAGAGATAAACCCACGCACGTATTGTCACCTTATCTTTGATAAAGGAGGCAAGAATATACAATGGAGAAAAGACAGCCTCTTCAATAAGTGGTGCTGGGCAAACTGGACAGCTACATATAAAAGAATGAAATTAGAACACTCCCTAACACCATATACAATAATAAACTCAAAATGGATTAAAGACCTAAATGTAAGGCCAGACACTATTAAACTCTTAGAGGAAAACATAGGCAGAACACTCCATGACATAAGTCACAGCAAGATCCTTTCTGACCCACCTCCTAGAGAAATGGAAATAAAGGCAAAACTAAACAAATGGGACCTAATGAAACTTCAAAGCTTTTGCACAGCAAAGGAAACCATAAACAAGATGAAAAGACAACCCTCAGAATGGGAGAAAATATTTGCAAATGAAGTAACTGACAAAGAATTAATCTCCAAAATTTACAAGCAGCTCATGCAGCTCAATGTCAAAATAACAAACAACCCAATCCAAAAATGGGCAGAAGACCTAAATAGACATTTCTCCAAAGAAGATATACAGATTGCCAACAAACACATGAAATAATGCTCAACATCACTAATCATTAGAGAAATGCAAATCAAAACTACAATGAGATATCATCTCACACTGGTCAGAATGACCATCATCAAAAAATCTACAATCAGTGCTGGAGAGGGTGTGGAGAAAAGGGAACCCTCTTGCACTGTTGGTGGGAATGTAAATTTGTACAGCCACTATGGAGAACAGCATGGAGGTTTCTTAAAAAACTAAAAATAGAACTACCATACGACCCAGCAATCCCACTACTGGGCATATACCCTGAGAAAACCATAATTCAGAAAGAGTCATGTACCACAATGTTCATTGCAGCCCTACTTACAGTAGCCAGGACATGGAAGCAACCTAAGTGTCCATTAACAGATGAATGGATAAAGAAGATGTGGCACATATATACAATGGAATATTATTCAGCCATAAAAGGAAACGAAATTGAGTTATTTGTAGTGAGGTGGATGGGCTTAGAGACTGTCATACAGAGTGAAGTAAGTCAGAAAGAGAAAAACAAATACCGTATGCTAACACATATATATGGAATCTAAAAAAAAAAAAAAAAAAAAGGTCGTGAAGAACCTAGGTGCAGGATGGGCGTAAAGACGCAGACCTACCAGAGAATGGACTTGAGGACACGGGGAGGGGGAAGGGTAAGCTGGGACAAAGTGAAAGAGTGGCATGGACATATATACACTACCAAATGTAAAATAGCTAGTGGGAAGCAGCCGCATAGCACAGGGAGATCAGCTTCGTGCTTTGTGACCACCTAGAGGGGTAGGATAGGGAGGGTGGGAGGGAGGGAGATGCAGGAGGGAAGAGATATGGGGATATATGTATATGTATAACTGATTCACTTTGTTATAAAGCAATTATACTCCAATAAAGATTAAAAAAAAAAAGAATGATGCTCCTGTTATATGCCCTTCCTAGCATTTCAGTGCAGCACATCACTTGACACGGGGTGCCAGGGCTGCTTGGAGCACTTAGGGGTATCTCATCTGGTTTAGAGGGTCTCAACCTTTTAGAACATCACAATCATCTGTATCCTGAAAAAAATACATATTGGCTGTCCATGCTTTGTACATCCTGGGTCAGGCTCTTTGAAAGGGGGAGCCAGCTAAAATCTAGCTAAATTTATTTTAGCTAGATTTGGCTAAAATGGGGAAAGCAAATTCTAGAATGGGGCAATGACTTCTGCCAGGAGATTGTTAGGGAAGAGTAGACAGGGACTTTCAGATCCGTGTTTCATGACCCCATGCTCGGTCATTCTCACTCCCTGATATGCCCCCGGGCTTTAAAATTTTGAATTTAAGCTTTTTTAAAAAAAAACATCTAGAACTATAGAATTTTTCAGGGCTAGCTGGGACCTTACATCTCACCTAGCCCAAACCTTTAAAACACCCCCTCAGAGTCATCCAGCCTGTTTTGACCACTCTGAGTGAAGGGGAACTCACCACTAAACTCCTCAACCTAACACAGCTCTCCCTGTGACAAAGTCCTTTTCAGTTCTTTTTACAATTTGGCTGAAATCTTTACTTCTTTGGTTTCTACCTTTTGACCCAGTTCTGTACAAAAATGCCTCATTTCTCCTCTTCATTTGGAAGATGAGGAAATTGAGGTTTCTGCAGATTTGAGGGACATTGCTTTCGTTTGGGTTCCCCTAAAGCAGACCCTGAGCTAAGGATTCCATTGCAAGTAATTCACGAGGGAGGTGATTCCGGAAGACACCAGTCAAGGAGGGGGGAAGCGAGATGGGGAAGGGAGGGTGCCAATGTGGGGCAGGTGGTCAGCAGGTTACGGCCACAGGCAGCTGAAGCTCGGTTCTACTGGGGGATTCTGGGAGCGGGTGCAGAATAAGCCTGAGTTGGCCCAACTGTGGGGTGAGGAAGTGGGGATGTTCTCTACATGTCTTTGGTTAAGGGCTCTGTCCCACACTCCGTGATCAGAGAAAATGCCCTCTGGCAGAGTTGCAGGTGTCCCCAGTGAGGAGTCTTTGGCTCACAGATGTTGAATGGTGAGGGGGTATAGGCGGGGCCCCAATGGCACCTGCTATGACCATTACAGTGTTTGCCCCCTGAATGTCCTCTTCTCTACACTAAACTCCCCTATGCCTTCAATTTGCCCCACACCATCCTATGTGAAGGTCACCTTCACACACCAGTTTCTATTTTAATGAACAGCTACTGTGTGCTGGGGACCCAAATATGTCATAAATGGAACACAATAAACACTAACCATAAGGGGTTGATAAATCATTGATAAATTGGACAGTATTCAAATTTGGAACTTTTATTCATTATAAGACACCAATAAGAGAGTGAAAAAGCAATCTGCAAGGGGGGAGATTTTTGCAATACATCTGTACTATGTTGAACAGTATCCCCCTCAAAATTCACGTCAACCCAGAACTTCAGAATGTGACCTTATTTGGAAAATAGGGTCTTTGCAGTTGTAATTAGTTAAGAGGTGATCATGTTGGATTAGAGTGGGCTCTTGTGATATTGTTTTCTCTTTTTTATTGGAGTATAATTGCTTTACAATGTTGTGTTAGTTTCTGCTGTGCAATGAAGTGAATCAGCTATATGTATACCTATATCCCCTCCCTCTTGGACCCCCCTCCCATCCCACCCCCTATCCCACCCCCCATCCCACTCCTCTAGGTCATCACAGAGCACTGAGCTGAGCTTCCTGTGCTTTATAGCAGGTTCCCACTAGCTATCTATTTTACACATGGTAGTGTATATATGTCAATCCTAATGTCCCAATTCGTCCCACCCTCCCCTTCCCCCCCTGTGTCCACATGTACGTTCACTACATCTGCATCTCCATTCCTGCCCTGGAAGTAGGTTAATCTGTACCATTTTTCTAGATTCAACATATACGCATTAATATACGGTATTTGGTTTTCTCTTTCTGGTTTACATCACTCTGTATGACAGACTCTAGGTGCATCCACATCTCTACAAATGACCCAATTTCTTTCCTTTTTATGGCTCAGTAATACTCCAGTGTATATATGTACCACATCTTCTTTATCCATTCATCTGTTGTGGGACATTTTGGTTGTTTTCATGTCCTGGCTATTGTAAATAGTGCTGCAATGAACATTGGGGTACATGTGTCCTCTTGAATTATGATTTTCTCAGGGTATATGCCCAGTAGTGGGATTGCTGGGTCTTATGGTAGTTCTATTTTTAGTTTTTTGAGGAACCTCCATACTGTTCTCCACAGTGTCTGTATCAATTTACATTCCCACCAACAGTGCGAAAGGGTTCCCCTTTCTCCACACCCTGTCCAGCTTTTATTGTTTGAAGATTTTTTGATAATGGCCATTCTGACCAGTGTGACATGATTCTTGTGGTATTATGATTTATAATAATAAATAAATATTTGATTTACATCCCCTGGCACACAGCTCCTAAAACCCTTGTAATTTTCTAAACAATAAGAGGAATGGGAGCATCTTTTGATTTGATATTGGGTCTTTTGTCCTCAGTTCTTGAAGTAGCTCCAGAGCAAAAAGGTGAAAGGAGTGTCATTATTCACAACAAGCCCCTTTCAACCACACCTGAGTTTATGTTAATGATGTGATTTTGGAAAACCCCTAGATAACCACAGGATGGGGGCTAAGAAATGAACGCAACATATTATCTGTAAAAGGACGAGAATTCAGAATATATAAGGAACACTATAAATCAACAAGGAAAAGACGGACAACCTAATAGAAAAAAAGTGACCAAAACGCAAACATTTTATGGAAGAGGAAACCCCAATGATAAAGGGAAAGGGGCTTGATTGTATGAGTCATCAGAGAAGCTCAAACTTAAACTGTAATGTGATATTACTTACACACCCACCAGAATGACTAAAATGAAAAAGATGGAAAATACTAAATGGCGACGAGAATATGGCACTCAGGAAACTCACATACTGCCGGCGGGAGTGGGAAACTCTTGGCAGTAGTTACTAAAACTGAACATACACATATTCTACAATCTAGCAATTCTACTTCTAGGTGTATACCCATCAGAAAAGTGTACATACGTGCACCAAAAGACATTGTTTGTGGGGCTTCCCTGGTGGCGCAGTGGTTGAGAGTCCGCCTGCCAATGCAGGGGACGCGGGTTCGTGCCCCGGTCCGGGAAGATCCCACGTGCCGCGGAGCGGCTGGGCCCGTGAGCCATGGCCGCTGCGCCTGCGCGTCCGGAGCCTGTGCTCTGCAGCGGGAGAGGCCACAACAGTGAGAGGCCCGCGTACCACAAAAAAAAAAAAAAAAAAAAAAAAAAAAAAAAAAAAGACATTGTTTGTAATAGCCTCAAGCTGGAAACTACCCGATCCGTCAACATAGAATGGCAAATAAATTGTGGTTTATTGATGTAATACAATACCATAGAACAATGAGAGTGAACTGCAATTACACATAACTGTGTGGATATATCTCATGACCTAATGCTGAGGAAAAGAAGCCAGACATGAAAGAAAAATATTGTAGGGTTCCATGTATATAAAGTACCAAATAAGCAAAACTAACTTATAATGATGGAAGTCAGAATAGGGTTACCCCTTGGGCATAGTGACTAAAAAAAAGGAACGTCCGAGGGGAAGCTCTAGGGGGCTGGTACTCTCTGTTCCCTGATCTGGGTGCTAGTGGACCCTTTTATCCTTGTGAAAATTCATTGAGCTGTACCCTTAGGATTCGTATATTATATTTCAATAAATTAGTGAAGGGAAAGGAAATGATACTGCAAATAAAGCAAATCACCATGCAATGAAGAAAATGTTTTATCAGAGTCCTGACCTTCTCATTTCCTTTCCTTCCTCCTCCTTCTTTTGTATTCAGAATGTTTCTAATTTCAAAGAAAAGTGCTGGCTGGCTGTCACATCAGTCTGCATCTTGTTTGCATTGTTTCTGCTTTCTTTTTTCTTTTTTTTTTTTTTTTTTTCTCGGTATGCGGGCCTCTCACTGTTGTGGCCTCTCCCGTTGAAGAGCACAGGCTCCGGATGCGCAGGCTCAGCAGCCATGGCTCACGGGCCCAGCCGCTCCGCGGCATGTGGGATCTTCCCAGACCGGGGCACGAAACCGTGTCGCCTGCATAGGCAGGCGGACTCTCAACCACTGCGCCACCAGGGAAGCCCTGTTTCTGTTTTCTTCTTCCAAACCCTGACTCTCCCCGACCTGGCAGAGTCCATGCCAAGAGTCATGGCTCAACTGCAACTTCTAGACTCCTGCTTGTCCTCTAGAGTTTGCCTTTGCTGCCATAGTCCCTGGATCTGGGGCACCGCAGGAGTCCAAGTTAAGACCTCTTCTTAGCTTAAATATTATATCTGCAAAAACCCCTATTTCCAGATAAGGTCACATTCTGATGTTCTGAGTGGATGTGGATTGGGGGCGGGGGTATGATTCAACCTAGTACAGATGTATTGCAAAAATCTTTTGTGGGCCTGCAGATTGCTTTTTCACTCTCTTATTGGTGTGAAGGACGGCGTGCTGCTTATTCTCCAATTGCGTGCACTCACGCGCCCGCACCCGCACACACTCTGCCCCTGCAAATGCATGATGCTCTACCCTCCTCTGCCCCTCTCAGCGCTTGGGGTTGACCTCCATGGACTGCGTCTTCAAGCTTCCTGGCCCTCTGACTGCCTCCTGGGTCCTGCTCATCCTGCTCTCTCCCTGCCTGGCCATGGCCTTGGCAGTGACCTGTGTCTCTCCATGGATTGAATTGAAACATGCAGGACCCTGTTGATCAGCAGCGAACCTTTGGGGCTGACTACATGCCAGGTACTGTCCTACAGGGCTTCACCCAGTGAGCTCCTAACACAGCCCTATAGGGCAGATCTGTTACTACGTAGTCTCTCCTTACAGGCAAGGAAACTGCGGCACACCTGTAAGTGGTGACACCACAATGTGAATGCAGGTAGTCTGGCTCCAAAACTCATGCTCTTCACCTCCAGGCTTAGGGGTGGATCTGGGTTTGGTGGAAACTAACGCTTATACAATTTGGTGACCCTCTTCTTTTAAAGAAGACATAATGCTACCAAATGAGGTGCAGGGCTCTTGAAGGGACCCTGCAAGTGAGGGGCCCAAGGTCAAAGCTGCAGAACCTCGTGGTGAATCCCCTCTGACTGCATTCTACTGCCTCCTGTACAGAGCATGGGTCGAGCATTTTCCTCTTTATCCTAAACGCTATGGGGAGATATTAAGGAGTTTAAAGCAGGGGATAAGGTTAGAGGAGGGATTTATAAAGATTCCCCTGGCTGTTGTATGGAGGATGCACTAGAGAGGGACAAGGGGGAACGTGGAAAACTAGTGAGAAGCCTCCTTGTTTGTCTTCACAAACCTTCGGCACAGAGTCTGGAACCCATTTATTGCACAAACGTTTTGTTGAGTTCTTACCGGGGGCCCAGGCGCTGTCAAAGGCTCTGGAGGTGCATGGTGGGCAAGACACCAGCCCCGTCCTTACCAAAGCTGAGTAAATGGACGCGAACCCCCCACCTGCTGTCGCAGTGGGACCTCGATCAGGGAGGGGGAGAGGCCAGAAGGAGGCACAGTGTGTTAGGAGGCCTTCCCCAGGGCTGAGAAGCTCCCCCAGGAGGGAGGCAGTGTCCTAGTTTGCGTCTAACAGAAGCAGGATGGAATCAAGAAAAGAAAACATGTTTCCAGGAATTGGAAAAAGACAAACCTTTTTTGTTTTGTTACCAGCTACTCCATCTATCTTCATGGCAGTTCTGTGAGGGAGGTTTTCTTATCCTTCCTTTTCATCCAAAGAAACTGAGGTTCAGAGAGGGGAAGTGATTTGTTCAAGGTCACACAGCTAGCAGGTGGCAGAGCCAAGGTTCAAAGCCAGGTCTGTCTTATGCCTGTGCCTTGTGCCTCTGAGTGTCTTAGGGTCCTGTCCCCTGGGCCCCTACCCTGAGAAAGGGCCTTAAGGTTAACTTGCTTCAGGCTCTGTCCTAGAGCCAAATGACTCCGCTATTAAGCAGGACATCAAAGCAAAGGGCTAATAAGCACTGGATAGATAAGGTGCAGGTGCACCTGTCAGACTGCGAGGGCTGGCAAACTTTCAATGAGCCAATACAGAATGGAAAGTGCAATCAGTCCCAAGATTCAGAACATAAACAACATAAAAACGAACCCCTGGTCGCGTGGGATTCGTGCAGCTCTTCCCAATTCTGAGGTCCGAGAGAAGTTTCTCCAGGTGACTCTTGGAAAGAGGTCACTGGGTGATATCTCGATAGGGCCATACCCACAGCATCCTGACAAGAAGTGCTTGTTCTATAGGGCTTATCATGATTCTGAATTTAGAGAGCCAGGAGAAGAATGGTGAGATTTCCAGGGGAAGCCAGTCACAAGGTATTTTTTCTCTAGAATCAGGAAATGTAGAGGCCAAAAAAAGCTTTTTTGAAAGTGGTTATTCCCCTTGGCAAAGTGGAAGCAGCAACATAGCACAGGGAGATCAGCTCGGTGCTTTGCAACGACCTAGGAGGGTGGGATAGGGAGGATGGGAGGGAGGCTCAAGAGGGAGGGGATATGGGGATATATGTATACATATGGCTGATTCACTTTGTTGTACAACCGAAACTAACACAGCATTGTGAAGCAATTATACACCAATAAAGATGTATTTTTTTAAAAAAAAGAAGCAGCAAGAGTAGAAACAGGATTGGTCAGGAGTCGAGGTGGGGAGGGTGTCTAGGGTCATTTCACAGTCCCATTTTCCTCCAAGTCTTGCCTGTGTCTTGGGTGGAATGCTGGGTTGAAAGACCCAGGCACACAGCTTTAGGAGAGCAAATGCTGCATATATTCTGAAGGGATTTCCTGGAAACTGATAAGCTTGTAATTCTGGGAATTTAGATAACTACCTTTTTATTCTTTGGCCACTCAGCTTGCAGGATCTTAATTCCCTGACCAGGGATTGAACCTGGGCCCCTGGCGGTGGAAGTGCAGGGTCCTAAGCACTGGCTGGCCAGGGAATTCCCAGCTAACTGCCTTTTAACAAGGCCTTGGAGAAACAAGGCCATGGAATTCTTTGGAACAAATAGCTTTGCAAGAGTTGAGACTTAGATCTGCAATGAGTCCAGAAGTTCTGACAGCAAAACATCTTCCTCTGCCAAACACGCCTCTTGCCAGTAACCTCTCCCAGCACATCTGTTTCCAAGAAAGAAGTGGGAAAGGGGAAGGAGAGAGAGGCTGCCTCTCTGAGGGAACCAATCACTGGGGGGACAGCTGTGCAGCGACTCACCTCGTCACATAGTTGTCCTCTCAATAGGTGGGTGGAGCCTTGCTGAACCCCGTAGGAAGGCTGGCTGGTGGGCGAGAGGAGAAAAACCCAGGGAGGACGAGAAGAAAGAGAAGTGGGAGAGGAGGAGAAGGGAGGAGATGAGGCTCTGAAAAGTTCGAAGGCTTTGAGCAAGTATAAGACTTTATGATGTGGATTTGGAAGGATTAACATTGTTAAAATGACCATACTACCCTTGGCAATCTATAGATTCAATGCAATCCCTATCAAAATACCAAGGGCGTTTTTCACAAAACTAGAACAAATAGTTTTAAAATTTGTATGGAAACACAAAAGACCCCGAATAGCCAAAACAATCTTGAGAAAGAACAGAGCTGGAGGGATCACACTCCCTGACTTCAGACTATATTGAAACCGTGCATCTCAGATTGGGACTTGAACCCATGTGCCTGGACTTGAACCCAGACAAAACCCAGATTGGGAATTGAACCCACGGTCTTTTAACTGAGATCACACACTTGGTCTCAGGACTTAATGAAGCTCAGGTTCTTGATGTCTCATCACAGAAAGAATTCAGTGAGAGACAAAGTGATAGGTAAGAAGTGGATTTATTTAGAGAGAAACACACTCCACAGACAGAGTGTGGGCCATCTCAGAAGGTGAGAAAAGCACCAGGGTATGGGGTTGTCAGTTTTTATAGCAGTGGGTAATTTCATAGGCTAATGAGTAGGAGGAGCATTCCAGCTATTTTAGGAAGGGGCGGGGATTTCCAGGCGTTGGGCCACTGCCCACATTTTGATCTTTATGGTTGGTCTTGGAACTGTCATGGCGCCTGTGGGCATGTCATTTAGCATGCTGAAGTGCTACCATGAGGCTCAAAGTCTAGTGGAAGTCGACTCATCTGCCATCTTGGACCTATTTGGTTCTAATCAGTTTATGTTATGTCCTCAGGCTATGTCATTCTTTTAAAGGTTGTGTCCTGCCCCCTTCCCTCCTGTTTCATTACTACAAAGTGACAGCAATCAAAACAGTATGTTTCTGGCATAAACACAGGCACATAAATCAACAGAACAGAATAGACAGCCCACATACTTATGCTTAATTAGTCTATGACAAAGGAGGCAAGAATATATAATGGAGCAAAAACAGTCTCTTCAATAAGTAGTGCTGGGAAAACTGGAGAGCTACATGTAAAAGAATAAAATTACAACATTCTCTAATACCGTATACAAAAGTAAACTAAAAATGGGTTAAAGACCTAAATGTAAGACCAGAAACCATAAAACTCCTAGAAGAAAACATAAATGGAACACTCTTTGACATCATAGCAATATTTTTCTGGATCTGTCTCCTAAAACAAAGGAAATAAAAGCAAAATAAACAAATGGGACCTAATTAAACTTAAAAGCTTTTGCACAGCAAAGGAAACCATCAACAAATTGAAAAGACAACTTACTGAATGGAAGAAAAGATTTGCAAATGATATGACCAATAAGGGGTTAATATCCAAAAATACATAAGCAGCGCATACAATTCAACATCAAAAAAACACCCAAGACCTGAACAGACATTTTTCCAAAGAAGACATACAGGTGGCCAACAGGCACATGAAAAAATGCTCAACACTGTTAATCATCAGAGAAATGCAAATTAAAACCACACTGAGATATCACCTCACACTTGTCGGAATGGCTGTCATCAAAAAGAACACAAATAGGGCTTCCCTGGTGGCGCAGTGGTTGAGAGTCCGCCTGCCGATGCAGGGGACACGGGTTCGTGCCCCGGTCCGGGAAGATCCCACGTGCCGCGGAGCGGCTGGGCCCTTGAGCCATGGCCGCTGAGCCTGCGCGTCTGGAGCTCCGCAACGGGAGAGGCCACAACAGTGAGAGGCCCGCGTACCGGAGGAAAAAAAAAAAGAACACAAATAACAAATGTTGGTGAGGATGTGGAGAAAAGGGAACCCTTGTACACTGTTGATAGGAATTTAAATTGGTGCAGCCACTGCAGAAAACAGTATGGAGGTCTCTCAAAAAACTAAAAATAGAACAACCATATAACCCAGCAATTCCACTCCTGGGTATAGAGCCAAAAAAAAAAAAAAAAAAAAAAAGAAAACACTAATTTGAAAAGATACATGCACACCAATGTTCATGGCAGCACTATTTACAATAGCCAAGATATGGAAGCAACCTAAGTGTCCATCAACAGATGAATGGAAAAAGAAGATGTGATATATATATATATGTATATATATACATACACACACAATGTAATATATATACACACACACACAATGGAATGGAATACTAAGCCATAAAAAGAATGAAATTTTGCCATTTACAACAACATGGAAGGACTTGGGGGTATTATATTAAGTGAAATAAGTCAGATAGAGAAAGACAATTACTGTATGATATCACTTATATGTGGAATCTAAAAATAAACTAGTGAATATAACGAAAGAGAAACAGACTCAGATTTAGAGAGCAAACTAGTGGTTACCAGTGGGGAGAGGGACGGGGAAAGGTGCAATATAGGGGTAAGGAATTAAGAGTATACAGTACTGGGCTTCCCTGGTGGCGCGGTAGTTGAGAATCCGCCTGCCGATGCAGGGGACACGGGTTCGTGCCATGGCCGCTGAGCCTACGCGTCCGGAGCCTGTGCTCCGCAACGGGAGAGGCCACAGCAGCGAGAGGCCCGCGTACCACACACACAAAAAAAAGAGTAACACACTACTATGCATAACAAAAATAAGCTGCAAAGATATATTTTACAACACAGGGAATATGGCCAACATTTTATACTAACTATAAATGGAGTATAACCTTTAAAACTTGTGAATTTCTATATTGTACACCTGTAACATATAATATTGTACATCAACTATACTTCAATAAAAAATTAAAAATAAATTTAAAATAAAACAAACTGGTGAATATAACGAAAAAGAAGCAGATTCACAGATATAGAGAACAAACTAGTGATTACTAGTGGGGCGAGGGAAGGGGGAGGGGAAATATAGGGCGAGGGGATTAAGGGGTACAAAGTACTATGTGTAAAATAAATAAGCTACAAAGACATACTGTACAAGACAGGGAATGTAGCCAACATTTTTAAATAACTATAAATGGAATATAACCTTTAAAAAGTGAATCACTATGTTGTACACTTGAAACATATAATATTGTACATAAACTATACCTCAATTTTTACAAAAAAATTTTTTGGTGACCCCAACATTATTTTGCCACTCCAGCTGCCACCTGGAAAGAGAGGTGGCTGAGACCAGACTCTGCTCATCAGCTGCCCCTGCCCCCAAGCAGGGGTCCTGAGTCACTTAACCCAGCTCAGCACTTCTCAGCTGGTCCTCCGGTGCCAGATGGACTACTTTTTTTTTTAATTGCGATATAATTGACGTATAACGTATTCGTTTTAGGGGTACGACACAATAATTTGATATATGTATACACTGTGAAATGATTGCCACAGTAAGTTAACATCCATCACCACATAGTTACAATTTTTTTTTCTGGTGAGCAGAACTTTTTTTTTTTTTTTTTTTTTGCGGTATGCGGGCCTCTCACTGTCGTGGCCTCTCCCGTTGCAGAGCACAGGCTCCGGACGAGCAGGCTCAGCGGCCACGGCTCACGGGCCCAGCCGCTCCGTGGCACGTGGGATCCTCCCGGACCGGGGCACGAACCCACGTCCCCTGCATCGGCAGGCGGACTCTCAACCACTGCGCCACCAGGGAAGCCCTGAGCAGAACTTTTAAGATCTACTGTCTTAGCAACTTTCAAATATACAATACAGTATTGTTAACTACAGTCACCATGCTGTATGTTGTATCTCCAGGGCTTATTCATCTTATGACTGGAAATGTGTACCTTTGACCCCCTTCACCCATTTTGCCCAACCCCTAGCCCCCGCCTCTGGCAACCACCAATGTCTTCTCTGTATCTATGAGTCTGGGATTTTTTGTTTTATTGTGTTTTAGATTCCACATAGAAATGAGATCAGATGGCATTTGTCTTTCTCTGTCTATCTTATTTCACTCAGCACAATGCCCTCAAGGTCCACCCATGTTGTCGCAAATGGCAAGGTTTCATTCTTTTTTATGGCTGAGTAACATTCCACTGCGCGTATGTATGTATGTATGTATGTATGTATGTATGTGTGTGTGTGTGTGTATTTTTTTTCTTTATCCATTCATCCTCCAGTGGACACTTAGGCTGCTTCCATGTCTTGGCTGTTTTAAATAACACTGCAATGAACGTCGGGGTGCAGATATCTTTTCAAGTAAGTGTTTTCATTTCCTTCTGATAAATACCCAGAAGTGGAATTGCTGGATCGTATGGCAGTTCTGTTTCTACGTTTTTGAGAAAGCTCCATGACAGTTTTCGATAGAGGCTGCGCCAACTGGGGCAACTTCTTCAAGAATGCAGATTTCTGGGCCCCATCCCAGCAGAGCCATCACGTATGGGGCGGGCCCCAGGAATCTGCATTTTAAGTCAGATTCTGATTCTAAAGCCACGCTAGGGTTGAGAACTGCTGTTCCGTGGGTCTCCTTTGTTCCTCCTCCCACCCCTTGGACTCAAGGGCTCACCTGTGCTCGCTTCCTCTTCCACCCTTGGATTATGATTGTACTTTTTGATATACCAGCCGTGGGCTATAGCAGAGCTTAATTAACTCAGTTTCAGTGAGTCATAGGACGGGTTTTGTCTGTGTGGAGCACGCTCTCAAACACAGACCGCCTTTGGCTTAACGTGGCCACAAACTAAGCCCGGTCCCTCCCTGACCACAGCGGCTTCCGGCACCCCTCCATCTCCAGAATACATCAAGGTAGCTTGAGAAAGACTGTGGGTGACTCAGTGCATTGTTATTGCGCTGGTGGTCCACCCAGAACCAGGGCAGGAGATGTCACCTCCCCACACACAGACTGGCCATCCACGGCCAAGGCTCGCATCCCAAAGCAAGATCAGGCCAAGGCAGGCCAGGACTCCTGGTGGACAGTTCAGGTGCCCCACGATCAGCACTCCGATCAGCGCCTCCTTTCTCCAGAGGCATTTAATGGCCACCAGAGAAATGAGACAGGAGGAAGTAGGGGGCACAGAGCCACTGGAGTGGCCACAGAAGCATTAGCTGGGTGCCCTGGCCACAGCAAGACCAGCTTCAGCTTCTCTGCCTCCTGCCTAAACTTGAGCCTGCCCACAGCCTTTACTATGTGCCAGGCATTCAGCTAAATGCTTCCCATGCATTAATTGCCTGTTTAATGCTCACAGCTGACCCATGAAATAGGTACTTCCATTATGCTCATTTTACAGATGTGGAAACTGAGGCCTGAGAGCTCAATTAGCTCCCTCCAGTACCACACAGCCAGAAACTGAGGCGGCTGGGATCAAATCCAGGTTCATCTGACTTCCCAGACCAAGTCATTTCTCCTTTATTTATTGATTTATTTGTCATCTAAACTAATTGACTTGGTTTGTATTCTCCCAAATACAAACCCTGGGACAAGGGTTTGGGAGTAGGTAGTTTATTCAGCAGAGGCAGAGACACCGGTGAGAAGAGCAGGCAGCCAGAAGCGTGTGTTGTCAAGCCAGTGACTGATTGGGAAACAGGGCAACAATTGGCAGAGAGCAGAGAACACACTCCCTGGAGCTATTCTGACCGGGGAGTTAGGGACCTGGGATGGTGGTTAGACACCCACTTTAATTAGCCGTTGGTTGAGGGCCTCCAGGGGGGCTGTTCATTCCCTGGCACTTCTGTCCTGATCCAGCAGAGCAGCCTTCGGGGCAAAGCACCCAGGCACAGAGACGCAGATCCTCCTGGCTGTTGGAAGAAGTCAGGAGCATGATGAAAGATACAGTCCGAGGGAAAGGCGCACGGGCAACACGTCGACAGCTTCTGTACACTAGTTTTTAGTACAAAAGGGATAAATGCACATAGCAAGAAGTTTAAACACCCCAGAAAAGTACTGATAAAGATGTCTCCTCTCTCCCTGACTCCCAGTCTCACTTGCCTAAGGCAACCACCTGTCACCTACAAATTGGCACTTGCCCTCTACCTCTACAAGGATCAAATTATGAGCTGCTGCAGCTGCTGACCATTGACACCCCCCTGAAAGGAGTTCAGGGTGGAGATCAGGAATGAGGCCCTCTGTGCTCTGGGAAAAACTGGCAGAACATGTCTTTAGATAGTTAGATATTTTCAGGAGAAAACTTTATGAGCCCAACTCTTGCATCTCCTCCTCTTTAGAAAAGCACTAAAATCCTTCATGGTGACATCTGCTCCTCGTGACTAGCAGCACCTTCTGCAAAAAATATGTGCTTGATTGCAGGTACTCCCCCTTCACCAAAATCACATGTATACTCATCTCCCTCCCCCACCTCTCTGGAGCAGTTTCTCAGAGCTATCTGAAATGCTGTCTCCTGGACTATAGTCCTCATTTTGCCCCTCATTAAGTATGTAAAACGTAACTCACAACTCTCACATTGTGCATTTTTTTCAGTCAACACAACTTTGATAGTTTGCATCCATCAAGTTGCTAAGCATACGTGTATCTTTTTTTTTTTTGCATGAATAGGATCATACAGTGCATGTCCTTGTGCACCTTGGTTTTTTTCACTTAAAAAAATATTTTGCGGGCTTCCCTGGTGGCGCAGTGGTTGAGAGTCCGCCTGCCGATGCAGGGGACACGGGTTCGTGCCCCGGTCCGGGAAGATCCCACGTGCCGCGGAGCGGCTGGGCCCGTGAGCCATGGCTGCTGAGCCTGCGCGTCCGGAACCTGCTCCGCAACGGGAGGGGAGGCCCGCCTAGCACAAAAAAAAAAAAAAAAAAAAAAAAATCTTTGCTAAGTCCCCTATGAATTGGCAATTAGATTGTTGCTAGTTTTCTATAACCACAAATAGTGCTGCCTCCTCCTTGTACATGAACCTCTGTGCACATGTGTAGGACATATTTCTGGAGGTGGAATTGCTGGGTCAATGGCATGTGTGTGTATGTATGTATTTATTTATTTATTTTTGCAGCACGCGGGCCTCTCACTGCCGTGGCCTCTCCCGTTGCGGAGCACAGGCTCCGGACGCGCAGGCGCAGCGGCCATGGCTCACGGGCCCAGCCGCTCCGCGGCCTGTGGGATCCTCCCGGACCGGGGCACGAACCCGCGTCTCCTGCATCGGCAGGCGGACTCTCAACCACTGCACCACCAAGTAAGCCCTGCATGTATTTATTTATTTTGGCTGCGTTGAGTCATCGTTGCTGTGCGCGGACTTTTGTCTAGTTGTAGCGAGCGGCGTGGGGGCGGGGGCTACTCTTGTGGTGTGCAGGCTTCTCACTGCAGTGGCTTCTCTTATTGCGGAGCGCGGCTGCCGCGCGGGCTTCAGTAGTAGTGGTGTGCGGGCTTCAGTAGTTGTGGCTCGTGGGCTCTAGAGCACAGGCTCAGTAGCTGTGGCACACGGGCTTAGTTGCTCCGTGGCATGTGGGATCTTCCCGGACCAGGGCTCGAACCCGTGTCCCCTGCATTGGCAGGCGGATTCTTAACCACTGCGCCACCAGGGAAGTCCCGGTATGTGTGTCTAGCATTTTAACATATGCTACCAGACGGTCCTCCAAAGAGGCTGGCCCAGGTGACACACCTGCCAGCAGAAGGACAGGGTTCCAGCTTTGCACACTCTTGGAGGCTCTCTCCTCCTCACCACTGCCTGCTTCAATCCTTCCATGGCCCTGGCTGCAACTGTACCAGATTTTACAGCTTCCCTGATGAAATAAACGAGAACCAGCAGATGGGAATCAGCAAAGGTAGTTTATTCAGCGCTTGCCTAGCAAGGGAAATCAGACGCATCACCTGTGTTTGGCAGAGCTCACAGGCCTCCAGGGAGTGGGAGAGCTTCAGAGAGGACCAGAGGGAAAGCACAGGTATGTCTTGAATGGAGGCTGTTGGCCCGGGGAAGCTGGAGGCGGGATAACTAGAAGCAGACATTTTCTGTGATTGATTCGGGAGTATATTTGGCCTTCTCTGGTTGGTTCTGAGTTGGAGGAAGGGGACAATTAGGAAGCTGGCGGTCACTGACCAATCTCATGATTCTGGGTATTTTGCTGCAGAGGCTGTGCGTCAGAGTTCTGTTGTCACCTACAGTCTGACCAACGTCTGTTTGTAGTTCCATCTCTCACCTGAAGACACCAGCTCTCTTCCATCCTTAGAAAAACTCTCTTGTGGGAATTCCCTGGTGGTCTAGGGGTTAGGACTCTGTGCTTCCACTGCTTGGGAACTGGTCGGGGGTGAGGGTGGGGAACTAAGATCCCTCATAGCTGCACGGCACGGCCTAAAAAAAAAAAAAAAAAGGAAGCAAAGAGTTTTTTAAAAAGAAGAAGAAGAAGAAACACTATTCTTTAGAGAGTGAAAGCTCAATCACCGTTCAGAGCGGCCAGCTCTGGGCCAAGGATTTCTGCAGGCTCTCTTTCCCCATCAGAATGTCCTCTCTTGTTGTTTAAAGCTACCCTTGATTCTGCTTTGTATGGCGTTAAAAGAACCTTAATGGTCTGCTGCCAGGCCTTTCCTGTGCTCTGCAGACTCTTTGTACCTGAAGGCTTGTTTCGAACCGTGGAAGGTTGCCCTGCTCCCACCTGCAGGAAGACCGACGCTCCCCGCAGCTGACAATGACTAATGGAGGGGGTGTAATTCTGAGGGGTGGGTCTCACACCACTGCCCAGTGGCTGCAGCTCTAATTCCCCTCTGCTTGATAACACACTCTTATTGGCAGCTTTCCTTCCCTTGTATTACCTCCCCATTTTCCTGGTGTTGTTTCCTGTACCTCCCAAATATAATATCTGAACCCAAAGCTTTGTTTTCAGGGACTGCTTCTGCGGAAAACCCAAACAAAATCGAAAGGTTTCCTTATCCCCATTTTACAGATGAGGGAAACTGAGTCTCAGAGAGGTTAAGTAACATATTTCAAGGTCATGCAGCTTATCAGTCAGGATTGGTATTAAACCCACACTGCTTTTGATTTGTGAGTATGCATGTGTTATCTTTCTCCCTAACCCTTTGAAGCCAGAAACCAACCACCTTTTATAATTTAATAGTCTTTTGATGCCTAAACAGCTCCTTGTACAATAATATGTTCTGTAAAAATTTTTTACAAATTTAATTGAATCCAGCTAGGCATGTATGTTTTTCAGGGTTCATAACAGGACTCCCAAGGGCAGGCCAAGACCACTCCTGGGATACCCTGTGCTCAGGCTGTCTTCATTCCCTCCCAGCCTCAGATGGGCAACTCAGGGTGATTTCTGGGGCACGCACTCCACTGTTGACACCCCAACCCTGCCGCCCAAGGGAGATGAGAACAGGCAAGACATGACCACCTTCGAAGGAGAAATCACATTTTACTTAGATTGTTATCTGAGAACAGCAAGTGTGTCCATCTACACTGGACAAATACATATAGTATAGAAAAAAAAAAAGGCTGGGATCCTCTCCCTCCTCAGCTCCCACCTCATCTTCCCCTCACCAAAATGTGGGGAAAGACCAGCCTTAAAGGCAGAGAGGGTCTTTGTCCCCAAAGTAGCGTGGAACACAGGGTGCCATGAAGCAAAACATCTCCTTAAACCCACATCTTCACAAAGGAATTCAGCTCCCCAGGCTGGCCCCTCATCCAGGTGCTCCAGGCCCATTTCATTACAAAAACCAATAAGTTCCTGAAAACCTTTATTAGTCGTATCCCATGAGAGGTGTGCAAGGAGGGCCAGGATCTGGCAGTGAACGCAGCAAAGAGCCCTGTGCTTTGGTTGGGCTTTTATTCACCTGGGAGGCTGCAAGTGGGACAGGCCAGGAGCATCCCCAGTGTAATGGAGAGCTATGGGTGTTGAGAGGTCACCCATCCCCAGACAGATAGGCAGATAGCCGGTAGGCCCCACTGCAAGACCAGAGGGCCCATAGAAGACGGCTGCAGGCTAAGGTACAAGCAGAGTCTGCCTGCAGGGTAGGACTCATGCGCTTGGGCTCTGATGGAACCCAGAAGTCAGAGAAGTGCCAGCTCCAGCTCAGGGGGAGGACAAAGGGCCACCATGGCCCTCCTTCTGGGACCTTCTCCCCCAGCTCAGGAAAGGCAAGAGGCCCGAGATGCTTGGAGCCCTCCTTCAGCCCCCAGGAGCAGGCCTCCCCCGCCTTGGCTTTTTTAATAGACTAGACACATCCCCTGAGAATGTTGCTAAGAAACAGGACCATCAGCCCTTTGCCTACCACCCCTGGCTCACCAGGCCCCAAGCAGCCTGTGAGGAGGCGAGACCCAGGCCCAAGCTCAGGGCTGGGGGCCGGCCAGGGCTTAGATGAAGGTGCTGTTGGCAGGGTGCCTCTGGACAGCGACTTTGGCACCCATCACTCTGGTGCTGGTGGAGGCTTTCTTCCGCTTGGTATCCAAGTTCTTCATGTACCTCTGGACCCACAGCAACTTGGGGTTGCCACAGAACCTCTGGCCCTTCCTGGTGGTGAAGCTGTGGGAAGAGTGACAGAGCACACGTGAGGTCTGGCAGGGGGTTTGGACCCCTTCACTTTCCGAGGAGGTTGTGTGGAAGCCCCGAGGACACGCTGCTGTCCCAGCCTCCTGGCAGGTTCCTGGCGCGATGTCTCCTCTCTGTGCGTCTGCATCCCTTTGTTTCAGTAACCTCATGTTCATGGTCAGTAACCTCCTTGTCATATGGGGGAGGCCCAGCCCTGCCTTTCGATAACACTGGGTCTGAAGAGAGACACACAATGTCTGCTCACGGGGACGAGAGAAGATGCACTGAAAACCCCGAAGAAAAAAGGCCTCCAGTTCACACAGTGTGCAAGGAAGCGTGCCCGATGAGAATGCCAGAGCTGCGAGGCAGCGGGGGGGATGCTGTTTTCCAAGCCGGCTCCGAGCAGTGGATGCCAGGCTGTGGAGCTGGGTCTGGAGCCAGTGGGGAAAATTACGGTTAATAATTAATTTTTTTTTTTCCTCAAAGATGCATACAAAATTAAGATTCAAAGTTTTAATTAATTTCCATACTGATAAGAATAATTCCATGAATTCTGTAAACCATTGCATAAATGCTATAGTGTAAAAAAATTTAAACAAGTATTAACAACTTTCAACAATTCACTACAAGTAAATGATTATGCATTATAAATACTACCTTGTGGGCTGAGGAAAGATCACATTTCTAGGGCATGCCACTGTTTACACAGTGAGGTCACATTTGCTGTCTTGTAACTCTGAAGTTATTTGGAGTCCTAAGTGACCTTGAATAGGTCACCTTTCTGAGCCTTAATTCCCTCCTGTAAAATGAGGATAATCAATCGTAGCTCAAAGAATGGCTGAGAGGGTTCGATAAGGGAATGTTTTATGCCCCGAATGGTGCCTCGTATATGTTTGGTGCTCAATAGGTATTATTGACTCTGAATCCTCTTCCTAATCTTATGGCTGAGGAAGCTGAGGCTCAGAGAGGTGAGGTGACTTCCCCAGGATCACACAGCAGGGCCCTCAGTGATCCTGAAGGCCCATGTCTCCCTGCCCCCCTCCTGCCAGGTGGCCGGGGAGTAGCAGTTACTTACATCACTCCTGCCTTGGGGCAGACACTGCTGTTGGACAGCTGGTAGTTTATCACTAGTCTCTCAGGAACTTTCTTGGAAATGAAGGATATGCAGCAGGAAGAGGGGATGATTATGGAGCCTAAAAGACAGGAGAGAGAAGAGCCAAGTTCTTTGCCAGCCTGCTCTAGACTCTGGGCTTCAGCATGGAGCCCGTCCCCTGCACTAAACACCTCCAGTCCAGCCACTGGGCTGCCCCCTTCTCAGCAGTCCCCTCCAGAGCCAGGCTGCTCGGTCCTCTGTCCTCTGCTGTGCCATTCCAGCCATGCCCTTGGGACGGCTGTCCTGCGTGAGAGACCCAGGGTGGGGTCAGAGATCTTACCTGCAGGGACAATGCAGTGGGTGCACAGGGCCATGAGCAGGAGGCTGGCTGCCATGGTCACGGGGGCTGCCATGTCCTGGAGAGCGGAGGAGGCAGCTCAGAGCTCAAAACCGGGGGCAGGAGGAGCGGGGCTGAGGCAAGGGGTGTGGTTCCCTGCGAGCACTCCAGCTACCCTCTGGCCTTTACCAGGGCAGCTAGGAGGAAACATGCGCTTATATAGCCTCCCCAGGGAGCCTTCCCCTCCCCTCCTTCAAAGTCCTAGAAGCCTCTGAGATCTGCAATAAGGAAGTCGTTGCTAGCTGAGTCAGGGGTTATCTTGTACCCTAAGAAAGGGCTGGGGAGGGGGAGGGCATTGCCGTGCTAGGGCGTAGTGCAGGCGCATTGGATACGCAGTCAGAAGGCTGATGGGGACCTTGGCTGTGCTGCTCATTTCCTGTGGCCCCCTGGGCAAGTCATTCACTTCGCCGAGCCTCAGTTTCTTCATCTGAAAATGAGTAAAGTTATCCTCTCTCCTTCCATTCATTCATTCATTCATTCACCAACTCTTATTAAGCATGTGCCATGTGCCAGGCTTCTACTGCAGAGGCAGATGTGAGATCAAGTGTGCAGAATCAACTATTACAGGTGCTGGCGGAGTGGGCATAGAGGAAAGCAGATGCCATCGTTGTTCATTACTATCTCCTCGGACCCCTCTCCCCTGCTCATGCGGCACCGGCTCTTGGTGACCTTGCATTCCCAGTCCCCAAGCTGGCGGAGCCACCTAGCCTGCAGGCTCTAGGAAAGTGGGAAGTGTCTGGAAACTTACATCCTTGGGGAAGCCCTTGACCAATGCCTGCTGGAGGGGTACAGACTCCAGGTCCAACGTGACATGGACTGTTTCTCGAGTTCCTGGAGAGGTGGAGCCAGTTTCCCTCTGTGAGGCAAGACTTGGCTGTCCCCTCCCCTTCAGGGTCTGCTTCCCCCTCCCGTACTGGTTTCCCCTGGAAGCTCTGCCTGATAAACGACGGGCCCACGAATCCTCGTCTGCGGGG
Source organism: Kogia breviceps (assembly GCF_026419965.1). Classification (NCBI taxonomy): domain Eukaryota; kingdom Metazoa; phylum Chordata; class Mammalia; order Artiodactyla; family Physeteridae; genus Kogia; species Kogia breviceps. The sequence continues at coordinate 82,370,465 of NC_081323.1, forward strand.
GTCCAGCTCCTGCAGGTCCAGGAATACCCGAGGGATGGACAGCGTCGGCGAGGGGAGGTTAAATAAATCAACAACACTGTGTACGTGCTAGCATGGTCTCCTATTTTATTTTCTCACAGTCAGGTTTATATACCCTAAGTGATCTTAGAATGCACCTAATATTTCTAGATGTACTTTTAAGATAATTCCAAAGGTTCTCAAAACATCATTGTTTTTTCCCAGAGTAGGTTCAATCCGTACTAATAACAAAGCCAAGCTAATATGTCACAAGCTATTAAGAGGAACTACGGAGGAGGGAGTTTCCTGACCTTTCCTATGTGTCCTAGAGGTCTGCATGGACAGGTTTTAACAATGTACCCCTAAATCATCTACAATATTTTTCACAATTTAATCTATCACTGTGTTCCTCTGGACATGAAGCCTGTCTGAATAGACGAGTCAACAATTCCGATGTTGGCAGTTGACTCTGTATGATTAATTTATCCTTATACCAGAGCCAACGATACCCATAATCATCTGTCATTCCCATGTAGGGTCATTGTTTTTCTATTTCTGGCGTTTTCCATACAAACATCCCTACATTTCCAGGTTGTTTATTTTTCTCCCAGCAGCCAGGGGCTGTGGTTAAAAAGTCCCAATTTGTGGGTTTATGAGGGGGAAGAGGACGTCTCACACCGTTAAGCTTTGGATGGGGGGCAAATCCCCCATGTACTTTTTCAGGGCATAAGCACAAAATTACAAAGCAGATCAGAAGAGATGTAATCAGCCCCCTGGGCGCAGCACTGCCCTGCACTGCTGTCTTGGATCGTTGTCCCATGACCTTGTCACAGCGTGGAGGCTCCAGGGTGGCTTCCAACATCTCCCCCTTTTTTTATTTTTTAAAAGCTCGCTGTGTAATTCAATGGAGACTTGATGGATACTTTTACTTAAGATCTTGAAGATGACTGGAAGGAGAAAAACCAGAATTAATATTATAGCAGCTATTATGCCTATGTTTGTAAACAGTGTAAACAAAGTTCTTTGTGATACAAAGGATCTAAGACTATCAAAAAATGACTGTGCCGTTTCTGCGGGGGAATCATCTAATTGAGCATTGCCAATGTCATGTATTTCTTGATGTAACTTTTCTAAATCTAAACTTAGATCTGAATGATTCCAGACACCTAATATGTGAGTTTGTATTCGTTCCCAAGAGTATAAGGATTCACTAACTTTCATGGGGTTACACAAATCCATCTATATTCCTTAAGGCATCTTAGGGCCAGTCTTACTTTAAGAGTCATAAGTTCCTGTCCTATATGTAAAATTGCTTCCTCCAAGACATCTACTTTCACTTCTAGTTTTCGGTCTATAGATTCCTGCGTAGCAAGAGCCAGAGAAACATTTTTAGGAAGTTCATTTACATGATGAGCTGTATGTATTTGTTGAGTCAAAGCAATAGTTGAAAGGGAAAAGTAGGTTATTACAGTAATCAAAGCGGATATACCTAAAATAAGAGCAGCAACAAATCTCTTGGCGCACAGTGACAACCGCATTTCTTTTTTTTTTTTTTTTTTTTTTTTTTTTTTCGGTACGCGGGCCTCTCACTGTTGCGGCCTCTCCCGTTGCGGAGCACAGGCTCCGGACGCGCAGGCGCAGCGGCCATGGCTCACGGGCCCAGCCGCTCCGCGGCACGTGGGATCTTCCCGGACCGGGGCACGAACCCGCGTCCCCTGCATCGGCAGGCGGACTCTCAACCACTGCGCCACCAGGGAAGCCCCGCATTTCTTTTCAAAATTTATTTATTTTTGGCTGTGTTGGGTCTTCGTTTCTGTGCGAGGGCTTTCTCTAGTTGCGGCGAGCAGGGGCCACTCTTCATCGCGGTGCGCGGGCCTCTCTCTATCGCGGCTTCCCTTGTTGCGGAGCACAGGCTCCAGACGCGCAGGCTCAGTAGTTGTGGCTCACGGGCCCAGTTGCTCCGCGGCATGTGGGATCTTCCCAGAGCAGGGCTCGAACCCGTGTCCCCTGCATTAGCAGGCAGATTCTCAACCACTGCGCCACCAGGGAAGCCCCACATTTCTTTTATGACTTGTAATCCATAATCATCATACCATACACCTGGTAATTTAACTGGAAGCATTATGTACGGCGGGCGCTTTAAAATCATCAAAAGTTGTACTTTAAGATCAGGATGTACACAACTAGTTAATATACAGTCATAACCTACTGACCAAAATTCAGTCCCATTTTGAAATATATCAAAATTTAAAGAGTTGTTAGAGACTAAGAAAACATAAGGAGCAGCGATACAGGCTTGCACGCTATACAAATTAATATTTGACTGTCTGTGTAACGTTATAGGATAAGTAGCCGCGATAGCCTTCCAGAGATAAGGTTGAACATACACAGAACCATTTTAAGATAGGGTTAGGATAGGAGGAACCCAAGCACTATTATGCCATCTATTAACGCGAGTAGGAGGAGGAATAAAGGATTCATTCCAAGTCTATTGCACATTTGTATGTCGTAAATATTGTCTATAGTCTACAGAAGGGTCTGGATTGCTCCAGTCATGAATATATTGAGAAGTACAGGAGATAGAAATGTCTATCCTGGCAGGCCAGAACAGCAAGCGTAGCAACAAAGAGATTAGTAGGTGTCACCGTGGCTCCTTGACCCGTGATCACTTTCTCTGCTGCTTCGGTGAGGCGCTTAATCTGTCCCCATGGTGGTGGTTCGGAGGTGCGAGTTGAAATGGCAGGACGCTTACGCGGATGCCGCTGCGGACGCTCTGTCAGACTGAGTTTTTTTTATTTGCCGAGACAACGGTCTCACAGCTGATGTCTCCGGATAGGGCGACTTGCGCTTGACTGGAAAGTACAGGGGTTGGGGTGGAGGCCCCGATATGTCTGATGAGACGGTCTGGCACCCACAGAGGTGAATTTGCGTCCTGTGGAAATATGCAAGCACACCCTCTTCCCCTAGGTAGTAAAACGTCAGGTCCCTTCCATTGTCCTGTGAGTAAATCTTTCCATTTCACCAAAGGTTTTGGCTTATTTATATCAGGATTCCAATGTCTTAACATAGCAGTATTTCCTTGAGAATCCATATTTAAATTATTAAGAACAAATAGGGCATGTTGGAGAATGTGATGTGGAGAACTGTGTTTAAATTCTCCTGTTGTAATTTTCGTATTTGTGTCTTTAGGGTTTGATGAGCCCTTTCCACTGTGGCTTGTCCCTGGGGGTTATAAGGGATGCCGGTGGAATGAGAAATTTGAAATTTTTGATAGAACTCTTTAAAAGGTTTTGAAACATAAGCTGGAGCATTATCTGTTTTTAAGGCTTTGGGGATTCCCAAAAAAGGCAAAACAGAAAAACAGATGTTGCATTACATCCTTAAAAGCTTCTCCAGTTCTAGCAGAGGCTAATATTACATGAGAATAAGTATCTACAGAAACATGAACATAAGAAAGTTTCCCAAAAGTTGCGATGGGAATCACATCCGTTTACCACAACATATTGGGCAGTAACCGGCCAGGGTTAACTCCCGTAGGCAAAACAGGTTGATGAGAAGGACAATATGGGCAATTTTTTACTATGAATCTTGCTACTTCTCGAGATAAGTGAAATTGATGCCGGAGGGCAGAGGAATTTTGATGATGCAAATCGTGAGAAGCTTTCGCCTCCTCTAAACAAGAATAAATCATAGACTTATTAACCCATCAGCCTTTTTGTTACCTTCATGTATAGCTCCAGGCAAATTTGAGTGAGCTCGTCCGTGACCAATGTAACAGGGGAGGGAGCGAGCCCAGATCTGTCTCTGTAGCTGGTTTAAAAGGTCAAAGATGGTTGTCTTTTGTTCTGGCAGGACTGCGGTTTCTATACAAGGAAATAGTCTGACCACATACTGAGAAATCAGAATATAAATTAAAAGTATGATTTTGCAACTCAGCAAAAACCTGTATTATTGCTATTAGCTCTGCTCTCTGAGCAGAAGTTTCTTGAGTCTGTATTACCTTAGGAGTTTTATTAATTAATATAGCAGCTTTTCCATTAGATGATCCATCTGTAAATACCAACATTGCTCCTGGGATAGGCTTATGTGTATAATCTTTTGGAAATATAACAGGATGTTTAGCGAAAAATTGAATCAGGGGATGTTTGGGTAAATGGAATAAAATCTGTCCAGTATGGGAACTTAAAGCTATTTGCCAGTCTTCATTGGGTTGTTGTAATATCTGTAATTGGTCTTTATTATAAGGAATAACAATATCAGTCATTTCTTGTCCCAATAATTCTTTACTCCTTTTTCTTCCCTTAGATATTAAAGTGGCTATAAGCATGGGATAGGAACTAACAATTTTCTTTGATGTGGCAGGCAGATGGATCCATTCCAAGGGTCCATCTTGCCATAATATTCCTGTAGGTGACACTGGAGTAGGTAAGACTATCAAATCCCAATCCTTTGTGTAATCTACTCTTTGCAAACAAGAGTTATTTAAGGTTGATTCTATCAATTTTAGAGCTTGTTCGGTTTCAGGAATAATTTGTCTGGGTGAGGTGGGATCCGAATCTCCCTGTAATATATTAAATAAAGGTTTCATTTCTGCTGTTGTAATTTTCAAATGTGGTCTCATCCAATTTATATCTCCTAATAATTTTTGATAATCATTCAGGGTATGTAGATGATCCTTTCTTAATTGAAATGATGGATGAGTCACAGTTTGTGTATGAATAATTTTACCCAAATAGGTCATAGGTGGGTCAGTTTGAATTTTTTCAGGAGCTATTTGTAATCCATTAGTTAATAATGCTTCAGTTAATGATTGCAGAACCTCATGCAGAATAACCTTATCGGGATGAGGAATAAGAATATTATCCATATAATGTATCATGTAGATCTCAGGGTATTGATTTCTTACTTTGAAAATGGCTTTATCTACAAATTTTTGACACAAAGTAGGGCTATTTTTCATACCTTGAGGCAATACTTGCCATTGATATCTTTGATAAGGTTGTTTAAAATTAGTAGAGGGCACACTAAATGCAAATCTTTTCCTATCCTCAGGGTCAAGGGGAATAGTAAAAAAACCGTCTTGTAAATCTATTATTACTACATTATAATCTTTTGGTATAGCAACAGGAGAGGGCAGGCCAGGCTGTAAGGCCCCCATATCTTCCATTGTACTATTTATTGCTCTTAAATCTTGCAACAATCTCCATTTTCCTGACTTTTTCTTAATTACAGAAATGGGTGTATTCCATGGACTATTAGAATCTCAATGTGTCCTGCCTCTAATTGTTGCTGAACTAACTGTTTGGCTGCTGACAGTTTTTCTGTTGTTAATGGCCATTGTTCCACCCATACTGGGTTATCAGATTTCCAAGAAATGGGGTCAGCAGTTCGAGCAATGGCCTCTCCTATAAATTTGGATAACCTAAACCTTGTCTTTCCATATTAGCTTTAGTTTGAACTGGCATAATGATTCCCTGTTGATTTTTTCCTAACCCTTTATTGGCATCATAATGCATATCTAGCATTTGTGATGGGACTTTATCATCTGGACTATATAACCACATACCCATTTGAGAAAGAATATCTTTTCCCCAAAGAGTTACGGGTAAAGAGGAAATCACATATGGACAGAATGTTCCAAATTGATTTTCATTTTTCCAATGTAGTATCAGTGAACTTTTTGCAGTAGAGGGCGCTCTTCCCAAGCCTATTAATTCATTAGTAGTACTTTTAGTTGGCCAGTTTGAGGGCCAATCTTTCCCTGCTATACAGGAAACATCTGCTCCAGTATCTAACAATCCCTGGATATTTTTTCCATTTATGTTTAGAGTTTTAAGTGGCCTGGAACGTGTAATCTCTTGGATCCAAAAAGCCATATTACTAGACCCAAATCCTTGTGTGTCCCTAGGTTGGTCAGTAAGGGATTGACGTATTTGTTGGTAAGGCAATAAGAGTAATTGAGCTATTCTTTGACCTTTATGTATTTATTGTGTTTTTGTTGGAGGGGCTATCATAATTTGTATTTCACCAGTATAATCTGAGTCTATTACTCCTGGCAGAATGTGCAAACCTGCCATAGAGGTTGAGCTTCTTCCTAATATAAGACCTAAAACTCCTTCTGGCAGAGGCCCCTTGACACCTGTGGGGATTTTTACAGCTGGAGCATCAGGAGTTAATATGGTTGAGGTGGTGGAACAGAGGTCCAATCCTGTGCTCCCTGGGGTTGCTCGGAAGAGGTCTGAGACGGACCGGAGAGGAGGAATGGGTTCAGGTGAGAGGATACCGCTATCATTTTGGGGGCCTGGGGTTGGCCCCTCTGGGAGTTTCCCGGATTTTGAAGGAGGAAAATTATTTGAATTACGAGGGGGTAATTTTTGGCCATTCTTATGGAATTTAGATTTACATCCCTTTTGCCAGTGAAACCCCTTTTGACAACGAGGACAAACAGTTTTTGGAAGAGGGTTTTGAGGCGATTCCTGGGATGAAGTTTTATTTTCTCGACTAGGGCGGTTTCGAATAAAGTGACCCGATTTACCACAGGCAAAGCAATTTCCTGGGTTTTGCTTGGCTGAGGGACATATAAGGTTTCTTTTTCCCATTAGGTTTTGTACATATTGCGGATACATTTCTCCTTTTAAGGCTGCTGCAATGGCAACACCCTGAATAAAGGCAGGTCCCACATCAGCACATTGTTTAATAAAATCTGTTAAATTTCCTGTCTTTTTTTTTTTTTTTTTCCGGTTTACGGGCCTCTCACTGTCGTGGCCTCTCCCGTTGCGGAGCACAGGCTCCGGACGCGCAGGCTCAGCGGCCATGGCTCACGGGCCCAGCCGCTCCGCGGCACGTGGGATCTTCCCGGACCGGGGCACGAACCCGCGTCCCCTGCATCGGCAGGCGTACTCCCAACCACTGCGCCACCAGGGAAGCCCTCCTGTCTTTCTTATAGGTCTTAATAATGCTTGACAAGTACTGTTTGCATTTTCAAAAGCCAATTGTTTAGACAGCATGTCAGCTGCTTCTTCATTACTAATAACTCTTAACAGCTTGTAATAGCCGTGAAACAAAATCCTCATATGCCTCAGCAGGTTTTTGTTTAATTTCACCTAATGTAGTTGCTTTGCCAGATGTCAAAGGGAGAGCTTTCCAAGCATTTACAGCACATGCAGTAATTTGTAACAATATTTCCTTTTCTAAATACATTTGACTTTGGGCTGTGTCATAATCTCCTGTTCCTGTTAGCATATCTAATGTAATATATGGTTTCCTTTTTTTTGTTTATGGCTGTTTGTTTTTTAGCCAGATCTTCACATTCAGTTCTCCAGAGGAGATATTGACCTCCAGAGAGGCAGGCTCGTGCCACTTGTGTCCAATCACAAGCAGCCATCCACCTATTAGCTAGAGCATCTCGTAACTGTAAGGGTGTATGGCGCCAGAGGCCCATAATCCGCACAAGCTACTTTTAACTCTTTTATGATTTTATAAGGGAGAGGTTCCCAGTTAACCTCCTCATCAAATTCTCCTTCAAATACCACGGGGAAACAGGCAGCCAATTCAGGATCCTCAATGGATGGCTCTCTGCGCGAGGGGAATTTAGTTCTGCAGAGATATGCCTCTTTCATTAGTTTATCTGGGGGAGGAGGAGGTGGAGGTCTCAAGGGCAGTTCATGTCTACATTGTGCCAAAGAGGGATAAATGGGTTTTGGAGGAGGTGGTAGTTCTTTAGTATCAATAGGAGGAGGCAGTTTATCTATAACAGGAAAGCCCCCGGGGTCTTGATCCCTATGATAGGCAGCTGCAGCTTCATCTAAATCAGCCTGATCTTCAGGAGGCAGTATATCATCATCATGGTCATTAGTAGCCTTTAAGGCGCATTTTTGGCTAAAAGCAGCAGCTAACACTTTATCTGGAGTTTTATCCCAGTTATCTGGATGGCAATAAAGGTGTACTTTCTCCCGGAGGAGGGGTAAATGGAATTTGATTTCTTTCTTGAACAGGATCCAATGCATTCCTAATGAGATTCCATAAGGCAAAGGTATCTACTGGAGACTTCTCCGGCCCATGTAGAGTATAATAGGTTTTAAGGTGATCTCCTATTTTAATCCATGTTTCCAGATTAACTGTTCCTTCTTCTGGAAACCAAGGGCATTGCTCTTATATAAAACTAAAGAAATTAGCTAACTGGTTATTAGTTACCTTAATATCTCTGATTGACAACATATGCTTAATAATATCAATAAATAACTGTCTTTCCTTAGATGCTGTATGTCCCATATTTCTCTACCTCAATTATTCCACCCTTCACTTACCTTGACTAACTCTTACAAGGGGGTCCGCGGCACCCAAGGTGGAAATCCTAGCTGTCCCGAGAAACCTTATACCACTTACCCTTCGGGTCCCTGTTCGGGCGCCACTTGCGGGAGTCCAGCTCCTGCAGGTCCAGGAATACCCGAGGGATGGACAGCGTCGGCGAGGGGAGGTTAAATAAATCAACAACACTGTGTACGTGCTAGCATGGTCTCCTATTTTATTTTCTCACAGTCAGGTTTATAGACCCTAAGTGATCTTAGAATGCACCTAATATTTCTAGATGTACTTTTAAGATAACTCCAAAGGTTCTCAAAACATCATGGTTTTTTCCCAGAGTAGGTTCAATCCGTACTAATAACAAAGCCAAGCTAATATGTCACAAGCTATTAAGAGGAACTACGGAGGAGGAAGTTTCCTGACCTTTCCTATGTGTCCTAGAGGTCCGCATGGACAGGTTTTAACAATGTACCCCTAAATCATCTACAATATTTTTCACAATTTAATCTATCACTGTGTTCCTCTGGGCATGAAGCCTGTCTGAATAGACGAGTCAACAATTCCGATGTTGGCAGTTGACTCTGTATGATTAATTTATCCTTATACCAGAGCCAACGATACCCATAATCATCTGTCATTCCCATGTAGGGTCATTGTTTTTCTATTTCTGGCGTTTTCCATACAAACATCCCTACATTTCCAGGTTGTTTATTTTTCTCCCACCAGCCAGGGGCTGTGGTTAAAAAGTCCCAATTTGTGGGTTTAGGAGGGGGAAGAGGACGTCTCACACCGTTAAGCTTTGGACGGGGGGGTGGGGTGGGGTGGGGGGGTGGGGGGCGGGAGGCGCAAATCCCCCATGTACTTTTTCAAGGCATAAGCACAAAATTACAAAGCAGATCAGAAGAGATGTAATCAGCCCCCTGGGCGCAGCACTGCCCTGCAGTGCTGTCTTGGATCGTTGTCCCATGACCTTGTCACGGCACGGAGGCTCCAGGTTGGGTCCCAACTCTCGTCTCAGGGTGTCCTTTGGGGACCCCAACTGAGACAATGGGTGTGTGCGAGGGAGTGGGGCACATAGGGAGGACTGGCCAGTTCTTCCCGGGGGAGTGTGAAGTTGGCTGTGCTGAGGTTTGGAAGATGAAAGGCTGTGGGGGCCGCGCTGGGGCTTTGGAAACCATAATACTCGGCTCAGTTGCCAGACAGGGTGGGACGTGCCACCCACGCCCCGCCCCTATTCCAGGCTCCCAACCTGGGACCCCATGTTTAGAGACTCTGGTCACTGCTGCTTCCATTCCCAAACCCTTCGCGTCCTCGCCATTTCACCGCTGGTGGAGGTACTTGGTTTTCTCCAGCCTCCCAGCTGTGGCCTCCCAGGAGCACACCTGTGAGGCAGCGCAGTGGCCCACATCACCTGGCTGATGATGACCAGCTGTGTGTCTACAGCTCCCACTTGACCACGCACACCTGGAGATCAGTGTGTCATTTCCACGCCCACCAAGTCCCGTGCAGATCGCCTGTCCCACGGCCAGTGTTTGTAGAATGAATATATCGTGGACCGACCCCGAGTCACTCTCCTCTGGATCAGGGGCTCCCGTGTGGTCTCTGCCCAGCATGACCGGGGTCAGTGTGTACACAGGGGAGCCATGCGGCAGGTCCTCTGACGGGGACAAGGCTGAAGTTGGGGAGGCCAGCAGTGCCTGATCTCATAGTCCTTATTTATGGAGTGAAATATGCTGAGCGCCCCACTCAGTGGTTCCCTAGCTTTGCACACCCGCTGCCCAGCCGGCAGTAACAACCCTCATCTGGCAGAGGAGGGGGAGCATTCAGCGAGAGCCCTTTTCATATGCAAGGGCTTCTCACCGAGTCCGTTTCAGGAAGCCGAGAGCCCTTTACATATGCAAGGGCTTCTCACCCAGTCCATTTCAGGAAGCCGCTTCTAATCTTTGCTCCTCAACAATGCAGAGGCGATAGCCTGCTCTCTGTCTGGGTTTTGTAACAGGGGGCGCTGGGAGGGGTGGCTGGAGATGGAAGAGACAGAGGCAGCACGCAGCAGAAGGGTGAGGCATGGGCTGAGCAGGGTGGGAAGACCTCGCGCGTTGACCATATGTTGCAACTTCATTGGGATGGCAGAAGGGCATTGGGCGGGAGGGTTTGGGGTGGGGTGCCTCACCCCAATTAGTAATACTATTTAGGGGCTTTCCCAAGACGCTTTTTTTTTTTTTAAGAGGCATTTCTTTTTAAGTTTATTTCTTTTATTTATTTATTGTTGGCTGTGTTGGGTCTTCGTTGCTGCGCGCGGGTGTTCCCTAGTGCGGCGAGGGGGGCTACTCTTCGTTGCGGTGCGCATGCTCCTCGTTGGGGTGGCTTCTCATGCTGCGGAGCACGGGCTCTAGGGCACAGGCTCAGTAGCTGTGGCTCACGGGCCCAGTTGCTCTGCTGCATGTGGGATCTTCCCGGACCAGGGCTCGAACCCTTGTCCCCTGCATTGGCAGGCGGATTCTTAACCACTGCGCCACCAGGGAATCGCCCCAATCGCCCCCAAGACGCTTTTTAAAACAACACCCAGTCTCGCTGCTCTGTCTGGGAAAGTAAGTAAGGCAGGGACTATCAACCCATTTTACAAAAGGAAAAGCTGAAATCTACAAAAGGTAAGTGAGTAGACACCACCGCAGAGCTACTTATGCCGACTCCCAAAATGGGAACTGCACGTTCCCGCTGGAAGGGGGGATTCCAACAGCCCGGGCAGTTATTCAGAGTAAGAGTGGGAGAAGTAGGAGGTTCCAGGAAAGAATAGAAAGGGATAACTAGTGTAAACAGTGCTGCAATGAACATTGGGGTGCATGTATCCTTTTGGACCATGTTTTTTCCTCCAGATACATGCACAGGAGTGGGATTGCAGGATCATATGGTAAGAGAGCTAACATTTAGATAGAGAAGAAGGAGAAGGAGGGGAAGGGGGAGGGGGAGGGGAGGAAGAGGAGGGAGGAGGGGGAGGAGGAGGAGAAAGAGAATGGTGGGCAGGAGTGCAAGACAGCAGATGCAGGCAGGCTTGGGGGATGGAGGGGGAGAGGAGAGTGGAGAAGAAAGGGGGTGCCGTGAAACACCCAGAACCCCTCCGCTCCAGCTCAGACCCTGCCCCTCTCCCAGTCGTGCTTTGTCCATCTGAGAAAGGGGGTGTTGGCCAGATCTGCGTCTCCCCAGATGTGGCAGCCACACCACCACGGGTGATACCAGAATGGGCATTTTTCATTTTAATTTAAATGTGCCTTGTTATGGCCTCCCTCTGTGATGAGGGGTTTTATATTTAGGATAGTAACAGAAAAAATACGAGTTGACAAAAAAATTAAATAAAGCAAATCACGGAACAATGGTATGCACATAAGACAAAAACAGTGACAGTATATCTGATCAGATATCCAAGAATATCTGAAGCCTGGGAAGCCTGGCCAAGGTCCCGTCTGAGGGAATGGCCAAGGTCTCCACCGTGAGCAGTGATGGAGCACAGAACTCAAAGCTGTGGGAAGCTGGACCAATCAATGGACAGTAGCCAAGGGGCTTCCAAGACACATCCTAATGAGAAACAATTGGAAGAAGTGAGCTGTTAGCTTGGGCAAGAAATGCCTTCCATACCTGAAGACATGTCCCAACAAGGGAGAATGGGCCTTGATGGCCCTAAATAGTGCAAAGCTAGACCACAGACAAGGGTTGCGACCTTAGGGTGGGGTGGATGTGGCAGGAGGGATGGCCGATGGACCAGAGCGTGGTTTGCCTATGAAGTTGCTAAGTACTTCGGAGCCCTTGTCCTCCGTTAAATTTCCCCACTTTAAACGCAAGGAAACTGAGGTTCAGAGGTCAGGAAAGGGGAGAGCTGGCGTTTGAACTGAGTTCTGAGTTCAAGGTTCGTGTGGCGCCTCTCACCAGTAGAGCTCAGCCCTGATCCTGTGGGCAGTGCTGCCGCCTGGTTTGAGGTGTCGGCTTAACAAGGTCCGATCTGTGGTCTCATGACGTGACAGGTATGGTAGGAAGCGGTCGGGGGCAGGGAGGCTGACTGGAGGTTATGTAGCTGCCCAGGGAAGGGACAGTCAGGGATTGGAGCAGGGGTCCAGAGAGCTTAATTTGACTCCACTTCATATGTTAGATCTACCTGAAGAACCTGGAGGAGAGGGTGATACAGAATCTGCTGCGCCCAGTTTCAAAGACCTCGTCTGCCTCCCTCATGTGGCCTGACTTTCGTCAAACAGTCTGATATATTAGACTGGAAACCAAGAGGGCAGAGGCAGGCAGGGAGCAGTGGGTTTTCCCCTGGTCCTCCCTTACCTTAATCACACTTCCTGGCAAGTAGGCAGACAAGGAAGCTTCCTTCAGTGGGTCCCGTGGCCGAGTCCTTAGAGAGTTGAGGCTTGAAGGCCCCCTTCTCTCTCTCTTTTTCCTCCTGTGACCATCCTCAGACCCCAGTGCCTCCTTACTCCCTCCGTCCATTCTTATATCAAAACCTACTCTATAGACAGGCAATAAAATGCACACATTCCCTCTACACCTAAGTGACTGATAACAGCTTAAAATATAATAATCATTAAGAACCAAGATTATTAACATAAGTGAAAAAATACAAATATTAAATGAAAGAAGTTAAGCTAAAAAAAACCCATAACCTTACATTTGTATTGGAAATGTTAGTATGAATTTATGATAGTTTCTCTTTTAAAAGAAAATACAGAAAAAAACAACCCGAATCACTAGGCTGTACATGTGAAACTAACACAATATTGTAAATTAACTATACTTGAATAAAAAATAAATAAATAAAAATGTTAAGTGCAGATAACAGCACAAAAAAAGAAAGTAAAATACAGTACGATTCCAACCCTATGATATTCTGGAAAAGACAAAACCATAGAGGTAGTAAAAAGTTGCATGGTTGCCAGGGGCTCATGGGGAGGGAGAGAGGAGTAGAGGGAGCGCAGGGCATTTTTAGGGTAGCGCAACAGTACCGAACAATAGTATATTCGTGGATGCACGTCATTACACATTTGTCAGAAGCCATAGAATGTACAACACAAAGAGTGAACCCTAATATAAATTATGGATTTAATTAATAATTATGTATCAGTATTGGTTCATCAATTGTAACAAACGTACCACACTAATACAAGATATAAATAATAGGGAAACTGTGTGTGTGGCTGGGGAGGGGGGTTTGTTGAAACTCTCTGTACCTTCCCATCCACTTTTCTGTAAATTTAAAACTGCGCTGTTTTTTTTTTTCTTTTAAAAGTCTGTTGGGGGAGTTCTCTGGTGGCCTAGTGGTTAGGATTCGGGGCTTTCACTGCTGTGGTCCGGGTTCGATCCCTGGTGGGGGAGCTGGGATCCCGCAAGCTGCGCTGTGCAGCCAAAAAGTATTAATTTTTTAAAAAATCAGAGCAACAAAACAAAACAAAAAAGCAACAGAATGATAAAAAAATTCTGACTAGTGGTAGCCAGGAGGGATAAAGGGAGGCAGGAGTTGACAGGGGAGAAGCAAGCCCCCAGTTTTTAAGGTGGGCAGAAAGTTCCAAGATGTTCAATTTATTAGTTTACATCCACGCGGGCAGCCTGCTATTCTCACTCACGGAGGTTCAACTGACAAGAATCAGCAGGAACAGAAGCAGAGGCCCTTGAGCTTTAGCAATCATAGTCAGACTTTATAAGCTATGATAACCGGTGGTGAAGATCAGGCCACCCTAGCAAGAAGTCTGAGTTCTAGACCAGGCGATTTTGTTTTGAAATAAGCTTCAGTTTTTAGAGCAGTTTTAGGTTCATAGCAAAATTATGGAGATGATGCAGATATTTCCCATGTATTTCATGCATAGCATCCTTTATAATCAACATCCCCTATCAGACTGGTACATTTGGTACAACTGATGAACCTATGTGGATACATCATTATCACCCAGAGTCCATAGTTTATATCAAGGTTCACTTTAGGCAGACGGACTGATTTGAAGAAACACTTGTGTGGCTTTCAAGTGCCTACATCACATTGATGACAGTGAAAAGAACAGTAGGGTGTGGATATCTGTGTCAGTTGTTTCATCTCAACCCTTCCAAAGACTCACAAACCTATAATTGTGGGATTTTATGATTCTTCACACTCCCCCTTGCACCAAAATGTAAATTAAAAAAAAATTACTTTGTGATATTTATTTGTCTGTTTGTTTTTTTGTGGTACGCGGGCCTCTCACTGTTGTGGCCTCTCCCGTTGCGGAGCACAGGCTCAGCGGCCACGGCTCACGGGGCCAGCCGCTCCGCGGCATGAGGGATCTTCCCAGACCGGGGCACGAACCCGCGTCCCGTGAATCAGCAGGCGGACTCCCAACCACTGCGCCACCAGGGAAGCCCAACTTTGTGATATTTAAAATACTGTTTTACCTTTTAAAAATCTTTAATGTTTAAAAACAAAGGGTTTTGACTGGAGCCAATGAAAGAGTGTTGTACTATTTACCAAGATGGCGGGAAAAAACCCACAAAATTTTTGATACATTTAAAAGAAAATATATAACGTGTCATTTATGAAGTTGGTAACAATACTCATCATAGCTGTTTGTATATATATGTTTGATATATGTAGTGGGCCCAAGGAATACCATAGAACAAATTGCTCTACCAGTAAAGATTTTATTCTTTTTTTCGGGTAGGAGTTTATTAATTAATTTATTTACTTTTTCTGTGTTGGGTCTTCGTTTCTGTGCGAGGGCTTCCTCTAGTTGTGGCAAGCGGGGGCCACTCTTCATCGCGGTGCACGGGCCTCTCACTATCGCGGCCTTTCGTGTTGCAGAGCACAGGCTCTAGACGCGCAGGCTCAGTAGTTGTGGCACGTGGGCTCAGTGGCTGTGGCTCGCAGTGTCTAGAGCGCAGGCTCAGTAGTTGTGGCTCACAGGCCTAGTTGCTCCACGGCATGTGGGATCCTCCCAGACCAGGGCTTGAACCCGTGTCCCCTGAATTAGCAGGCAGATTCTCAACCACTGCACCACCAGGGAAGCCCCCAGATTTTATTCTTTGATAAAGAAGAAAAAAATAAGAGAAAATCATATTTCCTAGCTCTGTCCACTGAAAAGGCCTGGAAACAATGACCACTTATGGTAGCAATGGGTACTCCTAATGCCAAGATTGTGGTCTCTAAATACTATTTCCCACTAAAGAAACCAAGGAAGTTTGGAGAAAGTGACTAATTTCAATTCTGGGGTAGGAAATGTCCAAGATAAGCAAAAAAGCAATCAAAGATTACTGCAGTTGTGTTAAAAGGATGCAGGAGCCAAGGTGAAGAGGGCCCTTCTGACCAAAGACTGGACAATTTGAAATGCAACAAATATGAACTGCAAAGGATTAAAACAAAAAATATTAAAATTTATGAGTTCACAGTGGTATTTAAAAAACAAAACCCCATCCGTTACTCTATCAATTTCCCAGAGCTGCCGTAACAAAGTACCACAAACTGGGTGGCTCAAAACAAGAGAAATTTATTGTCTCGCTGTTCTGGAGACCAGCAGTCCAAAATCAAGGTGTTGGCAGGGCCATGCTCCGTCTGAAACCTGTAGGGAAGAATCCTTCCTTGCCTTGCTCGTCTAGCTCTGGTGTTTGCTAGCACTCCCTGGTGTTCCTTGACTTGTAGGAGCACCACTCTGTTTCCATCATCACATGGCCATCTTCTCCTTTTCCTGTAAGGACCCCAGTCATATTGGATGAAGTGTTGGTCCAACTCCAGGATGACCTCATTTCAACTAACTGCATCAGCAACAACCTTATTTCCAAAAAACTCACATTCTGAGGTACCAGGGGTTAGAACTTTAACAAACCTTTTGGGGGGGATACAATTCAACCCATAACAGTCACTTAAGGGATCCTGAGGAAGCAACCCAACCTGAAAACTAAAAAAAAAAAAAAAAAAAAGGAATCAAGTAATTAACCTGGGTTTCCTGTACAAACCGTATCCAGGGCAACCAAATAGTTGCCAAGGGAAATGTTCCCTCCACGAATTTCATCTAATACATGAAAAAGAAACGGAGGGATTGAAATGTTCCATTTTTCAACCTCCTAATGAAATAATGGATACAGGCAATGATCATTTCTGTCCAATATCACAAAAAGAGAGAAAGAGAAAGGGACATGAGGTCCCTCCTAATGGAAAGTCACAGTACCTGTAAGAAGTAGTCTTTGCAAAACAACTGAACCTGAATCAGACTAAGCCACTTACCATAGGTTTCCTAGAAATACAGGGGACAGAGGAATGTATTAAATAATACCCCAGGGAGTCAATCAGCCATGTAGGAACTCTACAGAATCAACAACCAAAATTCTTCAACAGATCCCAAGGGAAATAAATAAAGGAGGGTGGACAAACAGTAGTTGACAAAAAAAGAGACTTAAGACATATCAGCCACTGCAGTATGTGGACCTTGTTTAGATACTGATTCAAATAAACCAACTGTAAAAAAAAAAAAGAAAGAAATATTATGGGGTAGTTGGGGAAATTTGACACACAGACTGGACATTTGATGACATTAAGGAACGATTAATTATTTGCAGCAACATGGGTGGACCTAGAGATTGTCATACTGAGTGAAGTAAGTCAGACAGAGAAAGACAAATGTCATATGATATCACTTATATGTGGAATCTAAAAGAGCGGTACAAAGGAACCTATTTACAAAACAGAAATAGACTCACAGAGGTAGAAAACAAACTTATGGTTACCAAGGGGGAAAGGGGAGGGAAGGGATAAACTGGGAGATTGGGATGGACATATACACACTACTATATATAAAATAGATAACTAATAAGAACCTACCACATAGCACAGGGAACTCTACTCAATACTCTGTAAAGACCTATATGGGAATAGAATCTAAAAAAGAGTGGATATATGTATATGTATAACTGATTCACTTTGCTGTACAGCAGAAACTGACAACATTATAAATCAACCATACTCCAATAAAAATTAATTTTTGAAAATCTTTACCCCCCCCAAAAAAAGACATATCAACCACTGCAATGTATGGACCTTGTTTAGATATTGATTCAAATAAACCAACTGTAGAAAAGAAGAAAGGGGCTTCCCTGGTGGCGCAGTGGTTGAGAATCCGCCTGCCGATGCAGGGGACACGGGTTCGTGCCCTGGTCCGGGAAGATCCCACGTGCCGCGGAGCAACTAAACCCGTGAGCCATGGCCGCTGAGCCTGCGCGTCCGGAGCCTGTGCTCCGCAACGGGAGAGGCCACAGCAGTGAGAGGCCCGCGTACCGCAAAAAAAAAAAAAAAAAAAAAAAAAAAAAAAAAAAAAGAAGAAAGAAATACTATGGGGTAATTGGGGAAATTTGACACATGGACTGGACGTTTGATAACGTTAAGGAATTATTAATAACTTTTTAGCTGTAATGGTATTGTAGTTATATTTTTAAAGAGAGTCCTTATATTTTTGATATATATACTGAAATATTTACAGCTGAAATTATATGATGTCTGGGATTTGCCTCAAGATAATACAGAGTAGCGAGGGGGTGAGGTGGGGAGGCACGCATGTGAAGTATGGCTTGTCATGCATGGATGATTGTTGAGCTGGGTGGTGAGTTTCACAATACTGTTCTATTTTTGTATATGTTTAAAATATTCCATAATACAAAGGGGGACAAAAGCAATACAGTATTTCACGATAAAAATATTGTAAAACTGAATGGTATGGAAATTTTGTAGATATCACAGGTGGCTGCTTCAGGCTTCTGATAAGATTTCCAGGCTTCCCTGGTGGCGCAGTGGTTAAGAATCTGCCTGCCAATGCAGGGGACACGGTTAGAGCCCTGTCCCCGGTTAGAGCCCTCTGACACCATGTAATCCCTTAATCCCCCACAGAGCCGCTGCAATCAGACTATAACATCTGACGAAAGTCTATTGGACGTTAATGGATAATAATCCATAGCAGGGTCTGCAAATGTGTTTTCGTAAAGGACCAAATCATAAATATTTTAGACATGGTGGGCCACATACAGTCTCTGTCACCTATTCTTTTTTTTTTTTTTTTTTTTTTTTTTTTTTTGTGATATGCGGGCCTGTCACTGCTGTGGCCTCTCCCGCCGCGGAGCACAGGCTCCGGACGCGCAGGCTCAGCGGCCATGGCTCACGGGCCCAGCTGCTCCGCGGTATGTGGGATCTTCCCGGACCGGGGCACGAACCCGTGTCCCCTGCATCGGCAGGCGGATTCTCAACCACTGCGCCACCAGGGAAGCCCACCTATTCTTTTTGATTGTTTGTTTTGACAGCCCTTGAAACATACAAAACCCAGTCTTAACTCTGTGAGCTGCACACGATGGGCTGGCGTGGATTTGGCTCGCAAGCCCAACATCTGCTGACCCTGGTGCACACCCTCCCGGCTGAGTCTTGGGAGGGGCTGCAGCCGGAGTCCACAGGTGCCAATCCCCCCACAGGACCCCTTCCAGCACTGCTCTTGCCCCACTGCCAGCCTCAGGTCTCGCAGGAGTCGGTTTCTGGAGAAATTGTTTGTGTTAGTGAGTATTCTCAGAGAAACAGAACAATTAGGGTGTATAGCTAGAGCTGGAGCTTACAGAAATAGAGACAGAGATTGATTTGAAGGAATTGGCTCACATGATTAGGGTTGATGGCCAGTCCAAAATTTGTAGGGCAAGATGGCAGGCTGGAAATTCAGGCTGATGTCATAGTGTCGAGTCCACATTCCACAGGGCAGCTGACTGGATGCTCAGATGTTTATGTTACAGTCTTGGAGGAGGAGAATTGCTTCTCTTCAGGAACCCTCAGGCTTTGCTTTTAAGGCCTTCAACTGATTGGATGAGGCCCATCACATTATAAAGAGTGATCTGCTTTATTCACCGTCTACTGATTCAAATGTTAAATCACATCTAAAAAGTACCTCCGCAGCCACAGCTAGACTGGTGTTCAACCAACACCCGGGCAGCGTAGCCTAGCCAGCTTGATGCATCAAATGAACCATCCCTTTGCCTGTGCCTCAGAGCACATGTTCAATGGACCTGAGGCCAGGAGAGAGAGAGAGACCTTTGCTTTCCTTCAGTCCAGTCGGAGCCCTGCCCCGTTCCCACCCTCCACTCCCCCCCACCACGCCACTTACCGTCCAAGGACTGGCCTCTTTCCAGGATGACTTAAAGTGAAATTTCTACTCCTTCCAGGGAAACACAACTCCCACCCACACTTCCTTAGTACCGAGTCAAGATGATGGGACCCAAATTCTAGTTCCAACTCTGCTGCTAACCCGCTGTGGGACCTGGTTTTCACCAGCTCCAGACCTCCTGCTGAACCCAATCCACAGAAGAACCCTGTGGAACAAAGTAGATGTTCAACAGATATTTGTTACGTTGTCTTAGCTTTAGGAAGCCTTATGTGATCAGAAAATAGCTTTATTTCCCCAGGCTAGCCTTCCCTCCCCTTTTGCCCCTCAGCCTTGTGTCTCAGTGCCCATGTTTTGGCCCAAAGAACAGTATTCAGTTGTTTGCAGCTTGGGTCCAAAGTGGCAAGTTAGTCTCCCTTCCTGGTAAGGAGAACTTATCACTGACAAATGTCACCACCTGCCAGAAACGGTAAGCATTCTATCTAACCCTCAAAACAATTCCAGTTACTTTCACCTTCAAGCACCTTTGCTGTCAGCATCTTTGTCACAAGTATTCTTGCCAGACACATTTTCACCATCTAGCTAATTGGCCATAACGCATTTTTGCCGTGAAAGATGAAATAACTGGTTGACACTTTGTTTTGACAGTTTGGTTTCCACTGGTTGAAAGGTGTTAGCATTTCTTCCAGTTTGCCATGTGACTGATGGCTTTTTCGAGCTGACGATTGACAGTGATTGGCCCCGAGAGCTGGTTTCTTATTTTGAAACACACTACATTGGAGGAGAAAGAGGCTGAGAGCCTCAAAGGCGTGGAGTTGAACCCACATTTCCCACAGAACTTTGGAATATCTATTAACAGACATGTGACAACATGCCGAGAACACAAACAACAGTGTAAGAGGCTTTCCCAACGCAATACAGAGCACAGTTACAAATACACATCCTAGTATTTGGAAACTGATAACTCTCTTGAAAGAAGAAATTGTAGCAAAAAGAAGAATAGTAAGATGAGGAGATGAATCAACAAACAGAAAAATGTATGATGCTGTGAACGAAAGAATTCAAAGGCAGGGGCTTAGGTACAATCCACAAAATATAACCAGTTATTTGTGCAGTATTGCCACAAATCTACGCATATGTTCAGTCTACTCAAATACTTTTTATTTTGCAATAAAGTCATTTAAATTTTGTTATTCAGTTTTTATGTTTCAGGGTGTTCTTTTTAATGTCCCTCTTTTTTGGTTGTTGTTACTTTGTCTTTTACAGCAAACTTGTCTTATGGCCAATTACTTACGTGGCAAAAAAATGTTTGCAGAAAAAATGCTTGTGGCAAAGATGTCTAGAGCAAAGAGCTTTGAGTGGAAATACTGGACACGGGATTTACCTATTCTGGATGTTTCATGTAAATGGAATCATACAATAGGTGGCCTTTAGTGACTGATTTCTTTCACTTAACATATATTTTTCAAGGTATATTAACACTGTAGCATGTATAATAGTACTTTGTTCCTTTTTATGGCTGAATAATATTCTATTTATGGATAGACCGCATTTGTTTATCCATTAATCAGTTGATAAACATTCGGGTGTCCTCACCTTTTGGCTATTGTGAGTAATGCTGCTATGAACATCCTGGTACAAGTTTTTGTGTGGACATGTTTTCACTTTCCTTGGGTTGATAAATACAGTTTTTTAAAAAATATATCTTTATTGGAGTATAATTGCTTTACAGTGTTGTGTTAGTTTCTGCCATACAACAAAGTGAATCAGCTATATGTACACATATATCCCCATATCTCCTCCCTCTTGCATCTCCCTCCCACCCTCCCTATCCCACCTCTCTAGGTGGTCACAAAGCACCGAGCTGATCTCCCTGTGCTACGCAGCTGCTTCTCACTGGCTATCTATTTTACATCTGGTAGTGTATATAAGTCAATGCTACTCTCTCACTACGTCCCAGCTTCCCCTTCCCCAGCTGTGTCCTCAAGTCCACTCTCTACGTCTTTATTCCTGCCCTGCCACTAAGTTCCTCAGTACCATTTTTCTAGATTCCATATATATGCGTTAGCATATGTTATTTGTTTTCCTCTTTCTGACTTACTTCACTCTGTATGACAGACTCTAGGTCCATCCACCTCATTACAAATAACTACAAATTTCGTTCCTTTTTATGGCCGAATAATGATAAATACAATTTTAAATTTCAGCATAACAGTGCATGCAGCTATATCATACTGTACTGTAAACACCACCCTCTTACTGACACTGAAGTTCATTTTTGGATTCTTTTTGCCATGACAAATAATGCTGTGGTGAATAATTTTGCACGTGAAGCCTTGATGATATTTTGGGTTATTTTCTGTGTGAAAGCTATTCACAAAGTGGATTGTGTTTAGAGGAGGGTAAACAGGATGGAGATTGAGGTTTGAGTCCATGCAATGTAATAATTTCAGGGTATGTGGCACTTTACATTTTATGAAACACTTAACTCTTCCTCCCTTTTGCAGATACATGAAAAAGTGGGGATATTTAACCTGAAGAACAGGAGACTTAGAGGGTCATAATCTCCACCTGTAAATCAAATGGCACCATTTGAAAAGGAAGAGACAAATGTCATATGATTGCAAAGAACAAGCTCTGCTCACTATTGGTCAAGCCCGTTGGGATTTTTTTTTTTTTTTTTTTTTTTTTTTTTTTTTTTTTTTTTTGCGGTACGCAGGCCTCTCACTGTTGTGGCCTCTCCCGTTGCGGAGCACAGGCTCCGGACGCGCAGGCTCAGTGGCCATGGCTCACGGGCCTAGCCGCTCCGTGGCATGTGGGATCTTCCCGGACCGGGGCACGAACCCGTGTCCCCCGCATCGGCAGGCGGACTCCCAACCACTGCGCCACCAGGGAAGCCCCAAGCCCGTTGGGATTGAGTGTTTTCTCCTAGCCCTTCCATATAGAGGGCAGCCTTTGAATAGCCTGGTGCTTCTGTTCCTGTGACTCAGAGGTGACTTCCTGTGAAAGACAGATGGGTTTTATCCGGGAAAAGGATTTCTCAACTCTTTAGCAAGAATGAGAATAATCTAAATTTAGGCTGTCAGCAGAGTTGAGGTTTACCACCGAGTTGACTTCCTGAAGGAAAGGAACTTTTTGTTTTGGGGAG
The DNA here is from genome assembly GCF_026419965.1 of Kogia breviceps. NCBI lineage: Eukaryota > Metazoa > Chordata > Mammalia > Artiodactyla > Physeteridae > Kogia > Kogia breviceps. The sequence goes on from NC_081323.1 coordinate 82,393,043, forward strand.
TTGTCAAGGGATTCAGACAGGGGCGTGTGCGTGTGTTGAGAGATTCAGCTGCAGACGGAAAGGGGGCGAGGGAATTTGGGTTGCAGTGTGTAGAAGTTGTGGTTGGGACACAGACTGAGTCTGTTTCTCGGGAAGGCACGTTGACCTAGGCTGGCAGTTGGCAGCACCTCAGAAAGGGATCCAGGTCAACGCGTGTTTGTGTCAGTGACGGTAACACTGAGAAATATGAACCTCTTGTCAGCACTGGGCCATGAGAATGGAAGAATATTTGCCCTAAAGTTGCTCGTGTTTGCCAAAAGAAGATGATTTTAAAAAATATTTATTTATTTTATTTTTGGCCGCGTTGGGTCTTCGTTGCTGCGCGCGGGCTTTCTCTAGTTGCGGCGAGTGGGGGCTACTCTTCATTGTGGTGTGCAGACTTCTCATTGCGGTGGCTTCTCTTGTTGTGGAGCACGGGCTCTAGGCGCACGGGCTTCAGTAGTTGCGGCGCGTGGGCTCAGTAGTTGTGGCGCACGGGCTTAGTTGCTCCACAGCATGTGGGACCTTCCTGGACCAGGGCTCGAACCCGTATCCCCTGCATTGGCAGGTGGATTCTTAACCACTGCACCACCAGGGAAGCCCAGGGTATATGGTTTTAAACTTTCTTCCCAGTCCACTCCCCAGGATGGCCATTCAAGAAACCATAGAATCCGTGAAAATTGGTTGATTCTGAATAAAAACAGCCTTATTGGGACTTATTAGGCCTATTTTACAGGCCCAGAGGGGCTGAAATGGTGCCTGAAACCCGGATCATAGGAGGCGGGGCTGGGATGAAAGCCCTGGTCCTCTGATTCCCATGCTGTGTTCCTCCCCCTGCGTCACCCTGCCTGGCTCCCCCATGAGGGGGCTTGAACGTCTCAGAGCACGTGTACCACTCCCCAATCCCCAGGGGATGGCTGCCTGCTGATGCGAGTATGGGATCCCAAGCCAGTGCCAGGCTGACCCACGCAGGGGCCCCGAAGAGGGGTCTTTGCCTTTCACCAGGCTGTGATTCCTTCCAGGCAACAAAGCAGACACCATGGAGGCAAGACATCACGGACGTGCAGTTCCAGGATTTACCGTCAGCAGCGGCAGCCCAGGAGCAGGCCAGAGTCACAAACTCTTCTCAAAATTCTCCCCAAATCTGCCTCAAAACGGAGCTAAGAGGGGCTTCCCTGGTGGCGCAGTGGTTGGGAGTCCACCTGCCGATGCACGGGACACGGGTTCGTGCCCCGGTCTGGGAGGATCCCACGTGCCACGGAGCTGCTGGGCCCGTGAGCCATGGCCGCTGGGCCTGCGCGTCCGGAACCTGCGCTCCACAACGGGAGAGGCCACAACGGTGAGAGGCCCGCGTACCACAAAAAAAAAAAAAAAAAAAAAAAAAAAAAACGGAGCAAAGAGACTATTTGTGAATCGTGACCCCTCTGGATTCTTGTTGCCACATCTGACGCATCCCCGTTGCCATGGCAACCAGAGGGGGATTCTCCTGGGTTTGTTTTGTTGTGTGTGTATGGATTCCCCCTTCATTCTTGGCTTCCCTCACTCTTTTTTGACAAAAGAATGCAAACCAGGCCATCCTTCTGCTTCCGTTCTCTCCGTACTTTGCTTCTCTTTCCAAGGTCTGAATCTCCCTAAAAGATCAGATTGACCTCTGTCACCTCCCCCAGCATACTCACTTCCATCTTTTAATTCCTCCAGCCGGTGGCTGCCTTTGCCATTTCCTGTAAACAGGCTCTCTCTCGGATTTCTCCTTTAGGTTCCTACCTTCCAACAGCGAGGAGTTTATACTTCACTTCCGGTGGTGAGGAAGTCACAGGTGGGATATGAGCCCTATCTGTTTGGGGAGGAGATTGATCTGGCACTAGTGGAGGGTCAATAATCACAGCTACAATTTATTGGCCACTTTCTTTGTCATGTGTCTTACATATGTTACTGCTAATGTTTTGAGGGAAGCTTTATTGTACCCATTTTACAGATGAGAAAGTTAAAGTGAAGAGGATTAAGCCAGGTCCCCAGCTGAGGAGTGGTAAAACCAGGATTCAACCCCACTTCTGTCTGGCTCCAGCATCTGTGTCCTTCCTGTGTCCCCTCCATAGGGAAGCTCCTGGGGAAAATGGAGGCCTAACTGAGGACAGCACAGTGGGAATTTAGTGCATGTGGGGGGGGGCAAGATGTAAGCCCTCGGGAATGTAGTCTGGGTTGGCTGGTGATCCATCCTCAGGAGGGACACACGGGGGAGGGGAGTAACTCCAGTAAATTATTATTATTATTATTTTTTTTTTTTTTTTTTTTTTTTCAGTACGCGGGCCTCACTGTTGTGGCCTCTCCCGTTGCGGGGCACAGGCTCTGGACGCGCTGGCTCAGCGGCGCTGGCTTAGCGGCCATGGCTCATGGCCCCAGCCGCTCCGCAGCATGTGGGATCTTCCCGGACCGGGGCACGAACCCGTGTCCCCTGCCTCGGCAGGCGGACTCTCAACCACTGCGCCACCAGGGAAGCCCCCAGTAAATTATTTTTGGATAGCACTTTATAAAACACTTCCACAAATATTAACTTGTTTGTTGCTCTTCACAGATTTGGGAAGTAAATCCTATTATCCCCTTAAATTCAGGTATTCTGATTCAAAAGCTGATACGTGTATTCTCACCCTACCACCCACTACCAGCAGCACAAACTCTAAGGAATAAACCACAAAGGAGATTTGACTCTCAGCTGTGCTGTAATTTTGGGTAAGAGCAGTGGCGGCTATAACAGGGTGGGCAGGATATTTACCATCGCCCAGACACACCCTCCACCCTTCTCCACCTTCTCTGTGGAGTACGCTGACATTTCTGCGTCGCGTCAGGAGGCTCCGTGGCCATCTGGCTTCAGGGGCGTTGACCAATGGGGGGGCATCAGGTAGTTAGCTCATCCCTTTCCCGGTACAGCTGCCCTCATCCGGCCCAGGAATGACACCCTCCTCTTACCCCTCAGACCCTGGAGGTGTAATGACTCTTGGTCATTCTCAGCCCTGGGGTACCTACCAGCCTACCTGGCCCACACCTTTACAAAGAGTCCCTTTACTAAGTTTCCCTCAAGGACCCCATTTTGAGTGCGTCTACCATCCTATTACTCCAGGGCCTTAATAAGAAAGATAGACCTGCAAGTCTCAGTGGCTTGACCCAAGGAAAGTTATTTCTTGATCATGTCACAATCCATTGCGGTCTGTGTATGTGTACACATGTATTGGAACTCGGGGGAGGATATAGAGGAAGTTGGGTTAGACAGCATAGAAGAAAAGTGGGTGGAGGGTTTGTTTCTCTGGAAAGCTTAGGGCATGCTGACCCAACTGGATGTTTGACAACAGCTCAGAAAGTGACTTAGCAGGTCAATGTGTGTTCACTGCAATGAAGGTTTGTCAATCACAGAGAAATAGGAACCTCTTGTCAGCATTAAGCTGTGGAGATGAAAAAGTAATTGCCCTAAATGTGCTGATGTTTGCCCAAAGAAAATAACTTTGATTTAATAATCATTTACCTTAATCTGCAACTTCTAAGCATAAAGCAATGTACTCACCTCTCTGGGAGTTATCAATTTGATGCAGACGTAGGGTCTAGCCTCAAGAAACTTGAAATTTCTTCATACTTAAAATTTATTTTGAAATTTACACACAGGAAAATTCATTCTTTTTGGCCTACAATCCTATCAGGTTTTTACTTTATTTTAAAATTTGTATTCTTTTGCACATGTTTTCATTGCAATATAATTCACATACCATAAAATTCACCATTTTAAAGTACCCAGTTCGGTCATTTTTATTTTGTAATTATTTTTTTGCCATACGTGGGCCTCTCACTGCTGCGGCCTCTCCCGTTGCGGAGCACAGGCTCCGGACGCACAGGCTCAGCGGCCACGGCTCACGGGCCCAGCCGCTCTGCGGCATGTGGGATCCTCCCGGACCGGGGCACGAACCCGTGTCCCCTGCATCGGCAGGCGGACTCTCAACCACTGCGCCACCAGGGAAGCCCTTGTAATTATTTTTAATTTTTATTTGTTTGGCTGCGCTGTGCAGCTTGTGATCTTAGTTCCCTGACCAGGGCTAGGACCCGGGCCCACAGCAGTGAAAGCACAGAGTCCTAACCTCTGGACCACCAGGGAACTCCCTCAATCATTTTCAGTATATTCGGAGTTACGCAACCATCACCACTAATTCTAGAACATTTTTATCATCCCTGAAGAGAGACACCGTACCTGTTAGTACCCACTCTCCATTCCCTTCCACCTCCGCCACCCCTTTGCAACCTCTAGTGTATTTTCTGTCTCTGGATTTGCCTACTTTGGGCTTTTCATAAAAATGGAATCATACTGTTTGTCCTTTTGGACTTGTTTCTTTCACTGAGCATTATGTTTTCAAGGTTCATCCATGTTATAGCATATTTCAGTACTTCATTCTTTTTTTTCTTTTTTTTTTTTTTTGGCTGTGTTGGGTCTTCATTGCTGCGCGCGGGCTTTCTCTAGTTGCGGCAAACGGGGGCTCCTCTTCAATGAGGTGCGCGGGCTTCTCATTGCAGTGGCTTCTCTTGTTGCGGAGCACGGGCTCTAGGCACGCGGGCTTCAGTAGTTGGGACACATGGGCTCAGTAGTTGTGGCACACGGGCTTTATTGCTCCGTGGCATGCGGGATCTTCCCGGACCAGGACTTGAACCTGTGTCCCCTGCATTGGCAGGTGGAATCTCAACCACTGCACCACCAGGGAAGTCCCAGTACTTCGTTCTTTTTTATGGCTGAATATTTCACTGTGTGTATACACCACATTTTGTCTATCCATCCATCAGTTGATGGACATTTGGGTTGTTTCCACTTTTTAGCTATTATGAATAACGCTGCTATATACGTTCCCGTACAAGTTCTTGTTTGAATGCTGGTTTTTCAATTCTCTCAGGTTTAGTGTCATATGTGTGTGTGTGTGTGTGTGTGTGTGTGTGTGTGTGTGTGTGTGTGTGTGTGTGTGTGTGTGTGTGTGTGTTTTCTTTTGGCCACGCTGCATGGCTGTGGGATCTTAGTTCCCCAACCAGGGATTGACCCTGGGCCACAGCCGTGACAGGGCGGAGTCCTAACCACTGGACTGCCTAAAATGTTGTATATATTCAGTAAAGCAGAAGTCAGGAGCTAAATTAAATGTTTTCTAATGATCTCATCTCTTTGATTAATGTCTAAAGAAAACAGGGATCACCAAACAGAAAAGAGGCAAAGGAGCTGCTTACAAGTTGACCCCTGGGGAGTTTGAAGCTGCCATGATCCTTCAGAATTGTCACAAGTTGGGGTGAGGGATGCACCTTTATGCTCCCAGTTTATGTCATTGAATGTGGGCCACCCAGGAAAGGGTTATGACCTCAAGCAAGGCAGCTCTCTTTAGCCGAGCCAATCTCCATAGAGTGACCATAGTGGAGGGCTTTCTGCAGGTAGCATGCCTAGCAGCTGGGAAGATAGGCCTTTGTTTCTAAAGGGCGATCTGAACGGTACATCACTGTATCCACTACACGCACCTGTCCTCCACTCCCAGATGTAAATACCCAGTGCAGATGTATACACACACACACACACACACACACACACACACACACACAAATCATGTATAAGAATGTTCACTGATGCTTCATTTATAATAACCAAAGGAAAAGAACAAAAAAAAGGGAAAACAACCAAATGTTAATCAACAGGAAAATGGAAACATAAATTATGATTTATTTATACAACCCAATATTACACACAGCAGTAATAATAACAACAGGACAAACTACTGCTACTTAGAACAATGTCAATGAATCTCATAGATAATATACTGAGTGAGGGAAGCCATACATAAAAGCATACTGCTATATGATTCCGTTTTTATGAGTTCAAGAGTGGTCGAAATGAATTCATGATAACAGCTGTCAGAATAAAGGTTATGGGGGGGCAGGAGGGAGGGGAACGGCTTGAGGTGGGTCAAGGTGGAAACTGAGAAAGGGCAGGAGAGGACCTGAAAGGGATGCTAGAAATTCTCTTCATCTGGGTGAAAGTCACATGAGAGATATACGTACATATATATGTGTGTTAAACTTGCCAATTATACTTAAGATTAACTTTTTACTGTAAGTTTGAGATGCTTTCATAAAAAAATAATAGAGTAAAAACATTTCATTAATTTTATTTACTTTTTAAAATAGTATTACTTGCACATATGTCTTAGTCCACTTGGGCTGCTATAACAAAATACCATACACCAGGGGGCTTAAACAACAGACACTTCATGGGACTTCCCTGGAGGTCCAGTGGTTAAGACTCCGTGCTTCGAATGCAGGGGGCACGAGTTCAATCCCCGGGTCAGGGAACTAAGATCCCACATCCCCCGGGGCGCGGCCAAAAACCAACCAACCAACCAACCCAAACACTTCTTTCTTAAAGTTCTAGAGCCTGGGAAGTCCAATATCAAATTGCTGGCAGATTTGGTTCCTGGTGAGGACCCTCTTACTGGCTTGCAGAAGGCCACCTTCTTGCTATGATTCTGGTCTCTTCCTCTTTTTATAACAGTAATCCCATCATGGGGCACCCACCCTCATGACCTCATATAAATCTAATTACCTCCCAAATGTCCCACCTCCGAATACCATCACCTTGGGGGTTAGGGCTTTAACATATGGATTTGGGAGGGACACAAACATTCAGGCCGTAACAAAATTTTCAATGTACAAAAGAGATTACGAAAGAGCAAGCCCTCCCAGACCTACTCCCCGGTCACTCAGTTCCTCTCCCTGGAAGCCTCAGAATTATTCCATGCAGAGTAAAGTATTCTTTTCTCCCCACCTCTTCTATTTATTGTAGCACACTATATCCACTGACAATAACCTTGCTTCTCCACTCAACAAACTATTTTAGGTATCATTCCATATTGATACATAGCTTTCTCGGTTTTTTGTTTCTTTTTATGACTGTGGAGTATTCCTTTGAAGGGATGTACCATCATTTATTAATCATTCCCGCAATGACGGACACCTGGGCTGTTTCCAGTGTTTGCTATTGCAATCAACACTGCGATAAATCGCTTTTTACATAAGACATTTTCCACGAATGCAAGTATGTCAGTAGGTTAAAATCCTAGAAGCAGAATTGCTGCGTCAAAGATATGTGCATTAGTCATTTTGAAAGATGCTGCCAATCTCCCTTCTACAGAAATTGTACCAATGTTCAATCCTCTCAGCGATGTCTGAGCATGCTCATTTCATTTCCCCAACTTTCTAAACCATAAATGGTTGATGACACTCTGGCATAACCCCTCTAAACTTCCCACTTTCTTGGAATAACATCCGCATTCCTCACCACAGCCTGCAAGGGCTTCCACTGTTTGGCTGCGGCCAGGCTTTCTTCCCAGGCCCCACTGAAGCCAAGTGTTGGGGGAGATCCAAGGAGGATCATCGTAGAAAATGGGACGCCAGCCAGAAGGGGTCAGGGAACCGGCATTCCTTTCCCTGGAGGGATGTGTGTTTAGGCAGTGAGCTTGCTGCGTGCACCCCATGCTATGAGTGTGGGAAAAGAGAGCTGGGGCGAGATGGCATGGCGCCCGGATGCCACGGAGGACTGAAGTTACATTGCTTTGGGGGTAGTCATCCAGGATTTTGGACCTACTCAGCTGTCCCGGAATTAAAACCATCCGTCTAGATGTGGGCTGCTTCCCAGGACAGCCAGCAGGGGGGGCAGTATTGTGCTTTGGGACGTGGCCTCTTCGCCAACAGACTAGAGGAACCCTACACAGCGCTGTCCACCAGGGGCCAGTAAGGACGTGCCTTGGAGGCTCCACAGCAGCTTATTGAAGCTGGAGTTGGGAACTAGTTAAGAAACGTCTTTCTGCACCGCTGCCATCCTCGGTGGAAATGAGGAGGAAAGAGAGGGACTTACGGGCCAGGAAGGAGCCGCAGTGTTCAACGGGGGTCCGCCCAAGAGGGACCCGAGGGACCTGCTCTCCTGAGCCTCTGGAACTGCCCTTGGGGATGGATGAGGCCCAGTCCCCACCCTACCCCTAGCCCCCCAGAGCCCTTCGGTCATTCTGTACCTTCTGCAGACGTGCACTGGGAGTGGGAGCGGTAAATCCAGGAACACCTCTGCCCCATCAAGTTGGGTGGTTGGCACTGGTCCCAGTGCTGCCTCAGCTGTGCAAAGTGACACAGCTGGTGTTCATTTAGCACCTCCTCAAACCCTCCACAGTCTTTCCTTCCCCACACCAGAGATACCAGCTGTGGAGAGCAGGGACTAAACAAGTATTTCTGGGTACCAGCTGTGTGCCAGGCTCTATTCTAAGTGCTGGGATATGGCAGGTCCCTGACCTCAGGGAGCTGGTAGTCTAGTAAGAGTGACAGTTAGATAAGTAAAGACACAAACAGGTGAGTGCACTGAAAGAAGTAACAGGGAGAGGTGACCTGGGAAGGCCCTTATGAGGGGCAGCATCTGAGCTGGAGACCTGATGGCTAAGAACGAGGCCACTATACTAAGAGCCAGGAGAACATTTCAGCAGATGAAAGAGCATGTGCAAAGCCCTGAAGTGAGAACGACCTTGGCTTGTTTGAAAAACAGAGACCAGTGCATTGAGTGAGGGAATGAATTCATTTCTTATTACTACAAGCTTAGTGGCTTAAAACAATACCTATTACCACTTTGCACCCCCATTAGGATGGTTACTATCCAAGAAACAGAAAATAACAAGCGTTGACAAGGATGTGGAGCAATTGGAAGCCTTGTGCATTGCTGGATGGAATGTAAAATGGTGCAGCCACTGTAAAACAGTATGGAGGCTCCTAAAAAAAATTAAAAATAGCATGACCATATGATCCAGCAATCTTACTTCTGGGTATATACCCCCAAAGAATTAAAAGCTAAGTCTCAAAGAGCAGCATTATTCACAATAGCTAAAAGGTGGAAACAACCCAAGCGTCCATCAACAGATGAATGGATAAAGAACCATGTGGTCCATCCATACAATGGAATATTATGCAGCCTTATAAAGGAAGCACATTCTGACACCTGCTACAACATGGATAAGGCTTGAGGACGTTATGCTAAGTGAAAGAAGCCAGTCACAGAAAGCCAAATACTGCATGGTTCCACTTATATGGGGTACTTAGAGTGGTCAAATTCATAGAGACAGAAAGACACATAGTTGCCAGGGACTGGGGCGAGTAGGGAGTGAGGAGTTATCAGTTAATGTGTACAAGATCCAAAGAATTACAGAGATGGCTGCTGTTGATGGTTGTACAATATTATGAATGTACTTAACACTACTGAACTGTACACTGAAAAATGGTTAAGGTAGTAAATGTTGTGTGTACTTTTCCACAATGAAAAAACATTGGGGAAAAAAACCCACATGCATTTATAATCTTACAGTTCTGGAGGTTAGAAGTCTGAAATGGGTTTTACAGGGCTACTTCAAGGTGTCAGCAGAACTGTGTCCCTTCTGGAGGATCTAGGGGAGAATCTGTTTCCTCGCCTTTTCCAGCTTCTAGCGGTACCCTCATTCCTTGACTCGTTTTCAAGCCTCATAGCTCCACCCTCTGCTTCTGTCATCACATTGCCTTCTCTCCCTTGACCCTCCTGTTACCTTAAAAGGACCTTCACAATTCCATTAGGCCCACGCAGATAATCCAGGATAATCTCCCCGTCTCAAGATCCTTAACTTAATCATACCCACAAAGTCCCTTTTGCTACATAAGGTGCATATACATAGAATCTGGGAATTAGGACGTGGACAGCATTGCTTGTGGGTTTCATCTAGAAATGTCCACACTGGTATGTGTGCCCCCTGAGAAGTCACCTGTCCCCCAGCCTCCAAGTCTGGCACGTGGAAAACTAGACACTCTCCAAGGAGGAGGATGCTTGGTGGAACCGTAAACAAAGCCATCTCCAAGTAGCATAATTGAGGCCTGGAAATGTTTGCAGACCAAGAATGAAAAGATAGGACAAAAAACATTCATGGTACTGGGTTGCCCCCTCCCCACACCCATTTGCTGAAGAAGGCTCTGCTTTTTTTTTTTTTTTTTTTTTTTTTTTTTTTTTTTTTTGCGGTACGCGGGCCTCTCACTGTTGTGGCCTCTCCCGTTGCGGAGAACAGGCTCCGGACGTGCAGGCTCAGCGGCCACGGCTCACGGGCCCAGCTGCTCCGCGGCATGTGCGATCTTCACAGACCGGGGCACGAACCCGTGTCCCCTGTATCAGCAGGCGGACTCTCAACCACTGCACCACCAGGGAAGCCCGAGGCTCTGCTTTGCTCATGCCAGCCCTCTGTCCCTTGAGCTGAAGAGAAGGTCTTGGGGTTTTCTGGGGGCATAATTGGAAAAAATGAGAAGAGGGAGGCAGAATCAGAGAGAAGGGAGACCATTGGATGCTCCCTGCGTTAGACTACACAGCCCTTGGCTGTAGGATATGTGATGTCACCACAACTCTCATCCTGCCAGGAATCCAAATGCAATTATCCCCAACCCCCCCGGTAAGTGGCAAATGTATCAACACTCCATATGCGTTTGTGTGTTTATGGAGTCTTAGAACTGAAGGTCCAGAAAGATTTTAAAAGGCATCTAGTTCCACCTCCAAACTGATGCTTGAATCACTTCAGTTTTCTCATCAAGTCCCCAGATTGCCTCTGCTTGCACTATGTGGTCACAGGGAGCTCACTACCTATTAAGGCAGCTCATGCCACGGATAGACAATCCAAACTGTCAGAAAGTTCTTTCTTTTAAAAAAAAATTTATTTATTTATTTATTTGGCTGCATTGGGTCTTCACTGCTGCACACGGGCTTTCTCTCTAGTTGCGGTGAGCAGGGGCTAGTCTTTGTTGTGGTGCACGGGCTTCTCATTGCAGTGGCTTCTCTTGCTGTGGTGTGTGGGCTTCAGTAGTTGTGGCACTCAGGCTCAGTAGTTGCGGCTCACAGGCTCTAGAGCACAGGCTCAATAGTTGTGGCGCACAGGCTTAGTTGCTCTGCGGCATGTGGGATCTTCCTGGACCAGGGCTCGAACCCTTGTCCTGTGCATCAGCAGGCCGATTCTTAACCACTGCACTACCAGGGAAGTCAGAAAGTTCTTTCTTAAGTCAAGTGTGTGGCCCTGTCATTTCCAGGTCTCCCCTCTGGAGTAACACAGGATACGTCTACTCCCCTTCTTCAGGAAAGCCCTTCACATAGTTAGAGCCAGTGGTCTGGACCACTGAAGCTTCCCCACGGAAGTCTCCCTGGTCCCTTTAATTGTCCCTCATCAAGTTGTGATTTGAAATTTCCCCCTTTCTTCCCAGTCCTAGTCACTTTTTGTTGGACAAGCTCTAATTTTCTACATCCTTTTTCAGAATATATGTCTGAAAGTAGACCCAGAACTCCTGGAGTGGCCTGATGGGCACAGAGGACACAGGACCACCACCCAGGTCCTCTTCCCAAGGCCCAGACTTTGGTTCCAGCAGCCCAAGTCCCCACTCGCTATTTTTAGCTGCTCCACCACACTTCTGACTCCCGTTTTGCTTCCTGTTGAGTAAAACCTTAATTTTCATGCCCACTGCTGCATCGTGAGCAGCATTAGTTTAAATATACGTAGTATTCATTGAAATATGTCCCATTGCTGTATATTTATATCCAGAAAAGTACATGGTTGTATTTTAGTACTAAACACAAAAGACGAAAAGAATCTTAGGTCCTCTTCCTGAGGTTCATGGGCACACAGACATTGCCAGAACTCCTAGGGCTGGGAACGGATCTGAATGTCCAGCAGAGAGAGTGAAGCATTTGTTTATTTTTCAGTAGTCGAATTTACATACATGTAGCAGTAGGCAGGATATTAGAGGGAAGTAGTGAAACGGGAAGCAAATCGGGGCCTAGCGAACAGGAATTCAGATCCTGGTCCTTCTGCTTCCCACTTGTGACCTCGAGCAAGTTACCTTCCAAAGCATCTGTAATCAGGGAAACCATATTCCAGTTGGCTACTTTAAACAGCCGTTCTCTGTGAAGGTGCTTTTCAGACTTTTAAGTGCTGAAATAGACCTTGGTTATCACTGTTGTATATTACATCCCTTCGGGGCCTTCAGTAGAATCCCTCCTTCCTCTCCCACCCCTGTTTCTCTAACCCAGGCACCTTGCCAGTAGCCAATTCCAGGCCATAGCAACGGGGGGAACCTGAGTTCTAATTGTCTTTGCCACTTAACTGCATTACCCAGACAACAGTTTCTTCATTCGCATAATGGGGGTAAACACAGAAAGGGGGATGCTGCCGCCAGAGGGCGCTGTCCTGCGCGCGTGGGAGACTGGCCAGCGCGACCGGATTGGGCAACTCTGCACGGGGCGGGACGTCGGGGAGGCGGGGCTTCCGGCCACCTCCTCCGCTGTTGCCATGGGAGACAGCCGCAAGGAGGCGGAAAGAGCCGAGAATCCGTCTGAGCCGCCTAGGGGAGCGCGAGCCTTGGAGGCCATGGCGGCCTCGGAGCCCGGGTACCGGAGCTGGTCCTTGTGGCCCGAGGTGCCATCCGCCACCTTCTTCACCGCGCTGCTCTCGCTGCTGGTGTCTGGGCCTCGCCTGTTCCTGTTGCAGCCGCCCTTGGCGCCCTCGGGCCTCTCGTTGCGGTCCGAGGCCCTACGCGACTGGCAAGGTGAGCAGGGCGGGGCCGGGCCCCGGGTGGCAGCCCTTTTCCTCCGACCTCGCCAGGCCCTGGGCTCTGGCCTCCCAGCATCCACGCCACCCCGTCTCCGTCCGCATCATCATTCTGCCCACCTGGAAGACCAGCCCCATATTCCACGTCTTTGTGCAGAGCCCCATCTTCGTCATCACTGTAACGCTTCCCTACCCAGATTTGTTCCTTTCCCTGCCGCCATCCGACTGGTCAAGGCCCCCATATCCATTCGTAGCAAATAGGTTTCATTCACCCCTGCTCGATCACCAAGGAGGATTTTTCTGTTCCCCTCGTCACATTCACACCTACGTCAGCTTTAGGGCCCAACCCCCCACTGAAAAAATGTTTTCTTTCGCCTTCGTCAAGACACTTGAGCTTTATCTGTGGCCACCCCTATAAGATCCTGGCTTCCTGGGGTTTAGAATTTCTTGTGCTTCTTCGTTTTTATCTTAATCCTCACTCCGATTCCCTGCTCATGGTGGGAAGGGGGTATCTTGTACCTTTGGGAGAGGTGTTTGTTTTCTCGGGGAGGGTGAGAGATTTTGCAGACCAATTAAGTATAAACATCTGCTCATAAAAGATGTTCCTAGTCTCTGTTTCTTCCCCATTCTTTTCTGGGGAGGAACATGGGAAATTTGTATGACTTGTTGTTTTGCAAAGCACATTCACATGCAGTAATCTCATTTAATCTTCACGGTGATCCCATGACGTAATGTAGGCTTTATTGTTGCCCATTATTTAGATGAAACTGAGGCTTAATGCGAAGACTAGAAGAGCTATTGAGTTATATAATTGACACAGGAATCCAGATTTTTCTTTTTATCGTGTGATGTGTTGGAACTGGAACCTTGGGGTTTACGATCCCCAAATTATATAGAGTTGCTTCCAGAATCTTCACATTTGTACTTGGGATTTCAGTGTCGGAAGTACTCAACAAGCAATGAAGTACTCTTCAGATAATGAAGCCTTACAGAGATGGCCTGACTGAGGTACATGGTTCATAGCCTGCCTCCCTGCTCAAATCTAAAACTGGTCCCGCCCAACCCTACCTGAGATACACACAGCACATCTGTCTTCAGAGACAGATGCAAAATGCCAGCCTAAACTGAGCTCCCTTTTTTTTTTTTTCTTTACTTCACGGCTGCTCTGAGCGTGGGGCTCACGGGCAATGTGAGTATTAGACATGTAAGAGACCTTTGAGGGCCTCGAGTGTATGCCTGTTATTATACAAAGAGAGAACTGAAGCCGATAGGGCCTGTGACTTGACAGAGCTCAACCAGCCTGGATGTGTTAGAGCCAAGATTCCACTCCAAGCCTTTAGGCTCCCAAGTCCAATGTAACTGCCACTTCCCCAGTCCCCCGCCTTCACTTTAGTATTTTGGCCTGTGGGGATGTAAAAGTACATAAGAGAGAGGACTGGTTCTAGAAAAATCAAAGTGAGATTCTTTGCTGTCTTATTGCATATAAAGCATGGCTCTGCCTCGAAGACTGGATCAGCACTTTTAAGAAAGACTTCTGAGTTCTGTATCTACATTATTAGTGATAGTTTTCTAATCTTTGCAGGTGCAAAATAATTCATGGTCCCTTTTTTCTTCCTCTGAACAGCCACTATGGAAGGAGAGGTCAGGATTACAGCCGAGGAGACGGGCACAAAGAGTGTTAAGTGACACCCACTCAATCCACCTGAAGCCGTTACAATTAATTAACCCTCAAACTGCCCGGTGAGATAGGTCAGTATTAAAACCTAAAAAAGGATTATAAAGCACATTACAAATTTAAAGACCATCCCATGCTAAAAAGTGTTATTTTTTTCCCCACGTGGAAGCAAGTCACAGATAAGACTTGCTCCAGGTCTGGGAAAGAGCAAAGATCAGACGTCCACGCCTCTACTTTGAATCCTGGGTCCTTCGTTATTGCCTTCCTCTGCTTACCGCACTGGCTCCGGGCTGATTTTCACTGGCAACGAGAGCCAGCTACTCCCCGTTTCCTAGGTGGGTTGTAACCTGGCTTTCCCTGCTTGGAACAACCCACCCTTGGGCCTCTAACTCGGTTCCCTCTGCAGTTTACAGGCTGGTGACTTACATCTTTGTCTATGAGAATCCAGTCTCCCTGCTCTGCGGCGCCATCATCATTTGGCGCTTTGCTGGCAATTTTGAGAGAACCGTGGGCACCGTCCGCCACTGCTTCTTCACCGTGATCTTCGCCATCATCTGCGCCATCATCTTCCTGTCTTTTGAAGCTGTGTCGTCGCTGTCAAAGCTGGGGGAGGTAGAGGATGCCAGAGGTTTCACCCCAGTGGCTTTTGCCATGCTGGGAGTCAATTCCGTCCGCTCTCGGATGAGGAGGGCCCTGGTGTTTGGCCTGGTCGTGCCCTCAATGCTGGTGCCATGGCTCCTGCTCTGTGCCTCCTGGCTCATTCCCCAGACCTCTTTCCTCAGTAACGTCTGTGGACTTGGAATTGGGCTAACATGTATCCTTCCTAGAAGGTAACTGTAGAACAATGACGTGCCAAAGGGTGGACCAAGTTGTAGGGCCTGGGGGTGTCGAGTAGATAGAGCAGTGAGCTCAGATGTAGGTAATCTGTGTGTTAGCTTCAGCTTTGAAAACCGTGTGGCCTCGGGCAGGTCACTTCCCTTCTTTAGGCCAGAGTTTGCTCATCTGGAAAGATCACTATAGCTCACTCCTCACACTGGCTCAGCACTGCCAGTTAGTAAAATATTCAGTATTGATTTTTTCCAAGGTGTAAACCTACATTTGACTAATTTTTTTTATTGGAGGAACCTGAACTACCCATGGGCTGGAGATGTTCCATGAAAGGAATAGGAAACAGGTTTGTTTGGTTTTGTTTGGCTTAATCTTTTTCTCAGAAGAAAAATGAAAAGTTTTTTTATGGTAGGCTTTCACCATATGGGTAGTTAAAAACTTAGGATAAGCCTCATATTCCTTGTATAAATATTCTGGCAATTAGGGGAAAGTACTCTAAAATACAAAGTGGATTTTTTTTTTAAACATCAGAATGGTAGTGTTTGGACTTGGACAAGGTGCATTCCTGACATATCTTACAATTTGTGATTCTGTGAGCTGTTAGTATGGGTAGTGTATAAATCCACATTGATAACATTGTTCTTCTTTATCTTATTTTTAAATTCTAGTTTAATTTCATTGGTTTTAAACTTTTTTTCCTAACATGAAAATTTAAAGCTATACACTCCCCATGTAAGCACTACTTTAGCTGTATCCCACAAATTTTGATATGTTGTGTTTTCATTATCACTCAGTTAAAACTATTTTCTAATTTTCCTTGGGATTTCTTTTTTGATCCAAGGGTTATTTATAAGGGAGTTGCTTAATTTCTAAATATTTGGTGATTTCCCAGATTGCTTTTTGTTACTGATTTCTTATTTTATTTCATGTGGTCAGAGAAAATTCTTTGTAAGATTACAGTCCTTTTCAATTATTTCTGGCCCAGCATTTGTTACATCTTGGTGAGTGTTCTGTGTGTACTTGAAAGGAATGTGCATTCTGTAATTGGTGGGTATAGTGTTCAGTATATGTTAGTTAAGTCAAGGTATTGTAGTGTTCAAATCTTCTATATCGGGCTTCTCTGGTGGCGCAGTGGTTGAGAGTCCGCCTGCCGATGCAGGAGACACGGGTTCGTGCCCTGGTCCGGGAAGGTCCCACATGCCGCGGAGCAACTAAGCCCGTGAGCCATGGCCGCTAGGCCTGCGCGTCCGGAGCCTGTGCTCCGCAGCGGGAGAGGCCACAACAGTGAGAGGCCCGCATACCGCAAAAAAAAAAAAAAAAAAAAAAAAAAAAAAAAAAAAAAAAAATCTTCTATATCCTTATAGTTATTCTATTTATTACTGGGAGAAGACTGTTGACATCTCCAGCTAATATTGTAGATCTCTCTTTTTTGCTTTCAATTCTTATCAAGTGTTTTGAAGTTCTGTTTATTGGATACATACACATTTGGGATTGTTATATCATCTTAATGAATTTACCCTTTACTATTATGAAATTGACCCTTTAAATCTCTGGTAATATTCTTTGCCCTAAATTCTTCATTGTCTGATATTAATTTACTTATTCCAGCTTTCTCCTTTCTTAGAATTAGGATTCACAAGGTATATATTTTCCCATCCTTATATTTTTAACATGTTTATGTCTACATTTAAAGCATATTTCTTGTAGATAGCATATAGGTGGTTCTCTATCTGACAGTCTCTGCCTTTTAAAGGCTTGTTTAGCCCATTTGCATTTAGTGTAATTATTGATATAGTGGGGTTAAGTCTGCCACCTTGCTTTTTGTGTTCTCTTTGTCTCAAATGTTCTTTGTTACTTTTTACCTCTTTTCCTGCCTTCAAATGCATATTTTTTTAGTATTTCACTTTATCTTCTTTGCTTATTAACCATGCCTCTTTGTTTTATTTTTTAGTGGTTGCTCTAGAGTTTAAATATGCATTTTTAGGGCTTCCCTGGTAGCTCAGTGGTTGAGAGTCCGCCTGCCGATGCAGGGGACATGGGTTCGTGCCCCAGTCCGGGAGGATCCCATATGCCACGGAGCGGCTGGGCCCGTGAGCCATGGCTGCTGAGCCTGCACGTCTAGAGCCTGTGCTCCGCAACGGGAGAGGCCACAACAGTGAGAGGCCAGCATACCACAAAAAAAAAAAAAGCATTTTTAGTTTATCACAGGCTACATTCAGATAATATACCACTTTGTATATAAGAATCTTATTTCATTGTATTTGTTTTCCTTCTTTCCATCCTTTGTGTTATTGTTGTTATATGTTTTACTTCTACATATGTTATAAACCTCACAATACATTGCTACTTCTCTTGTTTTAAACAGTCAATTATATTTTTTTAAAAAGCAACATTTACTCACATATTTATCACCTCTAGTTTTCTTCATTCTTTTGTGTAGATCCAAATTCCCATCTGGTATCATTTTCCTTTAGCCTAAAGAACTTCCTTTAACATTACAGTAGGTATGCTGGTGAAAAATTCTCTCCATCTTTGGTTCTTTGAAAATGCCTTTAGTTCACTAAATATAGAATTCTAGCCTTCTCTGATCTCCTCTCACTTCTAAAGATGTCCTTGCGTTACTTCTGGTTTGTATCGTTTCTGATAAGAAATCAGTAATCATTTTTATTGTTTCCCTGTATAATTCGTTGTTTTTCTCTGGCTCATTTCACAATTTTTTCTTTATCATTGGTTTTTAGCTATTATCTTGTGCCTGGAGGTGGTGTTTTTGTGTTTACCTTACTTGGAGTTTGTTGATCTTGGATTTGTGAGTTTAGAATTTTCATCAAGTCTAAAAACATTATCATCATTATGTCTTGAAGTATTTTTTTCTATCCTCTTTTCTCTTCTCCTTGTAGGTTACCAATTACATATATATAAGCTACATGGTATTTTTCATTGGGTCACTAAGGCTGTTTGTGTTTTTTTTTAATTTTTGCCTTTTTTCCCCCTCTACATTTCAGTTTGGATCATTTCTATCACACTGCCTTCAAGTTCAGCAATCTCATCTTCTGCAGTGTCTACTCTGCTGTTAAACCCACCCAGTTAGCTTTTTATTTCTCATGTTGTATATTTCAGTTCAGGAGGTTCTTCTTTATGGTTTTCATTTCTGTATTGCAATTCTTTGTTTGTTATGTTTATGTTTTCCTTTAAACACATTCACTTACACATTTATAATAGCTCTTTTAAAATACTTCTCTCTTAATACCATCATCTTTGTCCTTTCTGGACCTGTTTCTTTTGACTGTTTTTCCTCTTGATTATGGACCCTATTTTCTTGCTTTGTCCCTTGTCTTGTAATTTTTTATTTTTTGATAAACATTGTGAATACTGTGTTATCAAGGGCTGAATATTGTTGTCTTCCTCTAAAGAGTATTTTTTTTCCTAATAGGTCATTAATTTACTTGTTAAGGCATTGCCTTTTGGGGGTCTCTTCTGAATGTCCTGGGTGTTCAGTGAAGTCTCTTTACTCTGGTTAGAACTTGAGCATGTCCCTGTCCTGTGGGAGCTCCAGGAGTTGTTAATCTTACAGCTCTTGATAGTTGTTGTTTCTTCAGTAGCTGTTCTTTGCCTGACTGGAGGCGTCTCAGCCTGTGTACGTCTACATTAGTATTTAGCTAAAGACTCAGGGAACCTCTTTGGGCCCAAGGGACTTGTGGCCCCATCCAGAAGAAGAGGAGGAGCTTCTCCCTCCTCTCCATTACTGACCTGTAAATCCCAGGCATTTTTTCCTCCCTGAACTCTTTGTCTCTCCAGCTCAGGAAAAAATACTGTACTCTGCTTGGATTCCCAGTGCTTGCTTTGGCAGCACGTATACTAAAGTTGGAATGATACTTGGATTCCCCTTCCTGTGCTGTGGTTTAGAAAGTGCCTCTAGGCAGAAAGCCAGCTTGATCTTGAGGCTCACTTAATTTGTTTCCCTTTTCTTAGGTATCACAGTTTGGTAGTGTTTGTGGTCCAAAGTCTGAAAACAATTGTGTAAAATTTTGTATCCTGGTTTATAGTAATATATGTGGGAGGACTAGTCTAGTATTATTACTTCATCAGAGTCAGAAGCAGAGCAAATTCTTGAGATCATTCTGAAGTCATCAGCCATGACAACTTTTGACTTCCTTACAGCATTGGTTACCACCTGGAATCAGTATTTGGAAGCATACTGTCATCCCTGAAAGAATTTAGAAATAGCAAGAGTGTATTTGTTTATCACAATGACTAGGTACTACTACCATTTGGTGGCTGGTGGCCAGGAATGCTAAACTTCCTATGACGAGTGGAACAGTCCAGCCCAGCAGAGAATTATCTCGCCAGTAGTATTCTAGTTAAGAACACTGCCTCAAGGAACAGTGTTCTTTTGGTGCTTCTGTACAGTCTTCTCTCTGCCAGCACCCCCTCTTCTAGCTATTGCTACTCACAATTTAGGCTTCAGCATCCACATCACATCCTTGGAGAAAAATTTCTCAGATCTCCCTAGGCTAGCTTAAGGTCCCCAGCGTGGTCATCCATAGATAAGCTTTTGCTCGTGGCCACTTATTCTACCCCAGTACTTGGTATATACTAGACGTTCAATGAATATTTGTCAAGAGGATGGATGGATGGTTGGATAAAGGCTGACTCTTTTTGGCTGTCTAGGCAGTGATGGGCTGACACAGGTCGGATGACCAGAGTACCGTCACATCCCCGGGACCTCCCAGGGCTGCCACAGAGGCCCACAGGAAGCTCACTTGGTCACACCGAGACAAGGTTCCTTCTGTTTGGGACAAAGTACAAGAAGATGTCAGGCCTCCCAGAGGGTATTAGGACAGCCTCTTGCTTCATCCCCCCGGAAAGACAGAGATGTGTGCGGGCTTCTGACTGTGATTGAAGGGGCCAGAGGGGCTCAGGAGACAGGATGGGTGTGTCTAGGGGAAGGTGAAATGTTAGCACCTGTCTGCCCTCTCCTGTTGCTGGGTCATGTTCCCTCTGAGGTACAGGGGATAGAAACTCAACTCTTGGTTTCCCCTGAGCTTGAAACTCCAGGCACATATCATGGTGGAATAAGCACTTAATTCCCCTGTACAATCAATGTGGGCACCTGTATCCTATGGGGAGTGTTCAGCCCTCCTCCCTTTAGCTGCCTCCAGTTTTCCTTAATATGCCAACCTCAGATGGCTTCACCTACTGCTACTCCATCGACCTCCCAGAGCGAGTTGCACTGAAGCTCGACCAGAAGTTCCCCTTCAGCCTGATGAGGAAGATTTCGATGTTCAAGTATATCTCCGGCTCTTCAGCTGAAAGAAGGGCAGCCCAAAGCCGGAAGTAAGTTATAGAACTCTGTGCTTTATTCCTAAAGCAATTCCTGGGCATCTAGAGAGTGTGACTCGTTCACTGTCCTGGGGAATAGGGAAGAGGGTGTGGGCAGCCTGGGCCCAGAAAAATCTGTGCACAGATTTCTCCCGAGCACCCTAGAGTCTGCCCAGCTGCATCTGAAGTAGGGACCGAGCAGGAAGGGGCTCTTGAGCGTAATCCCAAGTGATATGTGGCCCCATCCAGTGGCATTAACAGCCCTCAGCGCTGACAAGCACTCTGTGCAGGTGGGATTGGGCTCCTGCGTGTGACGCTGGTAAGAAGCACAGTCCACGCGACTGACCGGGAGCCTTAGGAGGTGGCACGGCCCGAACCTGAGAGGTAGTGTTTTCTTGGCCACCTGGCAGGAGAAGGCGAAGCTTACTGTTTTCCAGTCCAGGCACGTTGACTCTCAATGGAAAGTCCTGGGCAAGCCGCCAGAGCTCACGTAGCCTGACTCCCTCCTTTCAGAGAGAGGGCCCGAAGGGGACAAGAGTCCGTCTCCAGGTAACACAGAGTCAGAAGAGCCCAGTCTAAAGCCAGGGGCTCCTGCCTCCGGGTCCTCCTCACTCCCTGTCGCCGCGGCACACACTGCCGGCCTCGGGTGGCCTTCACTGGCTTTTGCCAATGCTGAGAGTTCACGATGGAGGAGCTTTCCTTTCCTTCAAGTCCCTCCCAAAGAACGCATCCAGTACAAAGTCAAGGTGCTCTGTCAGTGCCCCTTTTCTGCTTCAGCTGTGCAGTACACCTGGCCCCCGCGCTGGCCTGGAGGCAGGACTTTGGCTGAACTGGAGTCTGCTCCTTGTACTTTATTTTAGGAGGTGGACACTCGCAGCCCTCAGCAGCTCGCAGCCCTCTGACCATTTCTTTTTTATTTTTAGTTTTTTCACCAGGCCGCACGGCTTGCAGGATGATCTTAGTTCCCTGACCAGGGATCGAACCCAGGTCCCCACAGTGAAAGTGCCGAGTCCTAACCACTGGACCGCCAGGGAATTCCCCACTCTGACCATTTCTTAAAGGCAGGGACGGGTACTGGGAAAAACAGAAACGCACACTCACCCATTTTGTTTCAGGCAAGTAATTCCTAGAGTCTAAATGGGTGAGAGGTGTTTAAATTTAGAATTAGGTGTATTGTAGCTTTTTGGCTCTTAATTGCTGTTCTCACAGAATCTAGAGAGAACTTAAGGGTCCTCGTTTGCAAACGCTCTCTCCCCCACCCTGTCCCGTGAAGGAATCCCCTCTAAGACAGCTGATGATGTTCACCCCTGGCGGCTGGGGGCTAGCTCTCCAAGGCAGCCCCTGATGAGAAAGGTCTTCCACGCTGAATCGCAGTTACTTCTCTGTAACTGTGACACCGTGGTGCCGGGGGATCCTGCTTCACCGTGACGCGCAGATCTGGCCAGGGACCATGGTGACCCTCTCAGCTCCTTCTGTGTCCCTTGCATGGCGTGGTGTTCGATCCCTCGTTATCCTGGCCTGCTGTAGGCACCCGGGACAGAACATGATGTTTCGGATGACCTGACAACGGGACAGAGGTGGTATTACAACACGCATGTTTGTTTTGGCAGTGGACCTGACTGCCTAGACAGCCTTGCCTCCCTGGAGGCTCTTGTCAAGCTTCTTAACGGCCAAAACCTCTATATTTTAAAATGCCAGAAGTGCTGTTAAGTGTCCTGTATCTGTACTTAAGCCGCTGATTTGTAAGCTTAGGTTTGGATTGAAATGTATACGGGTCTAGTCTAGTTACCTAACACAGGTACCAGTGGTGCTGACATTTGTTCTTCATATTTGGAACCCCACACGAAGGTCACAGGCTAAAACCCTTAGAATGTGTCGCCCTTGGTGGCCCCAGCCGCACGCGTCTGTGGTGGGGTCTCCAAACTCAGCACAGACAGCTCCCCACATCTGTCATGTCGGCTCCTGCCTGCCGGGACTTTGAGTTGTGAGTCTTTATTCCTGAAGACACGGGTAGAATATCTCCCAGCAGACAAGGCCTGGGCCCAAGCCCTGTGTTACCAGTTAGAGCCCTCCCCTCCTCCCTCCCGCAGAGGTGGATCCATTCTCTCTGGGTCCAGTTGCTGAGCCGACCACAAACACACTGACTGCTGTGATCTTGTCCCCACCTCCTTCCGGTCCATCCAGTTTGCAAGCTGCTCTTACACCTCAGGGTGTCTCAGGCGTGGGCCCGATACCCCTTCTTCCTGCTGGCTTACTGCAGGACCATGAGTAGGCCCTGCCCCCTCTGGGCATATGTTTTCTGTCCAGTTGAGATTGACCTTCCTCCACACTTGGAACTTTTACAGGTGGTTATAGGAACCGTCCACAGCATGCTGTAACAGAAAGCAGTATAGTGACCCACGCTTCGCGCCTGCAGATCGAGCGCTGGGGCTGCTGTGTGCCCCGGCAAGAGTGGCTGAGTGACCATTTTCTCTCTGTTCCTTTCCAGGCTGAACCCTGTGCCTGGCTCCTACCCCACACAGAGCGGCCACCCTCACCTGGCCCCGAACCACCCTGTGGCCCAGATGCAGCACACCAGTGGCCAGAAACTGGCCCCCTGGCCGTCCTGGGTCCCTGGGCACACGGCCAGCCTGCCTCCGTACCAGCCCACGTCTGGCCTGTGCTACGTGCAGAACCATTTTGGCACAGTTCCCAGCTCCTCTGGTGTCTACCCGGCTTCTGCGGGTGCCTCCCTGGGCGTCCAGCCCCCTGCGCCCCTCAACTGCCCCGGCACAGTGCATTCCGGGACCCTGGCCAGTTCGGCGGCTACCGGCTCCAAGGAGTGCTCAAGGGTCCTGATCCCCTGAGAGAGAGTTTCCGGGGAAGCGATCTCCCATCTCGGCCTTCCGAGGAAGGTCCTCTCTGAGCTGAGATGTTCTTGACAAAAAGTTACTTACTGAACACCTCTGTGTGCCAGGCTCTGTGTTGGGTATTTTGATGTGTGTCCCTATTTCAGTCTCATTCATCCTCATGACGACTCGGTGAAGTACAGCTTGTCGTGCTCAGTTTACAGATGCAGAAAGCGCAGCGCTGTGTGAGGACGTGAGGTCACGTGGCCTTGTAGTGGCACAGCTGGGGCGCTTGGCTCCAGGCCCAGGCCCCGCCCACGCACTGTCCCGCCCCCCACAGGACACCTGGGAGGAGAGGGCATTGGTGGTCAGTGGCTCGTTTCAGCTCTCCGTTTCCTTCCCGTCCTCGTACGTCGTGCTCGTGGTTATGCCGTGTTCGTGTGTCTGCGCGTGCCCTTTGGGAGCTCCCAGCTGGTGTGCTCGCCAGTCCCCAGGCCTGTGCAGTGTTCCTCCCTTGCGGTGACCCCCCCCCCCGCCCCACACCCAGACTTCTGCCCCGGAAGTGGTGCGACGGGCCGGCGTGAGCCGCAGCAGCATGCTTATGGATCCACAGTGTTGATTACCTTTGTATAAAGAAACAGCCTCCACCCTGCCCTCGGTGTGTGGTGTCTTTGTGGTCTGGCCGAGGAATGCGGAGGGCAGCAAAGAGAAGCACGTCCAGGTCAAATCAGGCAGATGACTCCCCAGCGGGCATCTGACGTGAGGGCGTTAGTTGAGAAGGTCCCCAGAGAGCTGGAAGGACAAACGGGAAGGTTTGGCAACCCTGAGATTGGCAACAGCGGGCAGCCACTGTGGTGTTGCCAGGGCTCCAGGCTGGGTCACCACGAGAAGGGCTGCCTGCAGGACCTTACACCGGGGAGTGACACAGGCACCGGCCGCGGTGGCCTCTGATGCAAGAGGCGGGGAGGAGAGCCCTGGCTTCTTTGTCGCCTGATCTACCCGCAGGGTCTCCTGTGGGCCATATTAACCAGGAAACCTTTGGCAAATGAGCCCAGGAAATGTAGTTTGCAGGGGTCAGGCCCCACGCACACCACGCAGGGCGGGACAGGGACAGAGATGTGACTGAGCCAGCAGGCGCCCGACCAGGCCGAGGGGAGCTCCTGGCCCCTGATCAGCCTTCAGCTGAGCTCTTTGAAGTGGGCTCACGTTGAGGAAACACGCCACATGCAGGTGTCCTCACAGATACCAGCACACGTGGCCTTCGTTTACTCCTGGAGCTGGGTGGCCTGCTCGGGGCTGGCTTCGGGGGAGGCCCTGGGTATTAGAGATGGATAAGACACACCCACAAATCTGCAGCAGTGGACAGGGCAGTGAGTGGCCTGCACTGGGGCTGGGGGCAGGGATGAAGCTGAGACGGTGGCTCCTGAGCCGGATTGTGAATAGGATTCACCAGCCGAGGAGCTGGGGGCCCAGGCTGCAGCTGAGACCCGTCTGCAGTCCCAGAGCCTGGTGTCTCCAGCCACACCCAGCATCTTTCCCTTCGTGCTCACTCGCTGAGTGCAGGCTGCTGGGTGTCCTTGGACACTTTCCCTCCAGTCCCAGCCTGTATCCAGAAGCAGGCGAGGTGGCCACCTGCTCCAAGTGTGACACAGTCACCTCCCTCACGTCTGGCCTTCCTGCTGGGCTGTCTGGCTGGAGCTGCGGAGGCCTTGGGCCTTGGGGACGGTCAGGCTCCAGGGCCCTCACGCGATCCCAAGTAGAAAGCCGAAGGGCCCTCAGAGGTCGTTCTGTTCAGCCTTCTCCTCCACCCCAGCTTTCCCTGACGGGGTTCCAGGGAGGCAGGATGGGTCTGGCAGAGCAGCTGACAGCAGCGCCGGCCTTGGGCTGTGGCCACAGCCGCTACGCTGAGACTGGTCCTTAGTCTGTTCCCCTGGACTTGGCTTGGGCCTCAGCAGGCAGCCGGGAGCCAGGTCAGAGGGGGCATTTCTCCCCCGAACACGCATATGAGAGGACCTGGAGGGGCTCCCAAACCCCTCCCCAGCGCCTGTTGAATGATCCGCCAGTGTGCCTGCCCCCTTCCGCAAACACCAAGTGTGTGTCAAGCCTCAGGCTGGGCCTGGAAACGGAAGAGTGAGCTCCGTGGGGGCAGAGAACCCGGGGCTGACACGCAGTAAAGATCTGTTGAGCAATTGAATGAACTGGGATACCTGGCCTTGGGGAGTTCAGTCTGGGGGTGGGGGGAGTGGATGATTAAAGAACTGTAATTCCGCAACGCTGTTCAGGCGCTCCCAGGAGGCGCCCAGACCAGCCTGGAGAGCGGGGGGGGGGGGTGGGGGGTGGGGGGGTGTCGGTCTCGGATACTCAGCACACACCCTTCCACGGGGGCGAGGGGGTGACTTTGGAGGGAGGGAAAGAGGAAGCCCCTAACCACTGGCTGTTGTTCGGAGGATGAAGAATACAGCACATTCGGGAAGGCCATTATTCCCCGCACACCAGAAACCTCTCTCCTATCCCAGGCCAGGCGGGAGCCACTGTAGCCAGAGAAGCTTCCAGACTTCATCCAGTTTCCCCTTTCTCGTCAGCAGGGGGCAGCAGAGAAGCAGCCCCTTGGCCGCCTCTGAGACGTTCCCTGGGGCCGGCGCTGGGGGTACAGGAGGAAGAGGGGTCGCTCCCGGGAGGGGACCAGCTTTGTGGTTAACCGTGACTCAAGGGCCTTGAGAGGCGTGGACGCCCTGCCCTGCGAGGCCTCCCTCCTCCACACGCCTGCTCCTTCCTTCTAACGTTTAACAAATGCTTTGTGAGCAGCTGCCGAGTTCCAGGCCTGTGCTTGGCTCTGGGGACGTGAAGCTGGAGAAGAGTGAGCCCAGCCTTCAATGCACTCACAGCCCACCAGGGGAGACACGCTGAATGGAGCGAGAGCAGCCAGGTGCAGAGGTGAGGTGAGCCCACCTTGCGGTGAGGTTGTCAGAGAGGAGACTTTCGGGAGGAGGAGAGTTGCCCAGCAAGGGCAGCGCCCGGAGGACGGAGGGTGAGGGTGACAGTGTGAGCCGAGACGGGAAGGCGGGGCTCCAGTAGGCAGGGCGGAGATGTGAGCCCGGAGGCTGGGAGGGCAGGTAGGAAAGAGCTGGACGTGATGGGAGCCCATCCTGAGGCCCTGGCCCAGGGGTGGGACAGGCAGAAACGGAGCCTAGAACGCAAAGTGACTTTCCGGCGTCACACCGAGCGTGTGGCCGAGCTGAGAGCGTGTGCACAGCTCTCCCATCCGAAGTCCAGAGCTCCTGCCCTGCCTGAAGGCGCCCGCTCGCCCTCAGGTGGTGGGATGGGGGAGGGCCCCGGGTAGGGGTGGAGGCAGGACAATCCTGTAGGATGAGGTTCCCCCAAGCGTGGAATGAGGGGACTGGGGAAGGGCAGAGCTGGCCTCAGAGTTGGGTACTGGACCTTGGGCTCCTGAGACCCGCAGGGGCACCTCCCCTAGTCCGCATCCCAGGATGCTCCCTGGCCTCTGCTCTGCCCATCTGTGCCTGGACAACCGCCGGCTGCAGCAGCCGCGTCCCCCAACCCGGACCCAAAGCTCGGCTCCTGAGGCGCCTCCACACCATCTCCAGATCCCAGGCCACCCGGGATCTTGCTCTGTTTTGAGCCTGGAGCCCCTCCCCAAGAAAGCTTGACTGTCCAAGTCACATCCCAAGGCTGCTTCCTTAACGGAACTCCTCCTCCTGGGAGCCTGGCTTCAGCACCCCCAGAGCCAAGGATCAGGCGGGCTACCCATAGAGATGACACGGGGACAGCTCAGGCCTTCCCAGGGCCCGGGGCTGTTGGGACACAGAGGGCCCACACAAATACGCACACACACAAACACACACACACACCAACACAGGCACGTGTAAACACGGACACGACACTTGGAACTCACAAACCTGGGCCCTTACCCGCACATAAATTCAAGTTCAAATAGGTAGGTACCCAACCACAAAAATGCACACGTATGTGGTTAAGTCACACACCTATGTGTATTTGCACCTGTACACGCACAAAATCGTGCATGGGCTGGTCTGTGCCCCAGTACATGCTGTACATACATGCATGTGCACCTGACACGTCACAGAGCAAGGCGAGCCCTTGGGTGGGAACCCCAAACCCCCTCTCCTCGACCTTACCCGACGTGACCCTAGCCTCCCTCCCCAATCTCATCTCCTACCACCCTCCTGCTTTCCCCCGACTGCTGATGGCACTACGTGAGATGACCAGACAGCTGGCAGGAAGCTTCTGGAGATGAGTGAAATCTTTAGGAGCAGGCATGGGTGGTGAGCAGGGCAGCAGGAAAAGCCCAGTGGGCTGAACCTCCCTTCCAAGCGCCTATCACGCGCTGCCCGGAATTCCACTATCAAAGCCATTCCTGTGGATTAGGCTCCCCCGACATTGAGGTAACCCTGGAAAAGATCCTGAGTCCAACCCTCACATTGCACTTGGGAACGTGAGGTCCAGAGAGGGGAAGTTACCTGGCTAAGGACACCCAGTGGATCCATGACAGGGCCGGCACCGAACCCGGGTCTCCTCACTCCTGTTTGCTCTACTGTTCTGGTCGGTGGGTGGAGAAGTGGGCTGGCGGGCAGCTGGGGTCACAGGCAGGCCCGGGCAGCGGCTCTCATCCGGCCCAGCTGAGCCCACTCGGCTGTGCTGACGCCAGGAGTGGTGGCAGGGGGTCTCGGTCCTCACTGGGTGTCCTGAAGCCCCCTTCAATCAGACTCTGCTGCCGAGGCGGGGTGGCCTCGGTGTATGAGAGCTCTCCGAACCCTTCCAGGATGGTGGCACCTCTCCGGAGAGATCAGGCGCTCAGAAGAGCAGGTGAGACCCCTTCTCCCATCAGGCTGGGCCAGGTCCTGGAGGCAGGACACGCAGGACCCCTTCCCAGCCCCATCTGCAGCCTGGGGTCTCCCTGGGGAGAGGAGAGCAGAGAGTCCCCAGCCGCCCCTACCAGGGCTGGACAGGACGGACCTCCACCTCTCCTGCAATCCCATCCACACCTCTAGGGAATTCCCTGGCGGTCCAGTGGTTAGGACTTGGTGCTTACACTGCCACAAGCCTGGGTTCAATCCCTGGTTGGGGGACTAAGATCCTGCAAGCCGCAAAAAAAAAAAAAAAAAAAAAAAAAAAAAAGCTTACCATCCCCACGTCTAGCTCCCCTCGCCGGGCCCACACCCCCGTACACTCACCCTCCTGAAGGGAGATTTCGGGGGAGGCTTTTAGGCCACAGGAGAAACGGTCCCCCCCACGAACCCCAGCGTGGCCCCTTGCCCCCTTACCCTCTGCAGTGGCCAGGCCTTGCCAGGCCTCACCCGGGAAGAAGCGGACCAGGGTGACGAGGAAAGCCCACAGCAAGGTGGAGCCCCACAGCACCCACACACGCGGCCACAGCAGCGAGCCCAGTGCCCGCGCTGCACCCCAGAGCGCAGCTCGGAGAGCGATCGCCCCTCCTCAGGGCTCGCACCTCGGCCCCTACCCCGTCAGGGCGGCAGCCTCCTGGCCCAGCTTAGGTCATCCCCAGGGCCTCCCACTCCGTCGTGCACCCTTTGGTTGGGGTCGTGGGTTGTAATGTGTCCCCCCCAACCAAAATAGGTTGAAGTCCTAACCCCGGTACCTGTGAATGTGACATCATTTGGGAATAGGGTCTTTGCAGATGTAATTAGTTAAGATGAGTCCATACTGGATTCAGGTGGGTCCTAAACCCAACGACTGGTGCCCTTATAAGAAGGCCACGTAAAGACACAGGGACACAGAGACCCACAGGGAGAAGACAGCCGTGTGAAGACGGAGGCAGAGATGGGGTGGATGTGTCTATCAGCCAAGGGACGCCAAAGATCACTGGAAGCCACCAGAAGCTGAGAAGTTAGAAGAAAGTGTTCCTTCCTAGAGCATACAGGGGAAGCATGGCCCCCTGGACACCTTGATTTTAGACTTCCAGTCTCCAGAACCGTGAAAGAATAAATGTCTGTTGTTTGAAGCCAGCCAGTCTGGGGCATTTTGTTACAGCGGCCCTAGGAAGCTAACGCGTGCCAGGTTGTCTCCCCAGGTGGCTACATTCAGCACATCACCAGCCAGCTCAGAATCCCAGGAGGCCCTCAGAGTGGGCTCCTCCCCCCGTACACGGGCCCCCCCGACCCCGCCCCTCGCCAGCTCTCCACCAACAACGTGGCCAGTTCCACAGCATCCTGTGCTCATTCGGTGGCAAGGAACCGGGGGAGGTGAGTAGAAGAGAAATGGCATTTTGAACTCAGGTGACTGAGTCCCTACCGGAAGTAGGGAGGCCAGAAGAGGGAGGTAGACTGCGGGCAGGGGTGTGAGTGGATGTGCCATTTAGGGCCGTGTGATTTTGCAGTCACGAGGTCACGAGGCAGAGATGGCTTGAGGCCTTGGAAAGAGATGGTGCTAGAAGCCAGATTCTGGAGAATATAGACTTCGGCCCCGGGCCCCAGGGAGAGCTGGAATTATAAACTGAGCCCAAGGAAGGAGCTCTGATCAGAAGCCAGAGGGGGGCCTCCAGGCTCCAGCAGCCTCTCCTGGCTATGAGGCCTTGGGCAAGTCACCTGCCTTCCCTGAGCTCAGGGAGAATTGCCTGCGCCACACAGGGAGATTATATAGGTAATACAGAGGGAGGGGGGTTCAAACCATGCTTCTTTCTAGTGTTTGACCTGGGGGCAAGGCACGCATCCTCACCTGAGCTTCCTTCCCCCACCTGCCAAGTGGAAACAGTCATCCCTGTCTTCAGGGAGGTTGTCAGAGGCGCCTGACATGATGTGAATGCAGCTTCAAGGGGTGGGGAAAAGGCTTTTATCAACTGTGGCAAATTGCACCAATTCAGGTGGCCTTCTCCAAGCAGGTGCCTGTGTTTTGCACCTCAGACTCCATGAAAACGGGAACTGTCCGGCTTGGGTTCTCATCCCCAAAGTCTGCCTTCACCCATTCACTGAACATCTACTGAGTACCTACTAGGTGCCAGGCTCTATTCCAGGTGTGGAGATGCAGCAGAGAGCAAGGTGGCCAAATGCCTGCCTTCGAAGAGTTTAATAATCTGTGTGTCAGGGTCAGGGAGGGAGAGAAAGACAATTGGCAAACAGAAAAATAAACAGAAGATAGTAGCTAGTGATAGGGTGGTGCAGAGCATTAAGAAAGGACAATGAGGCATAGAGAGGGGTAACCTTAGATCAGGGAAGGCCTCCTGGAGGAGGTGACTTTTCTGCTGAGACTTGATAGAATCCAAGGAGCAGCCGTGAGAGGATCAGGGTGCAAGCATTCCAGGTGGACAGAGGGACAAGAGCAGAGGGCCAGGTGCGAAGGGTGGAGCTTGGAGGAGAATGGCCTGGGGTGATGCACTCAGTACACGCTCAGTTGATGCTTGTTGCCCTGGGAATCTGCATGTGGGCAGCCTGGGCTGGGGAGGCTACACCCATGCTCACGGCTTGGTGCTCTGAGCCCAGATGACCTGTCCACCTGGCCCACAGAGAGCTCATTGTCAAGGGCACAGTGTCCACCCTCACTCATTCATTTCATTCATTCGTTCATTCCCTTACCAAATAGTTACTGAGCATCTGCTACATCCTGGGCCTCATTCCAGGGGCTGAGGCACAAAGAGGACCACGGCCCCCTCCCATCGAGGTCTGACGAGGGAGACAGAAACCACAGTAACCCTGGGAGGCCCCAGCTCTGGGAGAGACATTTGCTCACCCCAGGCAGAGCACAGACAAGGGAGCAGCCAGCCCTACAGCACCCAGGGAAGGTGTATCAGAGGAGGTAATCTCCGAACCTGGCCTGCAGGGCAGGCCTCCCCAGAAGAGAACGTGCAGAAGGGCATTCCAGGAGGAGAGGACAGCCTGGGCCAAGATACTTGGCCAGTCCAGAAAGTGTGGTATGGAAGGGCCCATGGGGCCCTTCACATCACCGAGAGATCGATGTGAAGAGGCCATGGTGGCCAGGGTGAGAAGGGCCCTGAGGGCCACACTAAGGAGTCTGGACTGGATCCTGTGGGTGGTGGAGACCTCTGTGGGTTTCCCTGCTTGGGTTACCGTGCAGGGGTCTGAAGGGAGCTGCACAAATTCGCGTGACTGAAGCCGGGCTTCTCCCCTGTGGCTGCCCCTGCCTTCCTCGTGTACCCAGGGCTCACGGGGCTGGAGGAGGACATTTAGGGGTGGGCAGAGCTGGCCCTTCCACGTACCTGAGCTCTCTGCCGAAGCCACCAGATCTCTGGATCTCCCTGGCCATTTGATGGGGCAGCCCCTCCCCCACCCCCCGACCCCCTCCCGCCATCAGGGCATTCCTGTGGCTGGAAGAGAAGAAATCTAAAACCCCTGAGCCTTCTTGTCTGTTCTTTGTTGTTCTCCACCCCCAGATATGGTCCCTCTTCTGTTAACTCCCAGGGCTCCAGGTGCACAGAAGTGTTACCTGCCATTACAGGTGAGGTAGAGCAGAGCCAGACTCCACACATGGAAGGATGGAGCCCAGGTGTCCCACTCCCCAGATGCCACCTGCGCCAAGTTCTTCCCCTCTCCGCTGTCTGAGGAAGTGGGCAAATGGAGAAAAGGAGGGTTTTCCAGCCCTCACCTCCTGAGGGCTCTGCCAGGGTGAGGCAAACTCTCCGCCATCTTGGCCGTGGCTGCTGGGGCAGCCCTGAGCCCACGTCCCTCCTGGTCCCCAGCTGTAAGAGAAATCAGCTGGCCTCAACTGCAGGTGTCAAATCCTGCTAATCTGGTATCCCTTCTCCTTATCTGGGATGTGAGGAGGGACAGGAGAGACCAAGACCTCCCCTGGGGCCCGAGGGAGAGGGTGGTAGGCCCCAGTAACGGCATCGCCTCCCCGTCACTCCTCCTCCCCTGGAGGAACCCAGGGGTGGGCGGAGGAGCAATTGAGCGTGTGTATGAGTATGGCGGCTTGGGCAGCTGGAAGGTGGATGCATCGTTGTGTGTGTTCAACGTGGGAGCAGGTGGGTAGGTTTGAAGGTGCGGGCGACCCTGCCTATTAGACATTTCTCCAGTGGAAAAGGTCCTTTCCCGGGCTGGTTCGGCCTAGGGGCACTGATGGCTGTGCAGAAAAGGCCCTTAGATCCCCTCTGGTCCTGAGAGGAAAGAAGCCTTTCCCAGGGCTGCACAGGGAGTAGAGGCAAATCCCACACCCCAGCATCCTGTTCACCCCCAGAGACTTTCTCTCATGAGTGAGAACTGCCGGGGTCCTGCCCTGCCCTGCGTCAGCCTCCACCCAGGCCTCTCCAGTGAGTGTGGCTCAATCCCCCTCGGTGTTCAGCCAGCCCTCTGGGATGTTTGAGGTGGAACTCTCTGCTTGGAGTCTGGCCTTCAGCCTTCATGCTGCAGTCCCAAGTCCTGATGGAAGAAGCCCGGGTCTCTCCGTAGGGCCTGGACCCCTCCCTTCTCAAGGGTGCCAGGCCCTTCTGGTGGCTTCTGCACCTGGGAGAGGGTCAGTTTTCCTGAGAACCAGGGTCTGACGGGGTCAGGTTCCGATTTGCACTGGGAGGCTCCAGGGGGCATTAGGTAACAGTTCCAGCCCTCTCCAGCCTTCAGGAGCCGGGCCCATCCCCCTCCACCTGTCCTGAGAGGCTGAGCTAGGTCAGAGTGAGGGCAGAGGACGGTGAGACCTGGCTTCTTTTTCCCCCGCCGCCCTGCAGGGTCCCCGAGCCTGGCACCCCACACTGGGAGGCAGGGACTCTCACTCCCATTTTATGGATGAGCATATCGAGGCTCTGGGAAGGAAGCCACTTGGCCAGTAAAAGCAGAGTCTTGCTGAACAGCCAGGTCTTCAGCCCACTGTTCCTGCCCTGCTCACAGCCAGGAAGGGGGCTTGCAGAGAGGGTGGCCAAAATACCTGCTGGATGTGGCAGAACAGACCTGGGTCTTCCCAGAGCTCTGTGTGTGTGTATGTGCAGGCATGTGTGTGCATGTACACGTGTTTCTGTGTGCATTTGTGTACATGCGCGTATGCATGTGAATGGGGTGGGGGACCAGATTCCTCCATGAACCCCTCCCCTGCATGGAGCCCACTCTCCCCCTTCCCCTCACAGAACCTCACTCCCCCTCCCCTGTCAGAGAACTCCCCCGCCTCAGGAGACCCTCCCTCGCACAGAACCCCTTCCCAACATATATATAAAGTTCCATGAGGGACTTCCCTGGTGGTCCAGTGGTTAGGACTCCGTGCTTTCACTGCCAAGGGCGTGGGTTCCATCTCTGGTCGGGGAACTAAGATCCTGTAAGCCGTGCAACATGGCCAAAAAAAAAAAAAAAAAAATTAAGTTCCATGAGATCAGAGCCTTGGTTTCATTCACAACGTTATCCCCCATGCCCAGAACTGTTTTGTTCTCCCAGTCCTGGCACACGGCAGGCACTCAACAAATATTTGCTGGATAAATGCAGTAACTCGTTTAATCATTGCAACGATCCTGTGAGGTAGGAATGACTCTCATCGCTGTTGTCATATAGTAAAACCGACACGCAGAGAAACAAAGTAAATCATCAAAAGTCATACAATTAAGAAGCGAGGATTGAATCCAGGAGACAGATGCCAAAGCTCTGGGTTCTAACCTCTGTGCCAGCCCGCTGGGTACGGCCAGGCTCCCCTCGGCTGCAACGTGGCGGCGCTGGGAGTGTCGTCATCAGCTGGGGACACAATTCCTGCTGAGCCTCTCTTGCGGGTCCGCTGGCCCCTCCTGGTCTCACCGCTCCTCCGCAGTGAGAGCCTAGCTGTGCTCCCCCTTCGAGTGGATAGGGCTGCGCCCAGATGGGGACACAGAGAGACACA
This sequence comes from Kogia breviceps, assembly GCF_026419965.1. NCBI lineage: Eukaryota > Metazoa > Chordata > Mammalia > Artiodactyla > Physeteridae > Kogia > Kogia breviceps. The sequence continues at coordinate 82,427,140 of NC_081323.1, forward strand.
AGGAAAAGTCCTGGGGAGAAGTCCAGAAGGTTCCTCGCGAGCCTGTGGAAGGCAAAGGGCCAGCTTCTAGCCCAGGGCAGGGAGAACCAGAAAGGTACGCCAGGGTGTCTGCTCCTTCTGCGGCAGAACTTGGTGCTGCAAGTGTGTGTGTGAGTGTGTGAGAGTGAGTGTGTGTGTGAGTGTTTGTGTGTGTGTGAGTGAGTGAGTGTGTGTGTGAGTGAGTGAGTGTGAGTGTGTGAGAGAGTGAGTGTGTGTGTGTGTGTGTGAGTGAGTGTGTGTGTGTGTGTGTGTGTGTGTGTGTGTGTGTGTGTGTGTGTCTTCTGTTGGGAGAGGTGGAGGAGGGGCTGACCAGGCGGGGCTGAGCTGCGGAGAGGGAGGGGCCACAGGGGTGCTGCCTGCTCTCGGGCGTGGGGGGCACCGGCATGGTCCTCAGGAGGCCAGCTTCACTGTGTGACCTTGGTCTCCCTGTTCAGGTCACTCAACTGCAAAACGAAGGTCATGTTGCCCGCCGCGGAGCCTGCCCTGGGAGCTGCGTGGACTGGTACAGCGGCCAGGGGGGCCCAGCTGAGGATGACCCGGCTGCCTGGGAAGACGGTGTGGTCCCGTCACCGAGGTGAGCAGACAAGGGGTGCTGTGAAGGCTGAATTTGCTGTGCTGTAGGGTCCTCAAGACCGTTAACTCTCTGAGAATTTGGGCAGAATTGGGGCAGATCACAGTCTACGTGGGCCTCGTCCACATAATGGGCATTTCTCCCCACTGCTCGGCTTCTGTCTATTCCCTACTGTGTGAACTACACCCAGAGTCAGCCTGTCTCTCCTCTCCTCCCTCCCCACCCCCACACCCGATGTGGTGTGCTCCAAGGACAAAGAACAAGATAAACTCAAGGAGACAATATTGCTGGAACAAAGATTTACAGGACTCCTATCACTCTGTCACAGTGTGACCATTGCAATGTCCCAGAGCCCTCCCAAGCAGCATGCCCTGTCCCTTTCCCATGCCATATAAGGAAAGACATTTGCCGCATTTTTCTCCCGCTCAGCACACTGAAAGTATACATACTCTGCCCAGTCAGCAGATGACTTGCAGGTTCCCTGGAGATAAAGCCAGACCGGCAACCCATGCTCACTGTCGGCTTTCCCTGGCCACCAGGACGTCGGCCCGCTGTTCTTGCAGCGACCCTTCTCTTTAATAAACTCTGTCTTCCTTCCATTCTGCCTTGTGTCTGGAAATTCTTTTCCAACGCCCGCTCGGACAACGACACCCGAGTCATCCTCTGCGGGCTGTACCTCCCTGAGGGCTCTGGGAGGGCGGTAGGTGGTGGGGACAGTGGTGTCAACAGAGCTCACCTCTCCAGCGCTCTGGATCACTGCTCAGAAGCAAACACAGCTGCAAGGTGCCACCCTTCTTCAGGCTCTGGTCCCTTGTTCAGGGCTTTGCTGGGAATGGCTGGGTGTCTGAGGATGGAGAGTGGGCCCCACCCTGGACCCACCGGTGCAGTGAGAAAGCTGTGAACACAGGAAGAAGGCCCACTCGAAAACCATGCTGTCCCTTTCTTGGCCGCCTTTGGCCCAAGCTGGCCGGGGAGGGGGCGGCTGCGTGTTACCACCCTCTTCCTGCAAGGAAGAGGCCAGATGCCCAGAGATGAGCAACACCAGGTGGGAATCAGATCTCTTTTTGCCTCAATGGGGGCCCACCCGTACTGGTCTGGGGTCCTCAGAGGCAGAACCAAAGACCTGAAAGCATCCTATCTGGTCGCCCCTTTCCAGCCTGCCTGTACCTCATCCCCCATTCCTGTCCCCTCTGATCAGTGGCCAACGGAGTGACCGGAACACAGGGAAACAAGCCACAGCTCTTCCCAGCTCACACCCCTTTGATGCCGCCCCCCTCCCCACCCCCCCGCCATCACACACGTTACCCTTTGTTCATCAGGTCATTCAACAGATGTTTAGGAAGGGTCTGCTATGTGCCAGGCGCGGGTGGCAGGATCAGCTTACAGGCTGGAGGGGAGAAAGCCAGTAATCACACAGCCACACAAATGAATATCTAATTACCAACCGCGGCAAGTGCTCTGGGATAAATGAACAGGGTTCAGTGGGGGGTTTAAACCGAGGACCCTGGCTGGCCAGGTAGAGGAGCAGGAGTTCACAAAGGACCCTGAGCAGGAGATGAGGAGGAGACCACCAGAGGGTCACAAGCCACAGAAGGCGAGAGTGGAGGGGCATTCAGAGGGGCCAGATGCCGCTGAGACATTGAGTAAGATGACAGAAAACTGTTCTTGGGGTAAAGCACAAACTTCTTAGTATGGCCATCAAGGCCCTTCAGGATGGCCTCACTGAGAGCTCCAGCCACCCCTGGCCACAGCAGTCACCATGCCTACCTTGCAGTTATTTGCACTGTCCTCCCTGCCTGGAATTCCCTTCTCCTCCTGGCAAACGCCCAATGATCCCACAAGTCTCAGCTCAAAAGCCACCTCCTCCGTGAAGGCTTCCCTGACTACCACCCCTCTGGTAGAGCATGTCACTACATCCTTGGGTGTTCCCTTAGCACTTAGTGCAAACCTCTGTTGGAACACATGGCAGACCAGTTGGGCCTGCCCAATGCCTTCTCCCCTCATCTTCCTTTGGGGAAGCAATGGTCCCAGCCCCAGCAGTACTTTGGGATGGATCTAATCCGATTGTGATAATCCTATGGTCTACTTTTCCAGCCTCCCTTGCAGTTAGAGGTGGCCGTGTGACCCAATTCTGCCCAATAAGACGTGAATATAAATCTATTGCAGCAGGCAGGGTTGGAAAACCTTTGCCTTCCACTCTTTATTCCATCTTGAACACAGATATGATGACTGGAGCCATGGCAGCCATCTTGAGACCATGAGGGAAAAGACAAGGACATTACAGAAATCTTGTTTCTGATACTATTGAACTGCTGAGCCAAAGCTAGCAGCAGACATACTTAGACTTCTTGTTTTGTGTGAGAAACAAAGCCTTCTTCATTTAAGCCATTGTTGATTGGGTTTTCTGTTGCTGGCAGTTGAGTGCCTTCCTAATACCCAGTACTTTACAATTTATTTGGTTGCACGTCTCCTTTCCATACTTGAGAGAAGGGATCCTGCCCCATTTGTCCTCAGGGCCTTCGAATTTAGCAGGGTGTTTGGCAGTGAGTCAGAGCCCAGTAAGGGTCCATTAACTTAAGATTTCTGAGGACCAGGGCCACTCCTAGGTGGAGGTGGAAACAGCAGTGACTTCAGAGGCTTAGTACTAGAGTTGCCAGGTAAAATACAGGATACCCAGTTAAACTGAATTTCAGATAAATCATGAATAATTTTTAAGTATAAGTAAGTCCCTTGTAATATTTGTGTTATACTAAAACTTATTTATTGTTTATCTAAAATTCACATTTAACTGAGTAGCCTGTATTTTTATTTGCTAAATCTACTTAGGGCTATTTTCCACAAAGCGCCCTCACCTGTGTTCAGGGGCACTTCAGTGGGCGTGGGTGGTGGGGCCTTATCCACAAGGGGAGAGGCTATTCCTGGGGCCAAAGCTTGGACCAAATGGGATGAGATGACTCTGGGAGCCTCACCAGCTTTCTGGCTGCAGAATGAGTAAGAGTGAGGCTGGAGAGAGGCCCCACTGTGAGTAACAGCCATTACCAGGAGGACCAGTGAGATAGATGGAGATGTTGGGAACAATGGCTCAGACCTTCCAGAGGGGCAGTGCTGAGACCAAGCCCTTCATGTCCACCGGCAGAGACAAGCATGGAGCCCTCCCCACACTGGCTTGTGGGTTGGAAGTACCGACGAGCTGGTGTCGGGTCCAGCCTGCTTCTCCCGCTCCAGGGCCTCTCATACAACCCACAGCACCTCCTGTCCTGCTTGGCAGGCTGCCGGGTGTCTGCCTGTTTCCCTGTGTACCCGCAAGTCCCTTGAGGGTTCTTCTTCGTGGCCCCCCATCTGGTGTAGCATAAAGGGCTCTGTGATGAAATGTGGAACTTGAGGCCAAGGCAAGGGATGCAGTGCCAGCTTCCTTCAGCCCCAGGAAGGATGCTCCTGGCCTCCCTCCCTGACTCCTTCATTGCTCATTTGTCCTCTGGCCAGTTCCCCTCATGGCCACAAGAAGGCTGCACGAGTTCCTATGTCACCAGTGGACATGACAATATCCAGAGGCCGAAAGGGGCTATTTCCTCTAGTACCTTTCTCTCGGGAGCCAGGAACTCCCTCCCCGTAGCCTCCCAGAAGACCTCCCCTCCTGCTTCACTGGCCAGAGCCAGGTCACGTGTCACCACTCCTAAGCCAGTCGCCATCAGGGAAACCACCTGGGCACAGGGGCTATTGGGAGGCAACCAGCCAGAAAGAGAGGGAGTCACAGCCTGACCATGAGAGGATGTGGGGGACATTTATGGACGGAGCTGGGAAGTGGGGAGAGACTTTGGCATGTTTGGATCAAGCAAGGCGAGATGTTAAGGAAATAAAGTCGCTAAGGATGGGCCTCCAGACCCCTCCCGACCTACTCATCTTTCTATTCATTCCTTCATTCCTTCAAACAGTGATTGAGTAGCTCTGTGCTGGGTCCTGGGTCAATCCTATGAAGTGAGTGTTATTATTTCTATCTTAGAGTGAAGAAACTGGGCCCAGAGATGGCATAAGTTGTTCAGGCTCCCAGAGTACGTGGGGATTGTCATATCTGTCTGGCTCCTGATGCAAAGGTCTGAGTCCCCCCAAGACAGGACCACAGGGAGCTGGGGAGGGTGTGTGTCCCGAATGGGCCTCACTCCACTGGGTCCTGACCAGCCCCCCAGGAAACCCGGGCGTGGCTGGATGGGGCTTCTGTGCTGTTTGTAAGGGGCCAGGGCCTCAGCCAGGGCAGAAGCTGTCTGGGAATCAGCTCCAGCCTCTGCTTCCAGTGCCTGGCAGGGGCACTTGGCAGCGGGGTTGGGGGGTGGGGGGGGGCGTTTCTCAGATACGGATACGGATACATCAGTCTCCACCCCTAACCCCTCACAGCATACCTCTCTGTCCCATAAAAGGCCCCCATGGGCTCGAGCCCTGGGAAGGCAGGACGGTCCTCAGCCCAGGACCTGCCCCGGTTGGCTGGCCCCGCCCAGGGTGCCCACACCTCCAGCTGCCCAGGTAGGTGCTTTCTCAGCATGGGGCAGGGCAGGCTGCAGGGGGGAGGGCGCCAGAGGCTAAGCACTGGAGGGGGCAGTCTTGCTACTACACCCCTCCTTGGCCCTCCAGGGGAGCCCGGTTCAGGGCAAGGAGGGCAGAGAGCAGGCTGCCTGTTCCTGGCCGGTCAACCAAAACCGAGACTGAGGGCAGCTGGAGGCAGGAGGAGGGAGGATACCGAGTGGCTGGCTGGGCCCTGCCCTGCCCTCTGTCCCGTCCCAGCCTGCGGGGTGGTAAGGGAAGGGGGGAGGAAGAAGTTGGTGGGGGGGGCCTATCCCCCACCTGTGTCCAGACCTAGGGGTGCAGCAGGGCAAGTCCTGGATAGGGATGCTGAACCAAAGGCTCTAGTCCCAGCCCCGCCATTCATTCACTCCGGGACCTTGGGCAAGAGCTTCAACCTCTCTGGGCCAAGTTTTCTCATCTGTACCATGGGGAGGTCGCCTGTGATGGTTTTGAAGACTCTTTAGGGCTGACCATCTCTGCTTTAAGTTCGTGGTGGGACTGGATGTGGGTGCCCCACCCTCCTCCATCTTCCGCCCCATCTGCCCTCACCCTCATCCCATCCTGCAGCCATTTCTGACTTCCAGCCTTGCGCCTCCAGGCCAAGGACTGGAGACTTTGGGTAACTTTTCAGGGCCTTGTGGGGCCCAGATCTTCAGGGTCATCTTCTCTCTTCCCCGGAGGCAGGCTGGGCAGGCATTTTTATCAGCGAGAAGGGGAGCGGAATGCCCAAGGCTGCACGGCTGGGGAGGTACAGGACTGGCCTGTGAAGGGCGTGGGGCTGAGTCCCTGGAGAACCGCCCCGAATTTCTCGAGCTCTGTGCTTCCTGGACCACCAGCAGCATGCAGATATGTGCACCTACCTGGCCCCTGGCCTCCGGGATGGGACTCCTTTGCATGCATGGTGCCTGGGGGATTCCTCTGCCGAATAGTTTGGAAGCCACTGCTCTGGAAGACCCAGGAAGCGGTTGGTAGTGAGACTGAGTCTCCTCTGCAAGTAGCCCTACAGAGATGGATGGGGGTGCCGCTTGCAGCCTGGGAGGCTCCTGGACTCTCTGGGAGGTGGGCACCAGCAGCGTCTGGAACTGGGGGCCCCCAGGTACCCGGCTTAGGCCAGGAGTTAGGGTGTTCTCTGGAGACCTTTTAAAAAGGGGAGGAGGGAACTTTCCCGGCGGTCCGGTGGTTAAAGCTCCGCGTTTCCACTGCAAGGGGCGCAGGTTCAATCCCTAGTCGAGAAACTAAGATCCCGCATGCTGCGTGGCATGGCCGAAGGAAAAAATATTTTTAAAATAAAAATAAAGGGGAATAAGTGCTCAATAAATATTGACTGAAAAAGATAAATAAATAAAAAATAAAGGGGAGGAGAATGACCTCGACAAAGGAGGCACCCTCTGCAAAGCAGGGCCGGTGGCCACGGGCAGGCTGGCCAGCCTAAGGCAAAGATGGGAGTTTCTAGGGCTCCTTCCTTCTCCTGCTAAACACTCATCCCTCTTGAAAAACACATTCTGGGGAATGAGGCCAGAGGTGTTTTAATTTCCTGACCTACCACATCCTTTTCTCTTGGCAGACTTGGCAGAGCCAGTGTTGCTAAAATGATTACAATAATCCTGTTATCATCCCCCTGGCTCCGCACAAGTGGCTTTCCTTCCTTGTGGGACGCTACCCTCCAGAAGCGAAGGGTCTCTCACAGGCCCTGGAGAGCGACCTCTGGGGTTGAAAAGTCTCTCTGATCCCAAATGTGGGCAAAGCCCCTCACCCAAGAAATTGCATTGAGGCCCACTTTGCAAAGAATCCTGTGAAAAATAAGCCTGAAAAGCAGAACCCCAAAACAGTGATGGGCGACAAGGGGATGTTCCATTGTCTTTTTCTAGAGAGCTGTCCTCCAAACTCACTGGTTCTACTGGTTCTGTCCCAGAGCTCCAGCTGTGATCTCCCCCCAGGCCGAATGCTAAGCTGGGATTCGCTTCTGCCCCCTCCCCCTCAATAGAAACAATCAACCAGTTTCCCTCATACCCAGACTCCAAGCATTCATCTTTAGAAATCAGAGTATATAATAATATCTCAGCAGATGATTTCCCCTTCTGTTTAATTCTCAGACCAACTTTGGAAGGTGGCTAGGTTCACCCCCATTTTACAGATGAGAAACTGAGGCCCAGAGTCAGAGGCAGATTTCCACAAAGCTAAGTCGCTTAAGTTTCCAGATCCCCATTTGCTGAAAACAATAATATATGTGAAATGATCACTGAAGATGCACTAAGTGAGTTTTACCTTTCTGTCATTACAAACCATCCAACTGTGACTTTATTCAACAAAATGAAACAAGTTCTGGAAAATCGTTTTCTTTTTCTCGAAGGGGACTCCTGTGAAAACTGCTGAGGTCCTGCCAGTGTCTCTTGGGGAGGAAGTGGCCAGACGGAGGCTCCAAGTCAGCGATCTTTCCCTCCACCACCTCCTGTGCTTCCTCCCGCCCCTTCCTACTTTCACCTCATCTTGTTGTTCCTACTGTTTTCAAGGTAATGGGTTGGTATGTTCTACTTGCCTCGTTTATCCGCGAAGGTGGGTGGTAGATTCATGGGAAATAATTGGGATAGATATTCTTACTTTAAACTAAGCCTGTAAACTCTGTTGCGGGGCATTAGACTCACTCATACTGTAAAAGGTGGAAATTGCACGGGGATGGATGTCAGCTCATTCAAAGGGAAACTTAAGCCCGTCAGAGCTTTCACAGATGGATGGACTGCCTGAAAAGGCAGTGAGTGCCCGGTCTCGGGATGTGGGCAAAGAGAGGCTGGAAGTCATTCGTTGTCGAAGAGGCGATTCCGAGTTTAGGGAGGCAGGTGTTCAGGCAGATGCCGTGTAAGAGGGGACCCTGAGAGTCTGCGGGGGGCAAAAGCGAGGAAAGAGACCAACCTAGCGGGCGGGTGGGTGAACACAGGAGAGGAGGTCTCAGGATTGGGGTCGGGCTTAGAAGCCTGGATGGCCTCGGCTGGGGGGCATTATGTCAGCTCAGTGTCCCCACATTGGGGGCAGGTGCTTGTCACCGGGGCTGCTGCTCTTTCTGACCCTACTCGCAGCTCTTCTCTGCTCCCGTTGTGAGGTTTTCATTTCTGCCTGCATATTGTCACTCCGTCCCGACCATGCTGGACACAGTGTAAGATACCTCTGTGTTTCTCCAGCCAGGATCCAGGAAAAAGTATATCTGCTCATTACCTCATCGCAGGTGCTGCCGAGGTAGAATTTGACACCGGGAGGGACCTGAGAATCCAAACCCTTCATAAGCTGTCAGCTAGTCTGCACACAGAGCGGGACAGAGCCTCCGTTCCCTCATCTGTGAAACGGGAACAATAGAGCCCAGCTCTTGGGATTGGGTGAGGTTTTAATTAGATCTGTGGTCCTCAAACTTCAGCCTGCATCAGCATCACCTGGGGGGCTTTTGTTAAAAGCCAGATCTCAGGATCCCCTCTCCCCCAGAATTTCTGATTCAGTAGACTTTGGAGGGAGCCTGAAACGCGGCATTTCGAACAAATTCAAAGCTAACGCTGCTGCTCCTGGTTTGGGGACCATACTTTGAGAACCGCTCAGCTAGACCAGTAGATTCTCTATCTTGGCCAGGAGACCACCAGCCCCTTAAAGCCAGGGACCAGCTCTAACTTATTTCCACTTCTGCTAAGGCCCGTGGTAGGTGCTCTCAGGAAGTGCTGTGGAACTGAATGTAAATGGAAGCCAAGCAGGCTCCTCCTCAGAGGCTCTTTCTCAATGGCTGTCACTGGGCTCCGGTTGCCGTGTCAACAGCTGGAGCAGCAGGCCAGGCGATACGGGGAACGTAATGACGTGGCTGTTTGCAATGGTGAGGAGAGGGGCGGGGGGCCTGACCTAGCCGCACCTGGACAAGAATGCAGAGGTAGGCAGGGGAGACGTGGCTTCCAAAACCTCCCATTACAGAGTCGCCCTCCCATTGGCTTTGCAGAGGCCCCAAACCCAGGAATAATGTAAACTTTCCTTGCATAACAGAGAAAGGAACAAGGGAAGGGGGCTGGGCGGGGGAGGGGCTCATATGTAGGAAACACGAAAGAGGAAGGAACCCTGGTCCCTGAGAACCAACAGACACTTGGCTACTTCATGCCCATTAACCCATTTAATCCTGCCCCAGACCCCGAGGGGCCGCATTACAAGGACCCACGGTACCCCGTCCAAGGTCACACAGATGTCTGGGCCTTGGCAGCTCCAGATTGGAAATCCGATCTGCTGTTGCCAAAGGCTGTGTTTGTTCTTTCATTTCAGGGCTGCCTCTTTGAAACTGTTGAACTTTGGACGAGGTTAGAGCACTAGGGGTGTGGGGTGGCAGGGAGGCTGTGAGGAAGGTCTGGGGACATTTTAACACCCCGGGGGGAGCCAGGCCAGTCATCATCTGAGCTTCTCCTTCAAAGCAACCACCCCCTCCTCTTTATCTGTTTTTGCGTTTGGATCCACCTGGGGTGTGCCCTGCCGTGGACATGCCACCCTCACCCCTGTTCTGGCCCAGTTAACCCCATAAGGCAGTGGTTCTCATATTCCAGTGTGGAGGAGAGTGAAGCTTATTTAAAATGTCAATTTCTGCCTGGCCTCTGGAGAGTCTGGTCCAACGGCTGGGGGTAGGGATGCCCTAGGAAGTGGCAGTTTTAATAGGCCCCATGATGATTCTGATGTAGGGGGCCCATGACCTGCCCTTTCAGACATCCAGCCAGGGCCTCCCCTATCTCCTGTACTTTCACCGTCCCTTCTGGAAGGCCCCAGGTTTCAGTGACTTCTCGTTCTAGCTCCCCACTGCCCCTGCCCTCTCATCCTCTCAGCTGTTCCCTGGGAACAATTCACGTCGTCGCCAGACACTGTGTCCAGACAGGATATCCACAGCTGCCCCCCGCTGGCCAGCTCACCCTGCAGCCAGCAGGCCCACACACCCAACTGGCTTAGCAAGCCCCCGCAGCCAGGGCCTCTGCTCCTTCTCATAAGGACCTGGTTCCTGACCAGCCGGGGAGCCTTGGGGCAGGCTGAGCCAGCTGCCCCTGACATCAGAGGCAACTAGGATGTCTGCCCTTTGTAAAAGAGGTTTGGGCAGAGAACCATCCCATCAAGGGAGAAAGAACAGACTTTGGGTGCACCAGCCAGATGGAGCTGCTGTAGTTCGCTGCCTTAGTTTCCTCATCTGTAAAATGGGGGCAAGACCAAGTGCTCATGGGAGAACTTCAGGAAGTTCAGAGTCCCCCTCGGCACGAGGTCAGGCATGAGGTTTGGCCAGAGGCTTAGAGGTCGGGGAAGCGTGTCTTCAGGCTCCCCCGTCTGCTCCTCTTTGACAATAAGGCTCACCTGGGTCCCTGCCTTCGGCCCTGCTGTCACACATCCATCCTTTGCTCATCACCACGAACCTCAGAGCACCTGGGAGAAGGTGGGGGGGGCGGGACAGGGTTTTTCTCTCCATTTTGCTGGTAAAGAAACCGATTTCTTATCCAGGGAGGCCGTGCATCTGGTTAGCAGTCAGAGCAGAATTTGGCTCCTGATTTCCAGGTGGAGGCTCTGCGCCTCCGTGCTCTGGTGACTGCCGCATCGCTGGCTCTATCAGTAGACAGGACAGCCCCTTTCAGCACAGCTGGAGTGAGTTCCTGCTCAAGGCAAGGGGTTGTGAAGCGGATCTTGGAGAAGGTAAGACTGTGCACCCGAGAAGGAGGAAGCCGGAGTCAGAGGGAACAGGGAAGAGTCAGGCTGGCTGGGACAAGACCCCGAGAGGCTGAACCCTCCAAGGCAGAACTGCCCTGGGTGGGGCGGTGGGGAGCCTCCACCAGCGTGAGAAATGGTACCACTGCGAAGCAAGAGTGGAACAAAGGCCCCCTCCTAGGCTGGGTGAGCTCCCCCGGGGGAAAGGACGGCTCCCAGGGCTGGGGTGAAGTGGAAGGGTTTAGATGTGCTTGACGTGCTCACCGGTGGGTACCGGGCCCCAGTCACAGTTTAAACACTTACTAGTTGTGGGATCTTGGGGAGCTTGGGACACATCCCCTCACATCTCTGAGCCTCTGTTTACTCATCTGTCAAATGGGAATCATCGTGTATACTTTTGAGAGACGATTTGCAGTAACACCCGTAGACCGCTTAGCACAGCGCTCGGGATCTAGTTGGCGCTCAATAAATGGTAATTAGCTCCCCCCTTCTGTCCCATAGCAAGTGGGAGCCCATTGCAAGTGCTCGGTGGACGTTTGGCTCTATAGAGCAAGGAAAGGCTTCAAGGGATCATGGCAATCAAGAGGTATGGATACAGGGTACAGTCCTTAGCTTTGTGGGATGTTATACGTGTAAAAGCTTCTGCTGTGGAGAGCAGCTTTGCTTTAGGGGTCAGTTTCTGGCCCCCCCCCCAGCCCCTGAGCTTTCTTTCTGTTGTAGGTGCCCTGAGCTTTCAGGTTGTTCACGTTCAGAAGAGGGTGTGGGACGCCAGAGAAAGGCCCTATCCCGATGGCCCCCATCTCTCCCTTAGAAGACCACATCTTCCTGATGAGTCCTTGATGCAGTGGTGCCCGCACCTGCACCTGGACAAACCTTCTTCCATTCTGTTCAGTGGAAGGACACAGCCCTTCCAAAAGCGACAAAGCAGTGGCCTGGACAGGTCACAAAGTCCCTGTTCTGCCCTGACCACGGTCCATCCACCTGTCTCCCTCTCATTCCAGCCTTGGCTCTGGCATCCCTGCCCCTTGGACCCTCCTTCTCGTTCACCAAGCCCAAGCCCCTTAACTCCAGGCTGCCTTTCCTGAATCCTCTGTGGCTCAGCCCGCAAATGCCTCCATGCTGCCCGCATCTGGCAGAACCTGGGGGTTGGGAGGCCGAGGGAGAAGAGGCTTCTGAGACAGACCCGCCCTGGAGACACTTAAGACTGACGAGGGCCTCCCTGGTGGCGCCGTGGTTGAGAGTCCGCCTGCCGATGCAGGGGACGCGGGTTCGTGCCCCGGTCCGGGAAGATCCCACGTGCCGCGGAGCGGCTGGGCCCGTGAGCCATGGCCGCTGCGCCTGCGCGTCCGGAGCCTGCGCTCCGCAACGGGAGAGGCCACAGCAGTGAGAGGCCCGCGTACCGCAAAAAAAAAAAAAAAAAAAAGACTGACGAGACATGATTTAAAGTAGGAAATACCCCGGGCCTTGGAGAGCTGGACAGTAGTGAGGGAGCCGTCACTTCTGGAAGGATCAGGGCATCTTCCAGAGGTGGAAGCATCGGTAGGAGATGGACATAGAAACATGGCAGAGAACAACATTCCTAGTGGCTCAGAGGAATAAAAATGCACAGCATATACAAAACTGGATTCATCCAGTTTTGCTACAGTGTAGAATTTGTAGAAGAATGTTATAAAGATCAAGCTGGAAAGATACGTTGGGGCCAGATTTTGACCGCTCTTCCTGCATTCCAGGCTAAGGCAATCCATTCATTCCACAAACTGTTGTGCCCCTTTATGAGAACCGAAACACAGATAGGAATCAGCCTCGTCCTTTACAGTAACCAGTATGGATGGGGGATGGCGTGTGCCTGAGAACCTTGGAGGGAGTCTCAGGAAAAAAGCTCGATACACCAGCTCCCTGGAGAGACTGAGGATCTGTTTCTTTTAAATTGTGCCGGGGGGGCGGGAAATGAACTTTCAGAAAGAGGACACACAGCACGAGCCCTGTAATCATAGGGGTGGTTGGTTTGGCTGTGCATCCCCTGTACAATGTGACAACGAAGTCAGTGCTGCTTGATGACTTGACTTTTAGGCTCAAGGGACAAAGCAAAGAACATACTATGTACAATGCAAATGTTGTCAAGCTCAGCAATGAAAATATGGAAGTTCAGCCAGCTAAGTGGGGAGACAGAGGCGGGGGTACGGAACAAAGGGAAGGGCGAGGATGCTGAGAGCTTCATGGTGCGGCGTGAAAAGATACTGCTTGCGGTGGATGGCACAAGAAATAAAGGTCCAAAGCTATTATTTCAATTATAAAAATGATTAACAGAGGAAGTAAAATAGGTATATAAATAATTATGTTGACATGTGGGCAGGGGAGGTGGGCTGTGGTTTTAATAACCTAACTCATAATTAGCAGGACTCTAGAGGTAACACCTAAAATTTCAGACAACAGGCAGCCACACAAACATTTATTTACCAGCATGGAAATAAGGACCAGAAGGAAGTGCGAAATGAGGTAAGAAGTGATTCTCTCCGGGCAGTGAAGATGAGGTGCAACAGAGGGGAGGTGGCAGGAAACTCTTGTCTATAACCCCACACATGCTGAATTTTGATTTCAGAAAAATGAAGTGGATAGTCACTGTTCTTTACCTATTGGGAGCCAGGAAAAGAGTTGGTTCTTTGGCCAGTGACAAGGTTGTTTGAGTATTTTTTAAAGTATTTACGTATTTGACTTAGAATAAAAAAAACATTCATAAGGCACAAAATGTGAAAGATACAAAGGGTGTACAGTGACGCGTCCTTTGTCCTTGGTCCCAGTTCTCCCAGTCCTCTAGAGACAACCAATGCTATCTTTTCTTCTTTCCACAGAGGTCATACACATACAACCAAATATATCCACACAGTATGTACATTTTTCCCTCCACTTTCCCCCACTGCAATGCTTTTAAAAACACCACCAACAGTAGCATTCTCTGCCTATTGGCCATCTCCTTGTATTTTTCGTTCATCGATTTATCTGAGAGATTGTTCTGTATCAGCAATGAGCTTCCTTATTTGTCTTCTCTTTAGCTGGATGATATTCATGTTTGGATGGGGAAACAATAAATGACAGTGTCTTTTTCCACACAGCTCCACAGACCCTGTGTCATCAAACTTTCAGATTTTGTCATCATTGTAGGTGAAAACCAGTATCTTGGTCAACTTTTAATTTGCATTTTTTCTACGTGTGGGGTTGAATAACTTTTCATATGGTTAAGAGCCATGTGTATTTTTTCTTCTGTGAACTGATGATTTCTATCTTTTGCCCCTTTATATTAATAAGTCTTTTTCTTATTAATTAGTAGAGGCTGTTTATTAGGCAAATATTTCCTCCTGGTTTGTCCTTTGCCTTTGGACTTTGCCTGTAGGTCTTTGTTACACATCAAGTTTTGATTTTTTTTTTTTGAATCAGTTTACCTTTTTAAAAAATTTTGGTTGCTTTGGGTCTTCGTTGCTGCACGCGGGCTTTCTCTAGTTGTGGCGAGCGGGGGCTATCCTTCGTTGCAGTGCACAGGCTTCTCATAGCGGTGGCTTCTCTTGTTGTGGTGCACAGGCTTCTAGGCACGTGGGCTTCAGTAGTTGCAGCACGCAGGCTCAGTAGTTGTGGCATGCGGGCTGTAGAGCTCAGGCTCAGTAGTTGTGGCACACAGGCCTAGTTGCTCTGCGGCATGTGGGATCTTCCCGGACCAGGGATCGAACCCTTGTCCCCTGCATTGGCAGGCAGATTCTTAACCACTGTGCCACCAGGGAAGTCCTAAGTTTTGATTTTTATGTAGTGGTATTCTCAGTCATTTATGGCTTCTGGGGTTTATAGTAGTTTTCTGTCACTTATGGCTTCTAACTCAGAAAGTCGTCTTGGAGATTAACACAATTCCCCCATGGTTTCTTGTAGGACTTTTCCTTTTTCTTCTCTTTTTAAAAATTGTTTACGTCTTTTATCTATCAGGAGTTTATATTAGTGTAAGATGTGTCTCCAACTTACATTTTTTCCCCCAGCTGCCTAGTGAGAATATGTTTTGAGGAGGAAAATTTAAGGGATAGGAAGGTAGGGCACTGAGCAGAGCAGTATAAGGAAGTTTCCCTGGTATAGGTATAGAAGAAACTGGAGGTGGCATTCGAGTCAGGAACTCCTGAGATCATCCAGGTGAAAGGTGAACCCAGGTAGGCCTAAACTAGGGCAGGGAGAGCAGGAAAGATGAGAAAGGGGGAGGGTGGTCCTGGAGATAGGATCCCTAGGACTCAGCTACTGGTTTAATGGTAAAAAGTAAAAGAAGATGCCTGTCTCCTGCCTCAGAGATGCTATTAGCAGAGAGAGAGAACTCAGTGGTATGTGTTCTGGCTTCACAGAAGCAGGGTGCAAGGATTCAGAGGCAAAGTTTGAAGCTTCTCTGGGACACGCAGGGAAGATTGTTCAGCAAGGTGGTGAAAAGGTGAGAGGGAGTATCAGAGATCTGGGGGATGCATTTCCCTACTGCTCTCTTGAGGGCCTAGCATAGGAGTTACACATTCAGCCCCTTAGTTAGACAGGGGTACATCCCACCCTGAGGGCTACTGCGTTCATCCAACCTGTTGGAGAGAATGCAATGGGGGTGAATCAGACATGTTCCTGACTGGAACTATGGAAGCCTAAAACTGGGGCCACGGGAATAATCCTCTCCTTATATAGACCTTTAGTATTTTCAAAGTAATTGGTTGTCGTTGGTGGGTCCCATTTTTAAAGATGGAGAACGGGTTCTGAACGAAGTGAGTTGTCCACTGTTCCAAAAGGAATTCGCAGCAGAGCCTGTAATAATAATAATAATAACAACAACAACTTACACTTCTAGAGCACTTACTATCGCACTGAGCTAAATTATTTATGAACATGAGTTATATCATCTAATCCTCATAATCCTGTAACATAGGAACCACGGCAGGAGGGAGAGGTGGGCTTCTTACCCCCGACAAAGACAGACTATCTTTCCAAACCCGAAGTGCCCTCTGCCCCATCCTGCCTCTTCGGTGCAGTCCTCGCCCCCTGCCTGCTCACTTCCCGCCCCCCGACCCAAGCAGGCCAGCATTCCAGTCCCAGGCTGGAGGGACCCCGACACTCTGTTTATGCAGGTTCGCCATTTTCAGGCGAGGGCACTGAGGATCGTGGAGGAGAAAGAGTCGCGAACACACGCGAGTGGCGGCCGGCAGCAGGAGGCCAGACGGCGCGACTCACGGCTACTGCCCCCACTGAACTGTCAAAGGCGTGAGGGGACTCCCGCCCCCTCCGCGACTACGCGCGGGGCTCCGGGGTCCCTCTGCTGAGCTGGGACGCTGAGGGGGCGTGGCCTTCAGGGCCGTACCAAGAGCGCGGATTCGCAGGGGGGAGGCCTGGCCCCAGAAACAAGGGCACGGCCGGGTTGGGCGGAGCAGCGCCGCCGTCGGCCACGCTCCCACCCCCGCAGCCGGCGCGGGCGGTGGTAGCGCCTCAGTGGTGTGGGCCTGCGTCCTGCTCAGGTGTCCGTACTGCTGCCGGCCGACCGTGGTGAGTACGTGCGTTCGCTGGTGCTGGATTGGCGGGGTCCGGTCGCCAGGACTCTGGGTGCCCGGGCTCCGGGACCCGACGCCTTCTGGCCGCCTCGGCCGCCCGGGCCCTCGGCATGGGGGCGGGCGCTTGGGCCGGGTCGCTGCCCAGTTCGCCAGACGCCGGCGCGGAAAGCGCGGCTCCCATTTCGGCCCTTCTTAGGGTGGCCCTTCCCCTCGAGCGGACCTCTCGCGGAGACTCGAGGGTCGTCGTTTCCACGGCCGAAGGCGCCCTACCGGCCCTTCGGCGGAGGATCGGGTCTCGGCGTGAGAGGGCTCCAGCCCCCACGCCGCCACCCTTGGGCTAAGCCACTTTTCCTCTCCGAGCCTCAGTTTCCCCGTCTGTACAGTGGGCCTCAGGAGGCGGCCGGTTAAACTTGGTTTCACTCACGTAGGACGCGCTCGATGAGTGTGGGTGGGGCCCAAATCTGACCTCGCAGCATCAGGTGGGCTCAGTGGAGCCCGCCAGCCCGACCTCTCCTGGGAAACGTTCTGCGTGCCCGCGGCATTCCTGGGGGACAGTGCTCCTCGCGGGCAGGCGCCTTGGCAGGTGCTTTGCCGGGCTCTGCAGGGCAACCGTGATACCCTTAGCTCGTGGGAGCAATTGGGAAAGAGGTGGAGGTCTTCTGGGCGGCGGGGGCACTTGACCTCGACTTTTTGCTTTTCATTTCTCGATGAGAGTCACCATTGCATGAGCCGGTGACCAGTACTGAGAAGTTTGGGGCCATTTCAAAGAACGTGGCTGCCTCCTCTCTTAGACCGACAAAATACAGCCTTCCTTCTGAGCTTGGCCGAAGCAGGGAATAGTGCTAAGACCAAGGGAGACGGGTCTGGAATGGGTAGTCCTCGGTTGGAACCTTGGCATCTTGGCAGGACACAACTTCTTGGAGCCTCTGTTTCCTACTCAGTAGCCCAGATAGTGGTAGAGCCCACCCTGTAGGCCCCCACAGGGTTGAGGTTCTGAGGCTCAGAAGAGAGGGTCTCGGAGGGTGACACTGAGAACTGTGACATTCCACGTAAGCTGACCTAACCCTCTGGGATCCAGTGTCCTCACTGTGCCGTGCTGAAATTCACAGGCCCACCTGTTTGGGGAGAAAGCACTGATTCATCAACCACTCACAAGTTCTGTCTACACAAGTCCCCTTTGAGTGGTTGTGGGGTTGGCTTGATCAGGAAAAAAGTCCAAAAGTCCAAAATCCCAGTTAGTAAAGCAGTGAACCCGGAAGAAATCACTTTCTTTTCTTTGTGTCCCTCTGCAGAGTTCTCATTTTCCTTTTGAGAGAATGGTCAGTTCTTGATTTTCATACCACCTAGTTTAATCAAGTCTAAAAAAGTGGTCTGCATTTCAGAGAATAGAATATTGGCTTCCAGTTGGGTTGTACTGTTGAAAACTTCAGAGTCATCGTAACTCTCCCAAATCCTTTGTGTCTAGCCCTTGAAAAAGTTACAGGTGGGTTTGAGGTGAAAGGAGTGTACTTCAGCACCTGGAAGTAGCAACCTTGACTGCAGTCAGCATGAGTAAGGCAGGTGAAACTCCTGAGTGGTATGAGTTTGTAAACAACTCATGAGATGTATGAGGTGCTTGTTGCCAGACAAGCCTTAAATTTTAGGACATGCCGGTGACTCTGAATTGATCCTTCCTTAACCCCTTGAACATCAGGATCTGAGTTCAATAAAGTTCACGCATACTTAGGAGATAGACTATTTGAAATCAGAACTGCTTGGCAAATCCAGAACATTTACTTGTTAAACTCATGGAACGTTTCAAGTTCATAAAAATGTAGCCCTTAAGCAACTCTTTTTTTTTTTTTTTTCCCCCTAATAGAGGCTTCTGTAATTGTGGGACTTTTCATGGCTCCAGAGGGCCCAGCTGCTCTGGCAACATCTGCTTCCTCATGCTTTAGGAAGGAGGAGAGCCCTGGATGGGGTGGAGGGTGTGATGTCAGGTGACCTGAGTCCTGGCTCAGTCACTAGCACTGTGTGCCTTTCACCAAGTCACCCCAGGCCCGGGGACCTCAGGTTAGCGCTATGGGGTTTAACTTACATGTCAGATTCATTGAAAAATTAAAATGAGAAAAAAGTGAAATGGAGAAATGACTTTTTATAAAAATAGATTTTATTCTGTTTACAAAATTACTAAGTGCTCATTATTTTTTAAAATACTGTTATATCAGAAGGAGAAAAAATACCATATGCTAACACATATATATGGAATCTAAAAAAAAATGGTTCTGATGAACCTAGGGGCAGGACAGGAATAAAGACGCAGACATAGAGAATGGACTTGAGGACATGGGGAGGGGGAAGGGTAAGCTGGGATGAAGTGAGAGAGTAACATTGACATATATACACTACCAGATGTAAAATAGATAGCTAGTGGGAAGCAGCTGCATAGCACAGGGAGATCAGCTCGGTGCTTTGTGACCACCTAGAGGGGTGGGAGGGAGATGCAAGAGGGAGGGGATATGGGGATATATGTATACATATAGCTGATTCACTTTGTTATACAGCAGAAACTAACACAACATTGTAAAGCAATTATACTCCAATAAAGATGTTTAAAAAAAACTGTTATAGAAATACTCAATATAATAGTGAACATTCCTCATAGCCTTACACTGAGACAAAACAATTACTGCTAGTGGTGTAGTATATATTCTCCAGATATTTTTCTTCACATATAAAAACACTTATTACCTAGATTTTTTTTTTTTTACTTAAAACAGAAGGAATTTTTTACTATTTAAATTTAAAACACAGAATTAAGATGAAACTAGTCATGCTGTTCTGAATCTTGCTTTTTATTACTTAACATGATGTCTTTCTATAGCACTATGTAAAGATCTACCTCATTCCTTTTTCAAAACCTCATTCTTTTAAAAAATGACAGTATCCCAGTAACCAATATTATTGAAAAAAATTTATGTTGTTTGCATTCTTTTACTGTTATGAATTCTGCTACAATGATTAGCCTTGTTCTTTATCTTTCAGCGATTGGACAAATATTTTTGCTTAATGAATTCTTAGAAGTGGAAGAACTGGAACATTTATGAGCTTTTAAATGTATTCATTTAACAGATGTGATTACCTGTGATATATCAGGCACTATTTGAGGTGTTGGGCCTATAGCAGTGAACAAAACACACAATTCCTCCATGGCTCTGACACATGGTTTGTCAAATGATGATATAATTTCAGATTTAACTTTTTACTATATGTCAGATTCATTTGAAAATTGAAATGGAGAAATGACTGTTTTTTATAAAAATGTATTTTTTCTGTTTACAAAATTATTAAGTGCTCATTATAAAAAGTGTATTACAGAAATATGCAACATAGGCAGTGAATGCCCTTCATAGCCTTACACTGAGACAGTTTCCAGATGGAGAAAAATAGTACAGAGGAGTATGTGTGTTTGTAAAAATGGGGTGACTTTCAATGTCAGTAGATATTGCCAAACTTCCCTCCAAAAATGATAATCTTGTTATTTTCCCACGAACAGAGACTCATCATTTTTTTAAAAAAATTTATTTATTTTATTTTATTTTTGGCTGTGTTGGGTCTTTGTTGCTGTGCGTGGGCTTTCTCTAGTTGCAGCGAGCGGGGGCTACTCTTCGTTGCGGTGCGTGGGCTTCTCATTGCGGTGGCTTCTCTTGTTGCAGAGCGCTGGCTCTAGGTGCGTGGGCTTTAGTAGTTGTGGCTCTTGGGCTTAGTTGCTCCGTGGCATGTGGGATCTTCCCAGACCAGGCCTCGAACCTGTGTCCCTTGCATCGGCAGGTGGGTTCTTAACCATTGCGCCACCAGGGAAACCCAAGACTCATCTTTTTTTTTTTTTTTTTTTTTTTTTTTTGCGGTACGCGAGCCTCTCACTGCTGTGGCCTCTCCCGTTGCGGAGCACAGGCTCCGGACGCGCAGGCTCAGCGGCCATGGCTCACGGGCCCAGCCGCTCCGCGGCACGTGGGATCCTCCCGGACCGGGGCACGAACCTGTGTCCCCTGCATCGGCAGGCGGACTCTCAACCACTGCGCCACCAGGGAAGCCCACTCATCATTTTAAAATTCATAATTCTAGGGCCAGTTGCTAACGACTAATGGCAGAGATGCTTTCTTTTTTTTGGCCGCACTGTGAGCGGCATGTGACCTTAGTTCCTGGACCAGGGAATCGAACCTTCGCCCCCTGCAGTGGAAGCACGGAGTCTTAACCACTGGACCACCAGGGAAGCCCAGAGATGCTTTTTTTTCATGAAAATTTATGTGAGACTCTGAGCTAAGTTTGTATTAGGTGTATATATATATATATATATATATATATATACATACACACAAATATATGGCACACAACAGTGTATTCTTTTCTTAGGTTTTCGGACTTTCTTCTCTCTGGATGAATTCATATTTAGGAATCTTACTCTGCCTAAATCTGTGTCATAGCATTTTAGAGCTCTACATCCTAAAAGTGTTTTTGCTTCCCCAACTCCCTCCGCAAGTGAGGTGTTTACATTAGTTGTGTGCCTGCTGGGATGTGTGTGAGTGAAGGTGGCGGAGGAGTCCCATGGCTCAAACCATGGCTCTTTGTGGACTGGTGGCTCCTGTTGGTTGGGTCCACTGGAGCCAAATTCATCAGCCTCTGTTATGCCTGATGCTCGTTGGCATGGCAACACGGTCGGGGATGTTGTGAACAAAGCAGCTGGGGGACCTGGTCCTTCTTCTGGGTGGCTTGTGGAGAAAGCTGCTGACATAGGGGGCTTACTTGTTTTACTTATAAAGAGGTGATGTGGTGGGGGAACATCTAAGAGTTATCCTTTAATTGGAGTGCTGGGGGGTGAGGCATTCTGGTCTGTACGCAGCTGAGGGAATTGTACACGTGCTTCCCTGAAATTAATCTGTTTCAAAGCTAAACTAGAATAACATGATGAGCCAAACTGTGGTGCCATCAGCCGTAGACTGTTTCTCAGAGAACTGGATTCTTTGGGAGATGACCTGCAGTAGGAAAATAGGATGGAAAAAGCTGAGTTTTGGGGCTTCCCTGGTGGCGCAGTGGTTGAGAATCCACCTGACGATGCAGGGGACACGGGTTCGAGCTCTGGTCTGGGAAGATCCCACATGCCACGGAGCGGCTGGGCCCGTGAGCCATGGCCGCTGAGCCTGCGCGTCTGGAGCCTGTGCTCTGCAACAGGAGAGGCCACAACAGTGAGAGGCCCACGTACCACCAAAAAAAAAAAAAAAAAAAAGCTGAGTTTTGCCCCCTGGTTTTAATCACGGAGGCAGATGGACTCTGTAAGGATACTCTGATGTGGGGTTGTGTAATCTGCTTCTAGGTGAAAATCAAGAATGATGTTTAGACATGTTTTTAAAAAATCTCCCCTCGTTTTGTCTTCAGCGCCTTTTCCTGTGGCCCTGTGCACCCCATTCCTTTTGCCAGAGCAGCCTGTCGTATCACTCCTTCCTTTGGCGCTTAGGAAGTGACCGAGATCGCTTTAGCATCACGCCACACACCATCACTGCGCCGGCTAGGCTGGGTCTGTACAAAGGTTGGAGGACTGGGTAGGAACACATGAACTCATGCTCACCTTACCCGAACCCGATGTGCTGACTCTGTATCTGTAGGTCACTTGGGGGTCAGTTTGCAACACTGAAAACAGGGCTGGCAGTTCTTGAAGACACAGGAGAATGGATCAGCCAATTGTGCCCGGCTTTTTTCAGAAGTGGGGTTTCGGGTGGGACTTGTGGTCTTTTGAAGAAGGGCGTTTGTTGGTTTCAGTTAGCGTTTCAGAACCTTTGCAGTTAAGAAACCACATGACATTACCTGGACCTGTTGGACACCATCCCTTATGTAATGTGATTTGCAAACTCTGAAAGGTCATTGAGCAAAGACCGTCCCGCCTGTCTGAAACCCCCGCCAGCAAGGTCTCTGCCCCTGCTAGTGACCTCACCGTCCCCTGGTCCCTGAAGCTCTACGGACACAAGACATTTTCCGCTTTCCCCTTGTCTTCACGCTGGGGTGCCTCCAGCACACGGTGCCAACAGCTTTGGTCTTCGAATCTCCCTCCGCTGCTGCGGTCTTACTGTGGCCCCTGTCATTTCCTGCTGTGCCAGCTCTCGAATTGGCCTCCCTGAGTCCACAATTCTCCCTCCCCGCCCCACCCCATCACGTCTCGTGATCTGTCCATGGTACCATTGCTCGCGAAGCCCAACTCTTGTCAACCCTCCTTTGCTCAAGAATTTACAGTCATTCTCACTGTCTTACTGTTTCCTGTTAATTTTTCCGTCTTCTCCGTCTGCTTCCACGAAGAATGTGGAAGTGGCTTATCATGAAAGGAGTGTCATTCTCCCCATCCCTAATGGCAGTATTGGGGGTTGGGGAGGAATGTGGGTTCCTTGAGAACAGAGGATTCCCCGTCACTTCCGTGAGTGTGGCCAGCGCATAGAATAGTGCCGGGCAGGAAGTAGGCCCTCAGGAATACTAACCGGGTGAGTGGCGGATGAGTGCTTATGGTTCCTCCCAGCCAAGTGTACTGCTGAGCTTTCTCCTGCATGTTGACTGAGGTGCCAAAATTGGGTCTGATCTATGTTTTTTAAGATTATTCTAAGATGCGGTATGAACTTTTTGTAGGATTTTTGTTTCCATCTAGGTGTGAATTTTAAATGTGTCAAGTTCCTCCTGCCATTGATAGTTTATTCAATAATTATTTTTTGATTGAAGGAGAGAAAGAACTTGTGTGCTGCCCCTCCATCATAGTATTCTTTGTCTTTCTGGATATTTCTAGATCAGTTACCTGGATGCCAAAAACATGAATAAGTTTGTTTATTTAAAAAATTCTAATGAATAGAAGGGATCTAATCTAACCTTTGAGTGTCTGTTGTGTGTCAGGTATTTCATATCTCATGCGATGGTCATACCTCTGTGGGGGTGGTGAGCAAGGAGACCGAGGCTGAGTAAGCCATGTGCCCGGCGTCCCGTGGTGTGTAGGTGGCACATCTGGGGTTTGAACCAAGGTCTGTCTACCTACAAGGCCCATGTTCTTTTCATGGCTCAACCGGGTTTTATTTTAGGGTTGTTGCATTTCAAGGCCCACACCCTCCTCAGCAAAACCAAGAACCGGGGAAAGAACCCAGTAATTGAGAGAAGGTCCCAGGACGCAGGTAATTGTACCAAAAGACAGTCAAGGGACGTCATTGTGATGGAGCACAGAATTCATCTCAGCGCTTCGTGGAAGGCAAGGAAAGAGGACGGGATTCACAGCAAACATGATGGAAGAAAGGAAGTGCATCAGTTTATCACAAGAGGCACTTTTCCTTGGGGCTTCATATAACGGTCGCTGAGTAAGGCAGGGGGCAGCAGCCTCCGTACTCAGCAGGCGTTTGAAGAGCCCCTCGTGTGTACCAGGCCCCCTGTGAGGTGCTGGGACTGCACTGTGTGTGGACAAGATCGACAGGATTAGATAGATGGCTTAGGCCAGGGTGGAGGGAATGTTCTAAAAGAACGGAGGAGTGTGACCACAGGTCACCCTTTCTGGGACCCACTGGGGTAAAGGCAGCGAACTTCAGACTCCCTTATAACACTGTCAGGGCAGCTCTTTGGGGGATGGGAGCCAGAGAATAGACCCAGAGTGGTGTATTTTATCAGGCAGGGGTAGAGCAGGGGAATCTGGGAGAGCGAGCGCGGAGAGACCCTTTGCCAGAGGTGGAAGGCAGGGAGTCCACAGCGGAGGCCCTGAGGCTCTCAGCGCATCCTCCACGCTGTGTCTGGCTATTTTGCCGTGAAAGTTGGAAAGCCTGGCTTGCCTTCTCGCCCCTTACCGGGTGACTGCAGGCAGGGAGTTCTCAGAAGGTAGCGCCGGTTACGGTTCAGTGTTCCCGGCTGAAGGGCCAGCGTTCTGTACCAGCGAGTGGGTAGCGAGAGAGACCCTGGAGCTTTTGTGGATTCGGTCGTGCAGCAGGTAGACGGTGAGGGCTGTGTCATGTCAGGCCTCCTGAGCACGAGGGCTGCTGAACGGCAGGGCAACCCCAGCCAGACACCAGCCCAGTGATGCTGTCACCTGATGGTGTAGTCAGGGTATTAAACTGCCAGATGAGTCCCAGGCCAGACGGTGAGGTGGCTTCTGTCTGGAGCTTGGCCTTGTTCTGAAAAGGTGGTGAAGGGCATGCAAATGGATGATGGAGTGGCTCTGATGCCAGTGGGTCTGGGTTTGACTCCTGCTTCTAACGCCTGTCAGCTCCCCGACTCTGGACAGGGCACTCTAATCTCTGTGCTAATTACAGCTCCTGTACCTCAGAGCGTTGCTGTAAGGAGGGCATTAAGTAGTAGAAAGTCATAGGGTGAATGCTTCATACCTGGTAACGGCTGTTACAATTAGTATTTATTTAGAAAAAAATAGATACAATGGCAGGTGGGGACCTAGGGATAAGATAGCGTATGGCTGCTCAAGGCTATTTGGATTTGTCCCGGGTTTCCTGATGTCCAGAGCAAAGCCGGGGGGGGGGGGGGGGGGTGGCGCACATCAGGGGTGGGAGTGGCTGCTGATGGGTACAGAGATTTCCTTTGAGGGGTGGGGGTGATGAAAATGTCCTAGGGTTAGCTAGTGGTGCTGCTTGTGCAATGGGTGAACATACTGAGAACCACTGAATCGTACACTTTAAAATGGTGAATTTGGGGGGGGGGGCGTGAATTATATCTCGATTTTTAAAAAAATAAATATTTATTTATTTTTGTCTGCGTTGGGTCTTCGTTGCTGCGCATGGGCTTTCTCTAGTTGCAGCGAGCGGGGGCTACTCTTCGTTGCAGTGCACGGGCTTCTCATTCAGGTGGCTCCTCTTGTTGCAGAGCACGGGCTCTAGGCGTGCAGGCTTCAGTAGTTGTGGCACGTGGGCTCAGTAGCTGTGGCACACGGGCTCTGTTGCTCTGCGGCACGTGGGATCTTCCCGGACCAGGACTCGAACCCGGGTCCCCTGCCTTGGCAGGCGGATTCTTAACCACTGTGCCCCCAGGGAAGTCCCAGTATATCTCGATTTTTTAAAATCAGGTTTATCGGTCTCAAGTCCTTGAGCAGCTAGACTCTCACTAGTTCTGCTACTGAGTCCCCATCACCTCGAGTGAGTTGTGCACACCTGCGGCAGACACATTCACTGTTCATGGCGTATTTCTGTCCCCACCCTCCCATCCCTTAGCCCTCTGGAAGCTAACCTCAGCTAACGCCCTGTGAGTGGGAGCGCAGTGTGTCCCCTCTGCCCTAAAGCATTTAAGGGTCTGGGACCAATCCCTCCCAGTCTTCTCCCCATCACAGAAGCCCTGCAAGTTACATGTTGAGTTGGTGGCATCACAAGGAAAAAGCTGCGTGAAGCACCACGTCCCTTTACGGAGGCCAAGAACCTGGCAGAGACACCTGGCCTCCACTGGACATCGTGCAAACTTATGCATTACATGACTTGGGGCATAGTGCAGGGCTGGGAGGAAGACACCTTTCCCCGGTGCTGTGGCCTGTGTCCTCATAGCCCCTCCCTCATGCGTGCTGTGTGATGTGGGTCTCTTCTAACCGAAGCCACAGCCGATGCACTGGGACCCGAGTGTGTCCCCACTGCTGGCTGCAGCCGAGTTCACAGCCCTGTCTGTCAGCGGGAGCATTAACTCAGCCTCTGGGAGCATGTCGAGTGATTGAGTGTACCTGCCCCAAGTGACAGCGTGGTATAATGTCAGGCCAGCATTTTGTATTCCTCCCCCACTAAGAGAACGTGGTCAGGCAGTCAGAAACTCGCAGCAGCTCCTGGTTTCGTGCGGGTGGCGTAATAATCGTGGACACTTTTACAGACGCCGTGAGACAGTCCTCTATCCCCGTGGGGGCTGGTTCTTACCGACTGGCTCATGCTGTTCTGTTGTGAACTTAGATAACCCCACTGCCCACATCCTACTATTTAAAAGCATGGTGTGACTTGGCAGGCAGAGATCGCAGAGACGACCTTCCCTTGGTGCTCAGACACACTTGATTGACACCAGCCTTTAACGCACGGCAGTGGCCTAATGTCAAGGCGAAATGCCAGCAGAGCTGGGGATCAGAACAGCGCCATCGGGCTTCCCTGGTGGCGCAGTGGTTGAGAGTCCGCCTGCCGATGCGGGGGACACGGGTTCGTGCCCCGGTCCAGGAAGATCCCACATGCCGCGGAGCAGCTGGGCCCGTGAGCCATGGCCGCTGAGCCTGTGCGTCCAGAGCTTGTGCGTCCGGAGCCTGTGCTCCGCAATGGGAGAGGCCACAACAGTGAGAGGCCCGCGTACCGCAAAAAAAAAAAAAAAAAAAAACCCAAACCAGTGCCATTGAAGGCCCGAGCCTGATGGCAGTCTGGCCTGACCTCATGATAAAAGCTGGCCCCTGGGAAGTGCGTGGCCACGTGTCTATCTGCCGTCCTCCGTCAGCGCCTCCATCACCGCGTGTAGCTGCTGCCCGCAGCAGCCTTATGTGGCTCCTGTCCTCGCCCCACCCCGGCAGAGACTCCGTCTTCGCTGAAGGGCACCGTCTCCTGCTGGCCAAGCCTGGGGTGACAGGCCAGCCTGGGAACCAACCAGGACGGTGATGAGCCAGGAGATGGGCCACCCCTGTGCTCATCTGCAGGTAGATGATGACTAGAGCTGTGACAGGAAGTGACAGAGAGGGTCTCGTATGGCCCTTAAATCTCCCTCGTTGAGTTGCTGGCTGTGGGGCCTTCAGTGATTTACTGGTTCCTTAGGTCTTCAAGTCCATGTCTGTAAAAATGGGTGAAATATTTATCTAAACAGGCTAACCAATCGTAAGAGTCAAAAGAAAGTGGTTGTGTAAAGCACCTAGTGCCGTGCTTAGCACGGGGTGGCCGTGGTGTCGGTGCCGTCCCTGTGCCTGCCACCTGCTTAGTGGGCAGGCAGCGCACGAGGTGCTGATGAGGGCTCCGCAGCCCCTCTCCCCTGCAGTGCTCAGCGCTGGGTTTTTGAGAGTCACGGTTCTTACTCAGCTGATGAGTAAGACATAACCAGCTCAGGGAAGCGGACGGGGAGGTAACTGACTCTAAACGGAGGCAGAGGCTGCCAGGTGCCTGAGCTCAGTGTGCGTGTGAAGCCGGCAGCCAAGGTTTTATGGAGCAAGTAGCATTCGAGTTAACCCGTTCAGATATAGCTTTGATGGCTACGGAAAGAAAGGGAAGAACGTTCTTAGGAGGGAAAACAGTGAAGCAGAAACAGGCAGCAGTGTATGAGGTGTGTCTAGGGGAGCTGATAGCAAGGCCTCACAATAAGGATGCTACTGGATTTTTTTAAAAAAACTTTTGTTTTTATTTTATTTTTATTTATTTTATTATTATTTTTTTTTTTTTGCGGTAGGTGGGCCTTTCACTGTTGTGGCCTCTCCCGTTGCGGAGCACAGGCTCCAGACGCGCAGGCTCAGCGGCCACGGCTCACGGGCCCAGCCGCTCCGCAGCATGTGGGATCTTCCCGGACCAGGGCATGAACCCGTGTCCCCTGCATTGGCAGGCGGACTCCCAACCACTGCGCCACCAGGGAAGCCCAAAACTTTTGTTTTTAAACCAATTTTTGACTTACAGAGAAATTGCAAAAATGTTGGCTTGGCCAAGAAGTTCGTTCGGTTAGCAGATACATTGTTCAATAAAATTCTTGGCGAAAATGAAGAATGTGTATTTTATTTATTTTTTAATTAATTAATTAATTTATTATTTATTTTTGGTTGCATTGGGTCTTTGTTGCTGCATGCAGGCTTTCTCTAGTTGCAGCGAAAGAGAGCTACTCTTCGTTGCGGTGCGCGGGCTTCTCATTGCAGTGGCTTCTCTTGTTGCGGAGCGCGGGCTCTAGGCGCAAGGGTTTCAGTAGTTGTGGCTCGTGGGCTCTAGAGCACGTGCTCAGTAATTGTGGCGCACGGGCTTAGTTGCTCCGTGGCACGTGAGATCTTCCCGGACCAGGGCTTGAACCCGTGTCCCCTGCATTGGCAGGCGGGTTCTTAACCACTGCGCCACCAGGGAAACCCGTGTCTTTTATTTTTACTTAAAACTGAATGAACTTTTTGGCCAACCCCAATAGTTCAGAGTTTTCTTATATTTCTCACCCAGCTTCCCCTGAAGCTGGGTTAGCTTGTTAGCGTCTTGCAAAATTATACTAAAGTTAGCAAGAACAGGCAATTAAGATTGGTAGAGTATCATTAACTATAAACCAGGTCTCGACAGACTTTTTCTGCAAAGGGTCAGATAGTGAGCACTTGAGGCTTTGTGGGGCCAGAAGGTCTCTGTCACGGCTCCGAAGTCTGTTGTTTTAGCAAGAAAGCAGCCGTAGATCATCTGTAAATGAATGAGCATGACTGTGTCCCAGTAAAACTTTGTTTTCAAAAATAGTCAGCAGGCTAGGCTTGGCCTGCAAACCATAGTCCACCAGCCCCTGCACGAAACCCTGCCCCTCGTTCGAGTTTCACCAGTCTTTCCTCTCATCTTCTCTCTGCTCCAGGATCCTAGCCGGGACCCCGCCTGGCACTGAGCCGTCATGCCTCCTGAGTCGCCTCCAGTCTGTATCAGTTCCTTCTCCTTTCATAACCTTGATGCTTTAGGAGAGGGCTGGTCCATCATTTTGTAGAATGCCCCTAACTTTGGGTTTTGTTTGGTTTGGTTTAATACCTTTATTGGAGTACAGTTGCTTTACAATGTTGTGTTAGTCTCTGCTGTGCAGCAAAGTGAATCAGTTACATGTATACATGTATCCCCATATCCCCTCCCTCTTGAGCCTGCCTCCCACCCTCGCTATCCCACCCCTCTAGGTCGCCACAAAGCATTGCGCTGATCTTCCTGTGCTGTGCAGCAGTTTCCCACCAGCCATCCATTTTACATTTGGTAGTCTCACTTTGAGTTTGACCAGTGCTTTCTTGTGATTGGAGCGAGGTTATGCATTTGTGGCAAGAACATCACAAAACTGGTGGTGTGTCCTTCTCAGTGCCTTGTCTCAGGGGTTCATTACAGGTGATGCCTGCCTTGACCTCTTGGTTAGGTTGGTGTCTGCAGGGTTTCTCCACTGCGAAGTTTCTATTTTTCCCTTTGTAGTTAATAAGTATCTTGGAGGAAATACTTTGAGACTATGTAAATCCTGTCCTCCCCACCCTACCCCACCTCAGCACTTTTTGCCCACTGATTTTCACACATCCATTGGTAGATCTTGTCTGCAACAGTTCTTAACTGTGGTATTTGTCTAATGGTAATTCTCTGTTTTTCTCTTTCCTTCTACATTTATTAGTTGGAATTCTACTGTGAGGAAGAGTTGTTCTTTTTCTCCCATTTATTTATTTCATTATTTATATCTGGACTCATAGATGTTTATTTGTTCTATGGTTAAAAACTGCACTAGCAGTGAACAATCCAAAGAGGAAATTAAGAAAACAATTTCATTTATAGTAGCATCAAAAAGAATAAAATACTGAGGAATAAATTTAAACAAGGAGGTGTAAGACTTCTACACTAAAAACTGCAAAACATTGCTGAAAGGAAATAAAGAAGACTTAAATGGAAAGACATTCATCTTCCTGGATCGGAGGACTTAATATTGTTCAGATGACATTATCCTCGTGCTCCCCACCCCCACAAAGCAATGTACAGATTCAGTGTGATCTCTGTCAAAATCCCAGTGGCTTTTTATGCAGAAATGGAAAAGCTGATTCTAAAATTCCTGTGGAATTGCAGGGGACCCCAAATAGCCAAAACAATCTTGAAAAAGAACAAAATTGGAAGACTCATTAATTTCAAAACTTATTTCAAAGCTGCATAATTAAGACAGTGTGGTACTGTCATGAGGATAGACAATGGATAGGTCAATGGAATAGAATTGAGAATCCAGAACTTAACTCATACATATATGGTTAATTGATTTTTTTTTTTCCACAAGGGTGCCAAGGCCATGCAATAGGGGGAAAAATAATGCTGGGACAACAGGATATCTGTATGCAAAATAATGAAGTTAAACCCTTACCCCACACCGTATACAGAAATCAACTGAAGATGGATCAAAGACCTAAATGTAAGAGCTGAACTATAAAAATCTTAGACGAGGGCTTCCCTGGTGGCGCAGTGGTTGAGAATCCGCCTGCCGATGCAGGAGACACGGGTTCGTGCCCTGGTCCGGGAAGATCCCACATGCCGTGGAGCGGCTGGGCCCGTGAGCCATGGCCGCTGGGCCTGCGCGTCCGGAGCCTGTGCTCCGCAACGGGAGAGGCCACAACAGTGAGAGGCCCGCATACCGCAAAAAAAAAAAAAAAAAAAAAAAAAAAAAATCTTAGACGAAAACATAGGGGTTAATCTTCATGACCTTCGATTTGGCAATGGTTTCTTAGGTGTGACACCAAAATCACAAGCAACAAAAGAAAAAAAAACCAGATAGATTGGACTGTTATGGACTGAATGTTTGTGTCCCCTTAAAATTCATATGTTGAAATCCTAACCCCCAATGTGATGGTATTAGGTGGGGCCTTTGGCTGGTAATTAGGTCATGAGCATGAAACCTTTGTTAATGGGGTTAGTACCCTTATAAGAAGAGACATGAGAGTTTGCTTCCTGTCTGCTCTCCGCCATGTGAGGATACGAGAAAGCAGCTGTCTGCAAGCCAGACAGTGGGCTCTCACCACACACCGGATCTACTGATGCTCTGATCTTGGACTTGCCAGCCTGCAGACCTATATAAATGTTTGTTGTATAAGCTACCTAGTCTGTGGTATTTGTTATGGCAGCCTGAGCTTAGACACAGACTTGTTGTTTCTATAGCTGGATAACTGAGATCTTATTCATCAGTCTGCTGAACTGTCCCTTTCTCAGAAACAGAGATACCATCCAAAAATTTTTCTGATATCCTTGTTTTTAACTGTTGTGGCTCGTGAATCCAAGCAGCTGAGTTTGATAGACGTTCACTGCCACCTCCTTCAAGAACTAGCTCATCTTCCTCGGCTTGAGATAGCGAACAAGCAACGCCTGGCCTCATCCGAACCCTGCGGATGTATTTTTTGCCCAGGAAAATTGGGATTTCAACAAGAAGACTATTCTTTTGAATGACAGTGTGGATGGGGAAGTGAGAGTTCAGAGACCGCATCTTGTACCGGAAGCCCAGTGTGGCACCCTTGATCGTGTGCTGTATGTGACTACAGATAGTGCCAACGATAGCCAGGTCCTTTCTGCTTCCCCACCATTCGTCACCCTGGAGCCTCTTTCTCTTTCCAAGGAGGCCGAGTTCTACATTAATGTGGCTGAAGACCCTCACAGGGTGCCCCTGGGGCCCGTCACAATAGCCGTGTGTCCCTTCAGGTGATGTCCACTTTTTCTGGAGTGTTAATAGTCTGCTAAACCTGGGCTTCTCCCCGCAGTAGATGCAGCAGAGAGGACACAACTTTTTTTTTTTTTTTGGCCATACCACACAGCTTGTGAGATCTTAATTCCCCAACCAGGGATTGAACCCAGGCCCTTGGCAGTGAGAGCATGGAGTCCTAACCACTGGACCGCCAGGGAGGTCCTGACATGGCTTATTTTAATCTGCTTCTGCCCTGAAGAATACGAATGGGAGAGAGAAGTAATCCACCAAGGTTCTTTGAGTGCCCACCATGCATTCTGTGCACTTTTACCCGTATTATCCTCGCGGTAGCCCTTTCAGAGTTACCAGTGACGATGATTCTCCATTTTAGATAGGAAAGCAGCTGAGGGAAGTTGAGTTTTGCCCAAAGGCATAGAGAACTGTAAGTGGCAGAGAAATTTTGAACTCGTTTTTATTTTTCTTCAGACCTATGCCCCCATTTTCCCTTTAGGCCCTTCTGGATCCTCTTCTCCCCCCGCCGCCCCCCACATCACTGCCATTTTGCACCCTCTCCCATCAGGAAGCCATCCTAAGCCAGCCTCTGCCCAACCGTGAGCTGCGCCGGCCAGAATCTGTACTGTTCATTTCGGCAAGGAAGTAACCGTGTGCCTTGTCTCTTTCCATAGAAGGGCAGGGGACATCCCCTGACCTCGTTTGTCTTCGCCTGTGTAGCTGGCAGGGTGCTGGGCACGTGAGTTACCCGATGGACGTGGAAAAGCCACTTTTGATAGGAGTGGAGTGTTTCTCCTCGAGGCACTTTCACTTTGGACAGCTGTCTTCAAATCCACATCACCATCAATGTTTCTATGATACTTTGCGGAATGTTTCCTCAAGCATCATTTGTGCAAAAGCCAAACAAGGATTAAAAGCGCACCTGGGGCTTCCCTGGTGGCGCAGTGGCTGAGAATCCGCCTGCCGATGCAGGAGACACGGGTTCGTGCCCTGGTCCGGGAAGATCCCACATGCCGCGGAGCGACTAAGCCCGTGAGCCGTGGCCGCTGAGCCTGCGCGTCCGGAGCCTGTGCTCCGCAACGGGAGAGGCCACAGCAGTGAGAGGCCCGCGTACCGCAAAAATAAATAAATAAATAAATAAAAGCGCACCTGGTTGGCCGAGGCTCAGTGAGAAGTAATTTGCTAAGGTGGTGGTCAAGCCAGTCTCCCAGTTTGGTTCTCTGAACTGCCGCCAGGTCCCACACCCTTTTCACTATGTCCGCCTGCCCCAGGTTTTCTGCTTTGTAACCCAGTGGGCTGGAGAGAAATCAGAGAGAAGATGGGGCTCTTTGGCTCCCTTCAGTGTTATGGTCCCTCCTCTGTGAAACCGCTTCTAGTTAGAAAAGTCACGATTTTTAGTTGAGATTCGAATATTACTTTCGGAAGGTGGTCTTGGTTTCCTATGATATGACTGAAAAGTAGTCTTACTTCCAGAGTCAACAGATGATTTAGAAAAAAGTAGTTACTCCCTTTCTCTAGGGGATACTAAGTAGAGGCATTTGGAAATGTGATGTAATACCGTCATTGTGAAGGAGTAAGTAAATAGAGGTAGGTAGGTTTTTATTTATTTTGTTGTGTTTTATTTTCCTGTTAAGATGGTTCGGAACAAGGACAGGTTACCCTTCACGCCAGAGCAGACCGCTGAGTGTGGATAGAGGTGCCGTCACCGTTCCATGCTGGCCGCTGGAAGTTGACAGAGGCTGAGCTGACCTTGTCTGCTGATGGTAGAAAGATGCGGACAGAGGAGCACTAGGGTTTGGCAGGGGTTCCGAGTCCTATCCTGTGTGTTCTTAAAGCCCAGAAGAGCTGTTGCTGTGCCTTTTTGAGTCATTTCAGACCTTCCGAGCTCCCTTCTGGTCTGCCCTCTGCCAGGCACCGTCTCCCGTCTCCTCACAGCAGCTTCTGGGGCCTGTGTCCACCCCACCCCCCCGCCGCCCCACCTTCCATCCCTTTAGTTAGAGGACTTGTATTGCATCAGGTACCAGGACCCAGGTGCAAGTCAAGGTGAGCCCATCAAGAATGGTTGAAAGATGATGAATTGAAACTCAACGTGCTGCTGTCGGCAGGGGTTGCGGGCAGGGCAGTGGGGGAGGGCGGGGGGGTGGTCCTTCCACTGCAGCGCAGCCTGAGGCAGGTCTCTGGACGAGGCCTCTGATGGCTCAGGTTCCCTGAAAGGCGGGACGGGGCAGACTCTGGGAGCTCTAGACGTCCGAACCCAGAAGCTTACTTTCCTCTCGGTAAAGGTCGGGTTTCTCCCGAGCTCTTGGGTGTCTCCAGACCATATTTCTCTAAACTCTTGAGGAAATCCAGGAGTTTCTGGGAGTCGCCCAGACTATGCTTTCCCAGGACTCTGGTTCTTTCTTTCCGGGTCACCCACTGCCCTGCCTTGACAGTCTCCCCTCCAGCCTTCACACCGAGGTGGGCTCAGGGGACTAAGGAGCCGGTGATGAGTAATTCACAGCAGCAGGAGAGCTGAGAGGTGGAACTAGCGCGTCTCCAGGCTGTGGTCCCCAGTTTGGTGTGTGGTTGTGACCTGGGCCAGCACCTCCCTCTGCACACTCTTCCCACTTAGTACCACAGAGGGTCTCGTTTACCGGGTACGGTTTCCGTGGTGGAGAGCACCCATCTTGTCTGAACTTGCATCTCTCCAATTTCTTCTCTTTGCCCGTCCTTCTGGGGCACAGGTGTTCTGGCCTCCCTGGAGTGCCCACTGATTCTCATATGTAGGGGGTTTTTTGTTTTTGTTTTTTAAAGAATCGATTTTACTTATTTTTGGTTGTGTTGGGTCTTCGTTGCTACGCGCGGGCTTTCTCTAGTTGCGGCGAGCGGGGGCTACTCTTCATTGCAGTGCGCGGGCTTCTCATTGCAGTGGCTTCTCTTGTTGCGGAGCATGGGCTGTAGGCACGTGGGCTTCAGTAGCTGTGGCACGTGGGCTCAGTAGTTGTGGCTCACGGGCCAGGCTCAGTAGTTGTGGCGCACGGGCTTAGCTGCTCCGCGGCATGTGGGTTCTTCCCGGACCAGGGCTCGAACCGTGTCCCCTGCATCAGCAGGCTGATTCTTAACCACTGCGCCACCAGGGAAGTCCCCATGTTTTTGTTTTTTTACCTTGCTTCCCTCTCAGGCTTCTGGGGATGCAGTGCTTTGTGGAGTTACTCTCACCTCCCCAGGTTAGCAATATGTCTTACAGAGGGAAGGCTGTAGAGAAACGTTGAAAATAAATTGCTTTTTGGAAAATAATTTGACAGTGAGTCAAGAGTCCTAAAAATATTTATTCCCTTTGATTCGGAAATATTTCTAAGATATATTCAGAAACTCAATAATCAGAGGTTCTTTATCTTGAAAAGATATCAGTCATCCTGTTTATGGTGGTGTTGTTTATAATAGTGAAAATATCCAGTAAGCTGCTCTATATTCATAGGCTGGAAGGACATTTGAGATTTTTTAAGCTTCTCAATTTAATAAATGAAAAAAGCAGGACAAAATTATATGTAGTATAAAACCAATAATGTTAAAAATAAATATATTTTACAATATACATGTAAAAAGTGGGTGGGACAAAAACAAATAGGTGTTTGGATTATGTTTTCTTTAACTTTATGGTTTTAAATTTAGCATATTTTCTTCAGTAAGCATGTATTTATTTATTTATTTATTTATTTATGTATTTATGTCTGCGTTGGGTCTTTGTTGCTGCGCATGGGCTTTTCCTAGTTGCAGCAAGCGGGGGCTACTCTTTGTTGTGGTGTGCCGGCTTCTCATTGCAGTGGCTTCTCTTGTTGCGGAGCACAGGCTCTAGGCGTGTGGGCCTCAGTAGTTGTGGCACGTGGGCTCAGTAGTTGTGGCTCATGGACTCAGTAGTTGTGGCTCGCAGGCTTAGTTGCTCCGCGGCATGTGGTATCTTCCCGGACCAGGGCTCAAACCGTGTCCCCTGCGTCAGCAGGCGGATTCTTAACCACTGCGCTACCAGGGAAGCCCCGCATGTATTTATTTTTAACTTTTTTATTTTGAAATAGTTTCAGATTTACAGAGAAGTTGCAAAAATAGTGCAAAGAATTTTTGAATATTCTACGCAGATTTCCCCAAATATTACCATTTTACCTTATACTCTCTCTCTGTCTTTTAAAATTGAAGTGTAATTGACCTACAGCTCTATGTTAGTTCCAGGTGCATGATATATTCTATACATTACATAATATTTCTATACATTACAAAATGATCATCATGATAAGTCTAATTACCATCTGTCAGCATGCAAAGACACTACAATAGTATTGGCTCTGTTCTGCATGCTGTGCATTTCATTCCCATGACTCGTTAATTTTGTAACTGGAAGTTTGCTCCTCTTAATTCCCCTCAGCTATTTCATCCCCCCCTTCCCCCCCCCCCCTCCGCCGCCCGCCCTCTCCTCTGGCAGCCACCTGTTTGTTCTCCGACTCTGAGTCAGTTTCTGGTTTGTTTTTTAGATTCCACATATAAGTGAAATCATACGGTACTTGTTTCTCTGTCTGACTTATTTCACTTGGCACAGTGCCCTCTAGGTCCATCCATGTTGTTGCAGATGGCAAGGTTTCATTCTTTCTGATGGCTGAGTAATGTCCATTTTATACATATACCGTCTCTTCTTTATCATCTATCGATGGGCACTTAGGTTGCTCCTGTATATTGGCTGTTGTAAAAAATGCTGCAGTGAACAGAGGGGGTGCATATATTTTTTAAAATTAGTGTTTTTATTTTTTGGGGGGAAAATACCCAGAAGTGGGATTGCTGGATCATATGGTAGCCCTATTTTTAGTTTTTTAAGGAACCTCCGTAGTGTTTTCCGCAGCGGCAGCACCAGTTTACATTCCCATCCACAGTGCACGAGGGTTCTTTTTTCTCCACATCCTCGCCAACGCATGTCTCTCTCTCTTTTTATCATGTCTTTTCCTGACCTTTTTGAGAATAAGCTGTACATTTGGACATATGAATTACTCTTAAGTACCTCAGTGTTTTCGTTTCTAAATTTCAAGGGCACTTTCTTACATAGCCATAGTATAATGATCAATATCAGGAAATTAACATTGATATACTATGTTGTCTAATCATAGCAGTTATTCAGATTTCCCACTAATGTCTTTTATAGCAAAAAAAAACCAAACAAACTTTTTTTTTCCCCTTGGTCCAAGATCGCACTGAACTCTAACCACTCTTCAGTTTCCTTCGATCTGGAGCAGTTCCTCAGTCTTTTTTTTATCTTTCATGACCTTGACATTTTTCAAAAAGTCAGGCCATCTCTTTATAGAATGTCCCTCAGTGTGGATTTGTCTGATGTTTCCACGTGATAGGATTCAGATTATGTTTTGGGGGCAATATCACGGAACTGGTATTTTATCCTTGTCCCAGTATTGGACTTTGATCCCTTGGTTACAGTGGTGTTAGCCCGGCTCTCCACCAGGGAGTTCTGTTTTTTTTCTGATGGAATCAGTAGCTTCTCATCAGACTTTTACCCACAGGTTTTAGCACTCACGATTCTTGTCTGAAACAGTTATTACTATGGTGGTTGCCAACTGGTGACTGGTGACTTTCTAAGCCCTCCATTCTTTCTGCATTTGTTAGCTCACATTCTACTCTGAGGAAGAACTTTCCTTTCTCACCTGTGTTTTTATTTATTCATTTATGTATTTATATCAATATTGACCTTGCATTATTTTTTTACCCTTTGGGTTATAGTCTGTTGCTGGCGCTCAAGTCGTCCCAGATGTCCCAGTCAGACCCCCCTCGTGTAGACCCCTATGTTCTTTCGCCACGTCCCTGTCATTCTTCAAGCCCTTCCTTACCCTTTAGCACAGCAAGGCGACCCGGGTTCATCCACTACTTTTCCTGCCCTTATCCTCAAGTCAGCCACCTCTCCAAGGAGCCCTGCCTTCTTTGGATGGAGAATGATGTTTAGAAACCAAGATTTGGGTGCTAGATGGCTCCCTGCTCCTAGGGTATCATTACTTCTAGGCCCTCGCAGCAGACAAAACCAGGAAATACACACAAAACATATGCATTTCTATGTCCATCTTTATATATTAAGAAACCATTGTGTATACTGATATCTCCAGGTTCAGTCCAGCCCCACAGCGTTCATGCCCCAGTCTCTCTTCCCATATTTGTACCTCCCTCCTTCAGCAGCCAGAAATCCAGCTCCCATGTATTTAATTTCAGAAGTAACACGTGAATACCAACCATCTCCTTATAAAGAACAGGCAAAGCAAAAGTCCCTTTAGACACCCCAATCATATTCTAGGTGTTTCCTAGAGGAAATCACTATTGTATATATCTTCCTGGATCATATTTCTGGAGAAATACCTGATTTTTCTTTTATTTCATTAACAGTTTCCTAATGAAAATATAACTTTCTTTTTTATTTAATATATTTTGTCAGTCTTGCAATGAGAGTACCATTAGCTCCGCGTAACTATTTTTTAACCGTTGCATAGCATTCCATTACTTGGAATGGAAAACATAAGCATCCAGTTTGGGGCTGGTATAAGCAGTGCTGGGCTCAGTGAGAGGCACAGTTCAAGAAGAGAGTCACCAGACCCAAGGATCTGGGCATTTTTTTTTCCCCATAAGAAAACAGCTTTAAAAATATTTTTCTGATTAGGTAAATAGCCATTATTTTAAAAGAAGCAAGTAATACATTAAAAATAAAGTGGGGGGCTTCCCTGGTGGCGCAGTGGCTAAGAGTCCGCCTGCCGATGCAGGGGACACGGGTTCAAGCCCTGGTCCGGGAAGATCCCACATGCTGCGGAGCAACTAATCCTGTGCGCCCACAACTACTGAACCTGCGCTCTGGAGACTTTGAGCCACAACTACTGAGCCCACGTGCCACAACTACTGAAGCCCATACGCCTAGAGCCTGTGCTCCGCAGCAAGAGAAGCCACTGCAATGAGAAGCGTGCGCACTGCAACGAAGAGTAGCCCCCACTCGCCACAAGTAGAGAAAGCCCCACGCGCAACAGCGAAGGCCCAATGCGGCCAAAAATAAGTAAATAGATTTCTTTTTAAAATAGTAATAATAAAAGAAAAATAAAGTGGGGGATAAAATTAAAATCTCACCCCTGAGATAATATTTTGGTAATCCTTTCACATATCATCTTATGTTTATACATACATAAATATTTTTACATCATTGGGCCATAGTACCTATGCTGTTGTATTGTGGATACTTATTTTGCAGTGTGACTTATATACAGTGTATATAATTATATTCAGTATGATCTTTAATGATGAATTCTTACGTAGATAAACTCCCCTGTAACTACCACCACAGATAAGCTACTGCACATAGTCCAGCATGCCAGAACCTTCCCTTGTGCCTCTTCCTCCACTTATGACCCTTGACCCACAGATAAAGGTCAACCTCTATCTAAAGATAGAGGTTCTGACCTCTATCATCATAGACTTTTTGCCCTTTCTTGAAGTTCAGCTGTAAACGGAATCCTACAATAAGGTACTCTCCTGTGTTCAGCTTCCCTCCTTCAGTGTTACATCTGTGAGATTCATCTGTGTTACGGCGTGCAATAGTTCATTCTTTTTCATGTCTATGGGTACTTAATACTTCTTCTTGTTTACTTCTTGTCATTCAGAGAATTTTCCATAGTAGTAACAGCTACATTTATTACAGCACATATACTGTACTAGGCACTGTTCTAAACCCTTTACAGGTTCAGCTTGTTTAATCCTCACAATAACCCAGTGAAGTGGGTGCTACTATTATTATAATAACATGTCCATGACTCTTTATCAGGTTGAAGAAGTTCCCTGTTATTCCTAGTTTACTGAATTTTTTCATCATGAATAGATGTTGAATTTCTCCATCCATTGATGATCAGGTGGGTTTTTTAAAAACCTGTTTATATAGTGAATTACGTTGATGTTTGGATATTGAACTAACCTTGTATTCCTGGAGAAAACTCCATTTGATCATGACATAGCATCCTTTTTACATATTGCTCAATTTGATTGACTAATATTTTAGATTTTTGCATCTGTGTTCACGAAGCATGTTGGTCTGGAGCCTGCTTTTTTGTACTGTCTCTGTCTGGTTTTGGTATCAGAGTAGTACACACCTCATAAAAGAGTTGGGAAGTCTTCTACTTTCTGAAAGAATTTGTACAGAATTGGTATAATTTCTTCCTTAAATGTTTGATATAATTCACCAGTGAAACTGTCTGCTCCTGGAGTTCACTTTTGGTGAAGGTTTTAACTAGTAATTTGAATTCTTTTAGAGGAGCTCTTCAGCTTATCTATTTTTCTCAAATGAGCTCTGACAGTTTGTGTATAAGAAATTTGTCCATTTCATCTAAGTTATCAAATGTTGACATAAAGTTGTTCGTAATTTCCCATATTACCCTTTTAATGTCTGTAGAATCTATTGATGTCCTCTTTTTCATTCCCTATATTGGTGATTTATGTCTTCTTTTCTTCCTGATCATTCTGCCTGAGGTTGATCTATTTGAGAGCAATGTATGTGTCAAGAGTTCTAAGAATTCAAATCTAGTTGAGAATTTAAGGATTTTTTTAAATTAATTTTTTAAAAAATTTTTGGCTGCACTGGGTCTTAGTTGCTGTGCGCGGGCTTTCTTTAGTTGTGGCGAGCGGGGGCTACCCTTCGTTGCAGTGGGAGGGTTTCTTATTGCGGTGGCTTCTCTTGTTGCAGAGCACGGGCTCTAGGGGCGTGGGCTTCAGTAGTTGTAGCACACAGGCTCAGTAGTTGTGGCTCGTGGGTTCTAGAGCGCAGGCTCAGTAGTTGTGGGACACGGGTTTAGTTGCTCCGCGGCATGTAGCATCTTCCCGGACCAGGGCTTGAACCTGTGTCCCATGCATTGGCAGGCGGATTCTTAACCACTGTGCCACCAGGGAAGCCCTAATTATTATTTTTTAATTTTTAAAATTTATTTTATTTATTTTTGGCTGTGTTGGGTCTTTGTTGTGATGCTCGTGCTTCTCACTGCGGTGGCTTCTCGTTGCAGAGCATGGGCTCTAGAGCTCAGGCTCAGTAGTTGCAGCACGCAGGCTCCGTAGTTGTGGCTCACGGGCTCTAGAGCACAGGCTCAGTAGTTGTGGCACACGGGCTTAGTTGCTCTGTGGCAATGTGGGTTCTTCCCGGACCAGGGCTCAAACCTGTGTCCCCTGCACTGGCAGGTGGATCCTTAACCACTGCGCCACTAGGGAAGTCCTAAAATTTATTTATTTTGGCTGCACTGGGTCTTAGTTGCGACATGCGGGATCTTCACTGGGGCATGCGGGATCTTTAGTTGCAGCATGCAGACTCTTAGTTGCGGCATGCATGCGGGATCTAGTTCCCTGACTAGGGATCGAACCCGGGCCCCTGCATTGGGAGCACAGAGTCTTACCCACTGGACCACCAGGGAAGTGCCCAAGGATTTTTTTTTTTTTTAAGAGAAAGATTTTTGTTTAAAGATACTTTTCTTAATATTCTTTAGGGAAGAAATCAGAATAGACGTCAGTAACAGACACACATTTTAATTCAAACTGCACCCCTCACCAGCTGTGTGACCTCAGGCGCACCACTCAAACCCACCTGAGTAGTGCTGTCATCGTTATAAGGAGATAATAGCAATTTCCGTGTAGAGTGGCTGAGACATTGACGTACACCCCAGAAGTGCCAGGCCCCGTGCCTGCTTACGTGGGCACCCGTGCATCTGTTACTCAGAGTGAGAAGTTGGAGGCGACCCTGCCAAAATCATCCCTGTGTGCAGTGTGCCCGCGTTTCCCTGGAGCAGCTACTCACTTCTCCCCTCTGTCCCCACAGCACTTTGTGAACAGTGATTTTTATAGCATTTCTCACATTTGACCGCAGCGTCTTCTGTGTTTCCTTGACCAGATTGCACACTGCTGCACAGCCGGGCCACGTTTTTCTCATCTTTTCTCTCTGTTGCCCATATAGATTTAAGTGCTCAAAAATGTTTTAATAAACGCAGAGTAGGAAAGTCATTACATGATGGTACACATCAAATCAGTGGACCATCAGTCAGCCAAAGAAAATATCATTATAAAGGATTCTTTAGCAACGTGGAAAACTGTGTTACAAAGTAGAATACGTTTTATCTACTTGTTTTAATGAGTGTACGTAGATGCACGTGTAGAATGTATTTATACATGGAAACAATGAAAGAAAACTCGAGAGAGAAAACAGCTCTGTGGGTAGTCAGCTTCTGCCTGACCTTTCATCCTTTAAGATAACCATTTAAGCAGGGTGAGCCTGGGATGGGAGGTGCTGAGTCCCCTGTCGCTAGAGGCTGTACAGGCACAAAAGAAATCACTGGAATCACAGGGCACAAAGGGCTGTCGAGGTGCCTGGTCCAGGAGGCCTGAGGCAGGCATTCCTTCCCTGCCACGGTTTAGCAAGTCCTTCGTCTTGGGGCCAGAAGGAGCAGTGAAGTCCCATCAGGGAGCAGCACTTGTGTCTGTGCAGAGGGAGTTGGGTTTGAAAAGATGTCATGCAGACGTGATGGCGGCGTGCTTGGGGGCTGAGAGACTCATTTACCCCTGAAGCGGCTCTTCCTTAAAAGCCGAAAGCCCAGCTCTGCGGGAAGCACGGACTGTCCTTGGGACCAGTTTCTTGATCGGTAGAGTTAGTACTTCCCCCTTTTTTCAGAGTCCGCCCTGTGCCTCCCCCTCTCTCTCCCTATTTCCTGAGTCCTTAGGATGTGCCGTGGATCACGTGTCACAGCGTCATTGTCTGCTTTCGCTTTCCATAGCTGCTCCTGTTCAACATGAACTAGAAGCGTGTGTGTGTGTGTGTGTGTGTGTGTGTGTGTGTGTGTGTGTGTGTGTGTGTGTGTGTGTGTGTGTGTGTGTGTGTGTGTGTTTCAACGCGCTCAGGGAAAGAAGGTCCAGGAGTCAGTGTTGAAGTATTAACTCAGGTCAGAGACTAGGGGTTTTCCTCCTGGCATCGTCACCAATCAGCCGGTTCAGTTTAATGATCAATAATTTGGCAGGTCTGTGTCCCAGGCCCCTGGATTGGCAGGCACTCTGTCATTAAGCACAGATTACCTCGCCTTGTGTTGACACATCTCCAGGGATGGAGGTGGGGGGCCACGCCTCACAACAGCTCATTTTCTTTCTACATACTTTGGTCAGAAAGTTCTTCCTGGAGAGTGTGTGAACCTCTGTCCCCCGTTACCGCGCAGGGTGAGGGCTCAGTCCCTCCAGACTGCTCGCCACATCCCGCTTCAGATGCCACTCGCAAGTCCGGGTTGTCACCTGCGCTTCTGACCAATCAGCCTGCTACTCGGGTTTGATGAATTTGCTAGAGCAGCTCACAGAACTCAGGGAAACATTGACTTACGTTTACCAGTTTATTGAAGGGAATGATGAAGGATGCAGATGAACCGCCAGATGAAAAGATACACAGAGTGAGGTCTGGGAGGGTCCAGAACCCAGGAGTTTCTGTCCCTGTAGAGTGAGGGTCCCTCTCCCAGCACGTGGATGTGCTCACCAGCCTGGAAGCTCTCTGAGCCCCGCACTTCTGGGCTTGTAGGAAGGTCTCCTCATGTAGTCATGATCAGTCATTCACTCCATTTCCAGCCCTTCTCCCCTCTCTAGAGAAAGGGGTGGAGGCAGGGACTGAAAATTCCAAGCTTCTATTCATGGCTTGGTCTTTCTGGTAACCAGCCCCTGTGCAGGAGCCTACCCAGAGTTGCATTTGAACAAAAGATGCTCCAATTTCACTTAGGAAATTACAAGAGTTTTAGGAGCTCTGTGCCAGGGGCTGGGGGCAGAGACATATATGTGTGTGTGTGTGTGTGTGTGTGTGTGTGTATGCATATATATGTGTGTGTATATATTTCACTCCTTCACTCCTGTGAAGTCTCTTGTACCCATAAATTGCCTTGTGCTAACTTTTAGTAGGGTTACTAAGGTATACCCTCAGAATGCCCCAGAGTACATTGCCTTAGGGCATCTGTGGGTTTGCCCCACTTGGAGTTCAGGCCAGGTGGCCGAGGCCCCAGAGAGGCTGCTAGAAACAAGCCCATGTGGCTGTCCACGACCGGCTGCAGTTCTGTGGTCAGCGCCTGTGGGGCTTTGTCAGCTCCGTTTGTGCTGAGTGATGCTAGGTCTTCCGCCTGCTTCTCGCCAAGTCATGCTTTCACAGATCCAGCTCCCCTGGCTGCCTTCCTCTTTCACGTCATTGCATCAGACACAGTGCCAGTCGTGCGTCTCCACATCCCACCCGCAAGCCCTGTTAAGCGGGGGAAAGGTCGTCAGCTGGGGCATTTGGGCATCTGCATGGAGTGTTGGTCTGAGAGTGTTCTAGTCCAGGATGCCTTGGTCGTAGCTCCGTGTCTGCATTGATCCTTCGGGTGTGACCACTGTTGAGGGTTACCACCCTATGACATGGTTCTGATCATGCCACACCCTCGCCCTGTCGTCATCTCCAACCGGGGCTCAAAGACCTTAGACACATGGAGGGCTCCTGGGCCCTTTGCAAACTGGTCTTAATCTGTTTTTAAAGGCCATTCTCTTCCTCACCAACCTTTTACCCATACACACACACGCATCTCATCACACCACTCTTGAGTCACACTAGGTTCTTGTAACTACTGCTCTTTTATCATTTACACCTTGGCATGTGCTTCCTCTGTCTGGAACGACTCCTACCTCCTTTTCTTTTTTTCTTTTTTGGCCGCATTGGGTCTTCATTGTGGCCTGCGGGATCTTTTCGTTGTGGCTCACGGGCTTCTCTCTAGTTGTGTGTGGGCTCTGTAGTTTGTGGCACGCGGGCTCTCTCGTTGAGGCACGCGAGCTCAGTAGTTGTGGCTCGTGGGCTTGGTTGCCCTGCGGCTTGTGGAGTCTTAGTTCCCTGACCAGGGATCGAACCCATGTCCCCTGCATTGGAAGGCAGATTCTTTACCACTGGACCACCAGGGAAGTCC
Source organism: Kogia breviceps (assembly GCF_026419965.1). Lineage (NCBI taxonomy): Eukaryota > Metazoa > Chordata > Mammalia > Artiodactyla > Physeteridae > Kogia > Kogia breviceps. Next base: position 82,471,821 of record NC_081323.1, read on the forward strand.
CGACTCTTATGTCCTTTACCTGACTGTTGGACCCTGGTCATTTTTCCTTACCTGGCTCAGAGTTTGGCCCCTGGGTGACCCTTCTTTGACCGTTTGGACTATCTGACCTTCTCCTTCCTCAGAGCTCCATTTTCCCCTACGCCTGGCCTCCCCATGGTGTTGAAACCATTGGGATATGCCTACAAATCACAGCAATGAGTTGGTGCCCTCCATCTCCCACCGGTGCAATGGTGGAAGAGGCCTGACAAAAGAGAGAATTTAAATAAGATTTAGAGTGTTATAGTACCCAAAATGTTCAGGATACAATTTTAAAAATCACCATACTGAGACCTAGGAGAATCTAAACTTGAGTGAGAAAAGACCATCATACAAGATATAAAGAAGAGCCAAACAGACATCTTAGAACTGAAAAATACTGTAACAAAAAAAAATTTTAAAGGAGAAGAAAACCCAAACCCAGTGTATGGCACCACGGCAGAGTGGAGACGGCAGAGGGAATCGCCAGCGAACTTGAAGACAGAACAATAGAAATTACCCAGTCTGAGCCACAGAGAGAAACTAGACTGATCAAACTGAACACACCCTCAGGGACTTGTGGGACTAATGACAAAACACATTTATGTCATCGTGGTCCCTGAAGGAGAAGAGAAAGAGGGTGGGGCTGAAAAAGTATTTGGAGAAATAATGGCTGAAGAGCTAGTTCCTAAACCTACAGATTCAAAAAGCTGAGTGAATCCTAAACAGGATAACCTCAAAGAAAGCCACACTGTCCTGTCTCGGTTTAGGTGATTGACGAGGTAGACACTGTAGCTAGAGGGGAACACGTGCCAGCTGCACTGCTCTCAGCAGGCTGCCTTGGGGAGGCACTTTCCCCTGAGTAGCTCTCAGGCCCTGGAGGATGAGCTGTTAGACAAGAGCAGGCTTGGTTTCCCTGAGGATTTTCCCCTGTGTTAAAGCCTCTGAACCATGGACGAGTTTTGTGACTCTGGACAGACCCTGCTCCCGCTGCGGCTGTGGGGTCTGGGCTTCCTGGAGGTGGCAGTGCCTGTTCGCCTGGGCTCTGTGCTTGCTAAAGGGGCTGACTGACTGACTCGCTGGCTTCCTTCCCTCCTGTTGCTGCATCCACGGCCGGCTCGCTGTGATGTCAGTGCCAGCTTGGTTGATCGGTCATTTACTGACCAGAAGTTACGTACAGAGAAGGCAAAGCCACAGATACTTCCTGGAGGATGATTTTACACCCCTGGTGTTGTAAACAGTCCGATGGAGAAAGAGCCCTTCTGTTCTTGCCTCGTTTGCCCTTTCAGAAGCTGGCGAAGCTCCCACCATGCTCTTGGCCTGGGCGACCAGCAGTTTGTCCGCCCTGCTCTGCAGGGTGTCGGGCTGCCTGGGGACTGGAGTGGCTGCCTTTGACCTTCAGCATCAGTGGGAACTGGCTAATTGGTGAAATTCAGGAGGAATAGCCCCTGTCTCTCTATCTATTTTATGTATCTATCTATCTATGCCAGTTTCCGAATGCACATTGTCTTTACGATAAAAGTGAAAACTTATGTACAGACCTACTTTGTAATAAAAGATTGACTCAGACCTGCTCTATTTGAGGTGGGCGAGACCTACTTGGCTAGTCTTTTGGTGTACCCCCTTTTTCTGTGCCTAACCTTACAGATGAGGACATGCACAGGCCTACTGCCAAGTAAGGGATTTGCACAGCTGGAGGCAGAGCTGTGGCAAGAGCCTGGTCTAGTTAAGAACGTACTCTATTTTCTCACGACCGTTTTGGGTTTTTTTGTTTGTTTGTTTTCTGTTGCTGACAAATGTTGCTTTTGGCCCCATGGGCTCTGTAGTGTTTGACTAAGTGTGAAAGAATGGTTGATTAATGGGCAGAAAGATCACACAGGGCTCCCGGAGGCTCCTGGGAGGGCCTGTGGGGACCTCAGACTGTCTAACGGCCACCCTGCCATGCCTGAAATGGAGGGACACTCACCAAGCAGGACGGGCAAAATTTTCCCATCAGAATATTTCACACAGCAGAAGAGAGTGATTTTATGTCCCAGGGTCTTGTTTCCCAGACTGTACCGAGGTGCCTCGAGGCACCATAGCCGGCGCCCAGAGGTGCTCAGGGAGAGTCAGCGTCTGTCCCCGTTGGTGCAGCTTGGGGTGATTCTCAGTATCAACGTGGGATCGTCTACATTCCTTTGATCCTCTGCATTCCTTTTGATACTTTGTGTCTTTGCAGAGGTGGGTTTTCAGGGGTTGTTCGGATCCAGCTACTCCTAAATGGAACAAGATTAGGTATTTCTCTTGGCCTGGGGATACCGTGAAAATTTCACTGAAATGTCAGGGGTTCCATGACCACGAGCTGAGAAAGTTTGGGAACCTGCGTCCTGGAGGACTGCCACACGGGCTCACTGCCAGTCCCAAAGTTCTTTTCAATCTGCAGGCTTCACATTAGTGGTTCATGCAAATTTTACGTCCTGTGTGTTGTAGTGAATTCACTGACTCCCTTCATTCATTCCACGGGGAGTTACGGAGCACTAGATTATGTGCCAAGCACCGTGCCAGGAACGTGTGACGCCCGGAAGTGACGGTCGAGCCGAGGTCTGAAGACTGAATAGGAAGCAAGTAGAGGGGGAGCACGCCAGGCACATGTAAAGGCCCTGGGGCAGGGATGCAGTGACGCAGGCTGGAGAGATGGGCAGGCGTGTCTGTGTTCACTTCAACGTGACGATGATGGTTTAACAGCTTGCTCTCGGCTTCAGCCCCCACGCACGCTGCTCCGATCCTAGTGGCAAGCGTAGGGTGAAGGTTTTTCCTCCCATGTTGACTTCCTTCTTGCCAGCCTGCCAATCCTTCCTTCTCACCATGTGCCAGATACAGAGGTGCCTCTGACACAGATACACGTGTCCACTCAGTCACCCCACTTAAACGGGTAGTGAGCACGGCCCTCCCCTGGGAAGCTGGCGCTCCTTTCTAGTTTGCCGCTTGGGTGAGCTGCTTACCCCTTGGACCCTCCGACTCCCGGTTGTAGATCAGATGCTCTCCAGGGTCCTTTCCGCTGCCCTTCTGCAGCTTTTGTCTGTCTGACCTCAGAGTTAAAGCTGCTGGGGACATTCTCAGGTCTGTGGAGACCTCAGGTCTGAGTGCTGGCCGTGTGCAACACGCTGGTGAGGGCCTGCTGCAGGGGCTCAGTCACATTCCCTGTGCGGAGCGCCTGGTCATCTCTGCAGTGGCACAGGAATTTGTGGTGTCCTGACTCTGAGCTCAAAGGGAGAGGCCTGGGATGCTGAAGGAAGCAGCAAGTCAGGTGTTCAAGACAGAGGGAGAGGGGAGAAGAGTGAACATAGCCTAACAAACTGCATTGTAATCACGTGTCTGTGTTGTGCTTTCCAGAACCTAAAACCGCTCCATAATTGTATGCCACACTTTGCCAGCCCACCTACTCTAGAATCTGATGCTCATTCATTGAACAGTTCTATTCAGTTGCTATACCTGATGCTCATTATCTGCCCTTGTGGGCTGACCCTGTAGTGAGGGAGATGGCCAGTGGGCAAAACGTATAATATAATGTCAGGTAGTGATCAGGGCTGTGAGGGGGGGAAGGGCAGGGAGGGTGACCAAATACTATAGCGAGGCCAGGTCTCTCTGAGATGGTGACCTCAGAGCGGAAACCCGAATGAAGCAGGGGAGAGAACCCCGCAGGTAACTAGAAGAGAGTCCAGGCAGCCGTATTAACACGTGCAAAGGCCCTGGGGCACGAGCAGGCCCGGAGGCTTGAGGAGTAGTAAGGAGGCCAGCGTGACCGTGAAGTGTGAGGAAAGGGGAGAGCAGTGAGAATCGGGGTGGGAGTGGTACCCGGGGGTGAGATCGAGTGGGACTAATCGACCAGGTTAAGGACGTTAGATTTTGTGCTGAGTATGACGTGAAGTCATTTGAGGGTATTGATTAGGGAGGTGACAGAGTCTGGCTGACTTTTTCAAAGCCTCCCTCTGGCTACTGTGTGGAGAACGGCCTGTTAGGCACCTCTCGCAGGGTCGGGCGAGTGGGAAGGCCGCCATGCAGCTCCCCTTGCCCTGCGCGCCGTCGCTTTAGACGCCTCCTCCAGGGCTGCGCTTTCTCTTCTGATTGCTGTGGTCGTCTGGTGCGCGTGTCGAGAAACAGTCATTTCGTTTGGTGGGCATCAGTCACCCCTCGGTAAAGTAAGGGGGGCCGGGGGGCCCGAGTCAGAAAGGTGGCCGGACAGGGAGCGCGCGGTCGTTGCTGCGATGTGAGGGGCGCCAGCGGGGGGCTCTCCGGAGTCAGCGCGTCGTCCCTGCCCAGAACCCCAGGCTTCCAGCCGGGCTCTGAGATCATGTGGGACAGGTCCCCTCCCCTCCGCTCCTCCCTGGCAGTAGGCTTGTGGGCCAGATGACAGTGCCACCGCCAGGGTTGGATAGAAAGACGTGACTAACATTGAATAAATATTCAGTGTGTTTATAAGTTAATGCTTAAATATAAACAGTACTCTCTGGGCACTAGAATTAAGATTGTCCCTTAACGTCAGATATCAAAAAGGGTAAGCTGAGATGACTCAGGAACTCAGCATGAGGAAAGCCCCTCAGATTAATAGCGCAGCCAAGAACCAGGCTTGAGGGCCGTCCTGAACGGCCTGTTCCTGGCAGGTCACACAGCTCAGCGGGGCTGATGCCCGGCCCTCAGATGCCCGGGCGCTCAGCTGCAGGGCCCAGCGCGTGCCTTCCTGGGGGCGGTGGCGGCTAAGGGAAGTCAGATGCGCAGTAATCTCCCGTTGCCCAAGTTGCCAAGCTGTGACTGAGGAACTCCTGACCGAGTCTGGGGCCATGGTTGCGGTGGGAGCCGCCCGCTCCGTGACAGGGCCCAGTGCCCAATCCAGAGCCGAGCCGGGCCTCGGCGATAAGAGGCAGGAATGCGCCGCCGGGGTTTTAGGTCCTCTCGCCTCGGTCTTTGTTGGCTCATATCTGCATACCCGCCAGGTTTCAGTGGCGGAAGGTCCAGCTGAGCACCTTCCAGGGAGCTAAGTAGGTTGGTGTGCTGGGCTCCCAAAGACCACCCTCTGGCTCGGTGACTCACCGGGACTTGCAGAGCTCGGAAAAGCTGTTTTACTCGCAGCCACAGTTTATTGCGGCAGAGGGAGGCAGACTGAAATCGGCAAAGGACAGAGTCTCGCAGGAGCCAGGCAGAAGCTTCCAGTTGTCCTCTGCCAGTGGAGTCACGCGACCGCGCTTGCTTCTCCCAGCAGCCACGTGTGGAAGCCCACTCGAGCCTTGGCGTCCACGGTTTTTATTGGGGGTCAGTCTTGGAGGCATCGGGCGCCCAAGTGCCTAAGCTCACCTCCTCAGCCTCCAGCCCCCCAGAGGCGACACCAGTGTGATGTGATTCGGAGCCCCAGGTGTTCCCCTAAATCACATCATTAGCATAAGCTATGTGCGTGACCCAAGGCCTCAGGTATCTGGAGACATCTCACCCGGCGGCACATTCCGAGGCCTCGGGTTATTCCCTCGGAGGCGTCCGGGGGCCGGTCCTGAAGACCTTTGGAATCTGCAGGGTTTGGGGCACCCCAGGCCTGCCACACAGCTGGGGAAGGGGTTCGCTGTGAAGCGGCCCCTCTGTCGTGCGGAAGCAGTGCCTCCGCTGTGCCCTTGTGGGGCCGGAGAAAGCTGGTACGGGGAGTGTGCGGCTTCCGTCCTCTGCGTTCGCAGGGGGCCCAGGCCCAGTTCCAGCCGTCGGCTGCACCCAGGTGTGCCCAGGGCCGTGCAGGCCACGTGTGCCCTTAGTCCTGGTCCAAGGCTGCAGCTGCTGCCCCGAGGCTCTGCTAGTTGCTGCAGCCCTTGGGCCGTGAGCCCCAGACCGCAGCCATCAGGGGGCTTCCCAGCAGGCCTCAGGTGGACCCTGCTGACGTCTGTCGTTCTGTCTCCCAACAGTTTCTTGATCAACATGGGAGACTCCAGTGCTGAGGCTGGCGCCGCTGCATCTGACACGGTGGCTGAAGAAGTGTCCCTTTTCAGCACGACAGACATGATCTTGTTTTCCCTCATCGTGGGTCTCCTGACATACTGGTTCCTCTTCAGGAAGAAGAAAGACGAAGTCCCCGAGTTCACCAAAATTGAGACCACGTAAGTGACTCGCTCAGAATCCCTCTAGAGCGCATCTCTGCCATCCCAGCAGTGCCTGGGCAGGAGCGAGCCAGCTGAGAGATGCAGGGTCTCTCGTATCGTGTTGGGCTGCGTCTTGGGTTTTGCCTTATTGCTGGACTCTGCTTTGGAACCACCTTCCTAATCCCTTATGTTTATACGGCGCTTCAGTGTTCAGAGTCCTTTGATACCTGTTTCTTATTCAGGCTTCACAGGAACCATTCAGAGTAGAAGGCACCTTGCACAGACAGGTGACCTGAGGCTCAGGGCATTAAAGGTCATCGGCGTAGGGCAAGGTGTGGGGAAGGGGCACAGAGCTTCCATGCCTGCTCTGGGGTGCCGCCCTCCCAGCACCTCCGTGTGTTCAGCAACCCCGAAACTCTCCAAACCCCATCCTTTTGGGTTTTTATGAAGGTTTTGTTATGTAGACATAATTGATTAAATCATTGACCATTGGGGATTAGTTCAGCCTCCAGGCCCGCTCCCCTCCCCGGAGGTCAGTAACCCTAAATGAAGGCAGTGACCCTGCCCTCACCGGGCTCTTGTGGGTGACGGTTATGACGTCACCTATAGCACTGGTCCTGCCGCAAGGCAGCTGCTTAGTGTTTGTGTCAGAAAGTATCTCGTACCAAGCACCATGCTGGGTGCTACAAGTATGCAAAGGTGGCCTTTATGTTAAAGAGGCTAAGAAGTCAGGACGTTGAAAGATACTTTGGAAAAATGGTTTGTGAAATGCTTTCGCGTGCATGATCTAATCAGGGCCGTTGCGACAGCAGTGCCCACTCGGTGGGCGGGGACGGCCTCATCGCTCATGATGGAGGGACACACAGGCTCTGGGGACTCCAAGAAGGAATTTCTCCTTGGAGGGATCGGGAAGGTGTGCTACTGGAGGAGGGCCGCGCCCTGAGGCTTCGAGGGCTTTGTCAGCAGAGGGCCAGAGGGGAGCTGGGGGGCTGGGCAGGTGAGCAGGGCCCAGCCTGTTCCCTCGGGGCTGGACAGGTCCATTCCTGGTGTGGCAAAGTAGTTTTGCTGAAAAGATACGGCACCCGGGATAAGGGGGCCAGTGTCCAGGGCCCATTTTTCAGTAGCCCTGCGTTTCCTTGTCTGTAGGATGGAGGTGTGTCCCCAACCCCATCCCCAAGTGAGGCTGAGCCATGGGAGAGCATGGGGCTGCCAGCCTCCCTGTCCCCAAGATCTCTGGCCTTGCAAGATGGACTTGAAACAAAACTCCTGGACTTGTATCATGTAGATTCTAATTGTTTCTCTTTGCCAGGATGCTGAAGCGATATTTCCCTCTTCATAATCCTAAAATTTTAACCCTATATGTTTAAATCCCCTTCTCATCCCTTATTATATCATGTTGAATATCCCACGGCCAGGGGTTCTACGTGTACACTGTACAGGGAAACTGTTACAGTGCAGTGGTTAGGTTCTAGGCCCTGACACTGGGTAATGAAGTGTCATTAGGTTTGAGTCCTGACTCTACCATGTATTAGCCGTATGACATTTGCCCTTAATATGACATTAATCTTTTGAAATCCGTATCCTCAACTGGAAATTGGAGATAATAATAGAACTTACCTTATAGGGTTATAAAAAATAAACGGCATAAACCATCGTAGAGCTCTTTGCCCAGGTCCTGGAGCCCTCCAATGGTATGTATTCATGGTGTGTGGGCTTCTCATTGCAGTGGCTTCTCTTGCTGCAGAGTACAGGCTGTAGGGCGTCTGGGCTTCAGTAGTTGTGGCACGTGGGCTCAGTAGTTGTGGCTCACGAGTTTAGTTGCTCTGCAGCACATGGAATCTTCCCGGACCAGGGATCGAACCCATGTCCCCTGCATTGGCAGGTGGATTCTTAACCACTGCGCCACCAGGGAAGTCCCTGTTCTTATTATTAATACCATCTCCAGTCTTACAAGAGCCCTCCAAGGACACCATTATTACCCCATTTTTCAGAGGAGGAAACTGAGGCACTAGTGATTGAGGAGTTTGCCCGAGGCTACCTAACTCACAAGTAGCAGAGTTGCCTTTTGGACCCAGATCTACAAGCTCCACACCCCCTGTTGTCCCCGCTTTGCCATGCTGTCTTCCGTCTCTTAAGAGGTAGTTAATATCCCTATTTCAAAGATGAGAAAGCTGAGATTCAGAGAGGTCACTTAGCTGATACATCTGGGCCACCAGCTAGATGGTGGCCGCCACCTCCTGCTAGAACTCCCTCACTGTCGTCCCTGCCCACTTGTACTTTCAGTGAACACAGGTGGTTTTGGCCACGGCACAGTGCCTCCCTTACCCCACCAGGTCAGTGGAGGGTGATTAGTGTGGGGACTGTACACACCCAGGGTTGTATCAGGAGTTCTCACCACGACCCCCAGTGGCTTCTAGTTGGTCTTTTAAGGCCTTTTCAGGCCTTCACCTCCTGGGATGGTGAGTCCAAACCTTGGGGCATGGATGTTTTTTAAAAACCGAGCCAATGGGAACAATTGTGTCAGAGCAGCAAGCCCAGGACGCACACCTGCAGCCCCCGACCCTGGACTTACAGGTGCACGGGACTCAGAAGGAGTCCCTGCGTTCACAGGTGAATCTCCCAGGCATGCTGGCCTCTGGGGCCCTCACCACCAGGCTGGATTTGGCTTCAGAACCTCAGGAGCCCAGGGAGGGCTTAGAGGGAAGGTCAGTTCTGGAAGGCCTCCTGAGTTTTTTTCATAAACTATTTACTGAAGTACATAATAGGCAGACATAAAAGTATACAGATCATAAGCACACAGTTTGTCACAAAACGGATAGAATCATGTAAGAAACGACCCCTCTTCCCCCTCCAATCCCACCACCCCCAGGTCACCCACTCTCCTGACTTCTCGTGACATAGACGAGTGTTGTCTGTGTCCCGGGATATGTAGTATTTGGCCATTCTTTCTGAGATTTCTCCATGTCGTGTGTAGTCGTAGTTCTCTCGTTCTCATTGTTGCATAGTGTTTTGTTGTGGGAATAAACTGTAATTCATTCATTCCCATCACGATGGCCCTTTAGATTGCTTCCAGCCTGGGGCACTGTTACCAACAGTCCTGCAGGGAACATCCTGGTACATGTGGGTGTGGTTCCTGTGTGGACGTAGCTCTGTTGGGTATGTGTTGGATGTGGAGTTGGGGGTCAGAGGGAAGGCTCAGGTGCAGCTCTGTTAGATATAGCCAGTTTTCCAGCATCCAGTCCCACCCCCAGCATGTGGGGTTTCAGTTGCTGCCCATCCTCACCAACACTTATTTTTGTCAATTAAAAAATTTTAGCCATTCTAGGGAATTCCCTGGTGGTCCAGTGGTTAGGACCCCGTGCTATCATTGTCAGGGGCCCAGGTTCGATCCCTGGTCAGGGAACTAAGATCGCACAAGCCGTGCAGTGCAGCCAAAAAATTTTTTTTTAATTAAAATGAAATGAAATAAAATTTTAGCCATTCTAATGGGCATGTGGTGGTAATTGTTTTAACTGCATTTCTCTGATGTCCAGTGACTTTTTCATATGTTTATTGGCCACTGAGGTATCTTTTGTGACGGTACATTCAAGACTTGGCCCATTTTTTTCCTGTTGGGCTATTGGCCTTCTTGTTGATTTGTTATAGCTCTTTATATATTCTAGATCTGAGCCCTCTGTTAGATATCTATGTATTGTCAATATCTTTCTGTAAAGTTGCCTTTCTGCTCGCTTCATAGTGTCTTTTTGTGATCAGAAGTTGTTGCCTTAAACTGGCCCAGTTTGTCAACCTTTTGGTTGGCCTTCACCTTTACGGTTAATGCTCTTGTGTTCAGTTTAAGAACTCTTATCGTATGGTCATGAAGCTTTTCTTTTGTATTTTCTTCTAAAAGCTTCACTCTTGTAGTTCTTATCCTTAGATCTGCCATCCAGCTGCAATTGATTTTGGTATCAGCAGATTGTCAAGGCGCTTCGAAAATCATTTTTTCCTGTGGTTATCCATCCACTTGACCCAGCACCATTTATTGAAAAGGGTTATTCTTTTCTCACTGCACTAAAGCATCCCTGTAGATATAAATCAGGTGACCGTATAGATGGGGGTTGATTTCTAGACTACTTGTTCTGTTGATCTGTTTTCTGTCCTTTTGCCAGTACCACATGTTCTGCTTTCTATGATTTTATAGTAACTCTTGACTTGGTAACTGGTAGTCTAGGTCCTCCAGCTTTGTTCTTCTCTTTTAAGATTCTCTTGGCTTTTTGGGGGCCCTGGGCATTTCCATATAACTTTTAGAATCAGCTTGTCAAAGTCCACCAAAACAAACAAAAAAACCTTCTGGGATTTTAGTTGAGATTGGGTGGAATCTATAAATTAATTGGCATCTTCCAGTATTGAGCCTTCTAATCAGTGAACATGATTTTATCCCCCGGGGAGGTCTTTGGAATGGTATATAGCAATTAAACACTGGTTAAAGAGGAGCAGTTATGAGCAGTGCATTCTCTTAATCATAATCATTTTAAAAGTCGCTCTTTCATCTCTCCTCCCACTGGCCCCTCAGCCTTTGCTCAGCTTGTACCTCTGGGCAGAGCAGCAGGGCCAGGGCAGCTCCTGATGGAAGGGAGCCCAGAGGGATGGTGGCTCCCAGAGGAGTCTGAGGCTCGAGGAGCCTCTCTGCGCCCCCAAGCGCTTTGTTCGTGCATGTAATGCAACACTCCTCTGGCTGGGTGGGAATTTGTTTCTATTTCTGTCTCCCATAATGCAGAGGGAACGTCCCATTCCTGTCTGGGTCCCTCCCTCTGTGCAGGGCCTGTCGGAGTGAAGAGACTCAGAGAAAGGCCGTTGAATTAATAAATGCTAAACCTGCATGTGTGTCTGCCTCTAAGGCAAACTAGCTCACAGTCTGGGTGTGGCTTATGTTAAAGTTTTTTTAATTTTTAAATTAGAACATTGAAAACCCTGGCAATTCCATATAAAAGTCACTTACAGCTTCTTTTGAAAAACAAACAAACAAACAAACAAACAAAAAAAACAGAGGACCTGACCCTAGGGTGCCCACCGTGACACCTGCCAGCAGGGAGGGGCTGAGGCTGAGCGGGGCCACCCTTCTAGATGGGGCCTGCACCACAGCCTGTGCCCCCCAGCCAGCCCTAGCTGTCCTCCTGGGCTCTGCTCACAGCCCCCCACCCCCCTGCAGTCTGCTTCACTTGCAGCGCCTGAGTGCTTTAAAGAAAAACAAAGCTTTTTATTATGGCACACTGCAAGCGAACGCCAGAGCATGGAGCATAGGAGAGGGAACTCATGCACCTGTCACCCAGTTTCAACAACTGTCCGCTCCTGGCCAGTCTTACTTCCTTCCCCTTCCCCACTGTTGCTGGATTATCTTAAAGCAAGCATATAATTTCATAATTAATCCTATAATTCATATGAATTATGAATAAAGAAATATGATTTCATTGGAAATATGAACTACAAGAATATTTCAGTCCTCTCAAATTCAGGGACTCCCCTTTTTAAACCTAACACAGAGCTATCCTCCCACCCCTGTAAGTTCACAGTACGTCTCAGTATCATTGGATACTCAGCCGGCATTGTTTGTAGCTCCCTGAGTGACTGATCAATTTTTTTTAACCCTTTTTTTTTTTTTTTTTTTTTTTTTTTAAAATTCAGGATCTAAACCCACACATTGCAATTGACTACCGAATCTTTTAAGTCTCTCTTTCGGAGATCAGGTCTATTGAGGTATAATTCACATGCAGTAAAATTCACCTTTTTAAAGTGTACAGTTTGATGCATCCTGACAGGTGTGTGCTGTTGTGTAACCAGTGTTGCAGTCAAGATACAGGACACTCCACACCCCAGAAAGCGCCGTCCCCCGCCCCCCCACCCCCCCGCCGCCACCCAGGTCCCTTTGCAGTTGCCACCTCCCAGCCCCACCTCTGGCAACCACCAATCTGGTTTTTGTCCCTGTAGTTTTGCCTTTTCCAGACTGTCATGCAAACGGGGTTATGTCATCACAGCGTCTGGTGCCAGGCTGCTTCCCCTTAACAGAATGTCAGGCCTCTCTCAGTCCGTGGGCTTCCTTCCATCCCTGTGATTCCCTCGCGGCATTTTCGTTGAAGAACCCAGATCATTTGTTTCCCAAAGTTTCCCACAGTCTAGAATTTTGCTGCCTGCATCCCACTGGGGGTTGCTTCTGAGAAGCCACAAAAGAGCTCATTTTCCTCCGTGACCTTCGTTTGACGGCCTGCTCTTGCCAGAAAGGCCGGGAAAGCCAGGAGTCAAGGCTACCGGCATCATCTCTATCCATCTTTATCTCCTTTTTCCACACCCAGCTCAGGGCCACTCTTTCTAGAGAGGGTCCTTGGCTCTGCCGAGCACGACGATAGAAACACCGATGGGTTTTACAGAGAGAAGAGCGCAAGGAAAGGCCCCTGAGGCCGTGGAGGGTGGACAGTGCCCGAAGTGTCCTGCATCTGTGGAAATGGCGAGGCTGTGGGCTCAGGACATTCACGCCGCCCCGCAAGCACAGGCGTGGGTTTTCTGATGCCACCTGACCACCAAGGGACCCCTCCTGTCCCTCGATGAGATTGGGGTAGTTTTGCCGTTCTAGCCAGTGCCCGAAATCTTGAACGTGGCCTGTCTGGGAAAGTGATACAGAGCCGAGTGTCATCGGACCTTCTGACCTCTCTGGGCATTACCAGGGCACTCGGTGCTGGTGGCTCCATCTCTGTGGGCCGGGCACGAGGGCACAGGGACATGCGGCATCCTCGGGGGCTCACGTGCAGTTGGGGCACGTGAGGATGGTACAGTGACGATGCTCGAACAGCCCAGGGCGCCACCGGGGAGGGGGCTATGTCAGGATGGAGGTGCCCCCCCGAGCTGAGTCCGGGAGGCTGAGTAGGAAGCTGGGCCAGCGCTGCATGTGCAGAAGCCCAGGGCAAGGAAAGCAGGGCCTGCTCTGGGAAGGGCGCATCTTGGTAGAGTCTGGGTGTAGGTCACCAAGGGAATCAGGGGTCATGAAGGGAGCTGAGATAGAGCAGAGGCCGGAGGATGGATCTACAGGGCCTTGGGGTTTTACCTGACCTCGTGGGGAGCCGACGGGAGGACTGGTGCCAGGGCAGCCCTGAGACCAGCCATTCCTGAATGCAGTTTGGAGTGGATCGGAGGAGGCGTTGGCGCCGACCGGGGCCCGTGGTACAGACGGCAAGCAGGGCACGGAGAGCAGCAGTGCCAGTGGCCCAGAGAGAGGGTGTGTGCTGGGGCTTTCTAACACTTTAATTCTTGCATCCCTGTTTTGCAAGAGGCAAAGCTGATTCGGGGGGGAGGTAACTTACCCAGGGCTGAGAAGGAATCAGCCCCAGAGCAGGACTTCACTCCACATGCCTTGCCCCCACTCCTGCTAGCTCCCCGGCCCGGCCCTGTTGCCATCGCCCCTCCCGCCCCACTCTCCTTTCAGGGCCACTTTGTCTGTGACTAGGGCCACGTCATCCCAGTGTTGGAGGATGTGGCTTTTCCTCTGTCCTGGACAGGCGGGGTGACCCTGAGCGGTTTCTTGGGCCTCGGAATCTGCACAGTAGCACTAGCCCTGCCTGGCACCCAACCGGCCCAAGAGAGGGCAGGCCACCCGGGCCATGGCACGTTGTGGGGTCCCGACAGGCACGGTGCTGAATACGTGTTGAAGGCTGTGTGGGCAGGGGGTCCACCAGGGGAACAGCAGCCCCCTCGAGCCTTGGGGCGCCCTAAGTGACAGGGAGGAGGCTCCCTGGGAGGGGCAGTGGAGTGTGAACGGGGCTGCCGTGTCCTGCATCCTGACCGATGGCGTGGCCAGGGGAGGTGCAGCCTTGCCCTGCACAGTGGGGGCAGATGCGAAGCCGCGGGGGTGCTGGGCTTTCACAGGCTTGGAGTTGCTGCTTCAGCCCCGAGCCTCACTCCCCTCCGCTGTCACATGGGGTAGAATCCTTTGCCACTTCACAGGGTGGGGACAATTAAGTGAAGTAAAATTACACGCATACAGGAGGTACTCAGTAAGTCGTAGTTCCTAGTCCCTTTCTTGTCTTTGACCGGTGGCCTCTCACACCTGCTTCGACCTCCCACCTGTCCTCACTGCCTTCCGTTGGCTCTGGTTCCCGTTCTTGGCCCCGTCCGTGGAGAGAGCTGCTGGTTTTTGTTTAAGCTCCAGCGAACCACTTTGTCTGCACCAAAGGCAGCTCTTCCAAACCATTCGCTTTCTGCCACGAGGCTCCGGGCGGCTCTGCCCCGTTCCAGCCGCCTGCTCAGCTCTCGTCCCCTCTCCCGTTGTGCTGCCCTGGGGACCAGAGAACTTGTCGCCACACGCTAGGCTCTGGAAGGGAGCCGTTCAAAAGCAACTGCCCTGTGTGTCGCCAAGGGCAGGGGAGAGTCTCAGAAGAAATCAGTTCCACTCTGCAGAAAAGTTAAATTTCAGAGTAACCCTTCTGAGCCCTGCGTGGGGCTGGAAACAAAATGAATCGTGCTGGGCCATGGGGTTCATCTCTGTCCGAGTGACTCAGTGCTTCTGTCCACCCTGCCTCTCGCTTCCCCACCCGGCGGGCTGCAGTTGACTTCCGAAGCCTGAACCAGAGACACTCCTGCTCCCAATCTGGGAGCAGAGAGCCCTAATTGGAACCATTTGTGCTCCCTTCTGGAGCGGCGTGGTCTCTGGGCTCCGCGCCTGGGTCGGCTGCGGCCTCTCCTGATGGGCCGTTTGTACTTGGGTGCCTTCGAAGGGGGCTCCTCACTTGCAAACGTCTCAGCAGCGAATGCGGTGCCCACCTTGCTGGGCGTTCCCGGCGCCGCGCGACAGGAGGCCGAGACGTGCGGGTTCCACGGCGCGCTCTGCCCACAGGCGACTGGACCCAGCGTCGCAGGCTCCGTTACCACAGTTCTTCTGTAGGGAGGGAGGTGGGAACCAGATCTAGTTTAATATGATCCTGAGGCGCCCCGGCAGCAGGCTCGCTGCGCTCCCTTTATGGGGAAACGGCCCTGCCATAGCAACCTGCACCACCGCCTTCCAGGGTCCAGAGGAGCTTTGTTGCGCCCGCACCACTTACTTTTTTCTTTCTTTTTTTTTAATTGGAAAGGGGGAGGATGTGGGGAGAAAGGGCTCTGATATAAACAGTTACCAAGGAGACCCGAGCCGAGCCGGGGTTGGAGAGGTTTCCTCCTTCCCTCGGTCCATACAGAAGGAGGAGGGCTGCGTGCCAGACGCAGGGGCTCACGGGAGGTTCCGGCCCAGAGTCCCGGTTCCTCCCTGCTGGAGCCGCCAGACGCAGCAGCTCTCCCGGGCTGCGGGGACCGAGGCAGGCAGGGGCTCAGCAGGGCTTCCGAGGGCACCAGGGCGCCCGGGAGGATGTTCGGTGTCCGCGGGCCA
This sequence comes from Kogia breviceps, assembly GCF_026419965.1. Lineage (NCBI taxonomy): Eukaryota > Metazoa > Chordata > Mammalia > Artiodactyla > Physeteridae > Kogia > Kogia breviceps. The sequence goes on from NC_081323.1 coordinate 82,487,310, forward strand.
GTCTGCCCGCTGCCGGCACTGGTAGAGAATGGACAGAGCCCGACTCGCTAGCTGCTGGCTCCCCGCCCGTTTCCAGGAGAGCGGCGAGCTGCCTTGTCCCTGCAGCCCGGAGTTGAGAGTAAGAAACCATGGGGTGCGCGTACTCATCTCCGCAGGACGAGCCCATGCTGAGAAGGTCAGTTCCAGACAGTGTCCGGGCAGGCGGCGTGGATGCCCGCGGGCACCCCTACTCAGTGTGGACGGAACTTCTTCCCCGGGCAGGGATGCCTGGAGGCACGAGGAGGGCGCCGTGTAGAGGTGACCGCAGACCCCGGGGCAGTCCCGGGGGGCTCACCCAGGCGCGGCCGCCCCGGCTCCTTCGGTCCTGGTTTGCAGGCTGCACTTCTCTGCTGCCAGAGGAAGGGGTTTAGACCGGAAACCAGAAGGGCCCCCGTCACCCACTCCGCGGCCTGTGAGAGATCGGGTTCCGAGCGCCAGTCCCGGCATGAAGCTGTCAGGAGGGGTGAAGCCAGCCGAGGGCGCCCAGGTGCGGACCTGCTCGGGGCCCGGCAGCCGGGCGTCGCGGTGGGCAGCGGCGGAACCCGCCTGGTGTAACCGGCGGGAACGCGGGGAGCTGCCCGGCGCCGGGCAGTGACGAGAGGCACGGACAGTGTCTTCGCCGCCTCCGCGGTTCCGCTTTTCCCTCATGGGGCTCTGGGCGTGATCCTCCTCTTCCCCGCGGGCCGAAGCTAATGACGGGACCAGTGCTGCCTTCAGAAGTGCACGCCCTTCTCAGGAGCACCCTTCCCCTGGGGGCGGGGGCCCTAGCACCTCCTGCCCGCCCTCTGACTCCCCCAGCGAGACCTGCGTGGAGGGCGCCCCCCCCCCCCGCGCCCTTGCTGCTGGCCCGGATCGTCGGCCCCGTGCAGCTGCGTGGGTGCCCCCCAGCCCTCCTCCCCAGAGCTCAGCTCCCACCCGCTGCTTGGGTCTCGTCCAGGAGCCCCTAGGCTGCCGGCTGCCACGGCTTTCCCTCCTGGGAGCCGTTTTCCTCTCATTAGAGCCCAGCTCTTCCGCGAGGCCTTTCCTGGGTTCTTCGGCCGCAGTGCCTCCTCCCTCAGAAGCCCCGGCATGGCGCCCGCTCCGTCCATTTGGTCTTCGCACACCTCACCCTGTTGAAATCAGACAGGGACCCAGACAGCTCTCTTCTGCCCTCCTTACCCTCGAGAGTTAAACAAGTATCCAGGTGCTGGGCGTGACCGTGGGGTGACTGCAGATGCCGAGGTGAAGTGTTTTCCGTAGAGGAACCCGAGGCCTCAAGAGGCCCGACTCGTCCGGTCACTGGCCCATTTGGTGGCAGAACCAGAATTTGAACCCAAGTCTCTGCTCCTGGTGTGTGGCCCCTCCCCTAACTCCGTGATTCTCCTGGGCTCCTTCTGCAGCCTGGCAACGAGCCCTGGGAAGGTGGAGGCTGCCTCATTCAGTCTCATGCCCTCGGCACCGCCCAGTGCACACGTCACCCGGAGATGGAGAAAGGGCAGCCGGGGGTGCTCCCTGGGCGGTGGGGGTCCCTCTGGTCCCTTTCTTCAGCAGGGCCCCAAATCTGCTCAGATGCAGCTTCTGGGGAAACCTCTGCCCTTTGAGAAGAGAGCTTTTCTACTGACGTCAGACCCTCACAGGTGGGTAGGGGAGCCTCCAAAGGCCTCCAGGCCGCCTCAGCCAACCTTCTGCTGGGCAGAGACTCAGGACTGACCGCCCGAGAAGCCCATAAAGCGTCACGTGCAGAGTGCCGGCCATTGTGCTGATTGCGAAGAGATACACAGGTAGCTCCCCCCAGATTGTGAAATGCAGGCCTCAAGTTGAGCAATGAGAACGCGCTGAGGCAAGCGCCTGGACGGAGTTCCTGAAGACGCACTGAAGACGGCGACAGACGGTCTTCTGCCTGGGCAGCAGGGGAAGCTGCTCTGGAGAGGAGCCTAGGCCTAGCGTCTTCAGGGATAAGCAGGCGTTGGTGGCAAAGGGTTAGAAGAAGGACGTGCTAGGCCACGGCGTGGTGGGTCCAGGGGCACAAGGGAACCAGGGAACGGCGGGCTGGTCATTGTGGCCAGAGCACGTGGAAGGTGGAGGGGGGTGGGTTCGGAACCGGTGGGCCCCTTGCTCTCACTTAGAACAGCTTCTCTGATGGGGCTCTCTACCCAGGTGCAGCTCTTCTGGTCGCCCTCACCAGCCTTCCAATCAATCCATCTCTATCCCTGGGCAGCGTTTCTTAAAATAGCAAGTAATTTGTATCTTCTTAGTACAAAAGCCTTACATTTTCATTGTAGGAAAGAAAAGAGTGGAGGAGTGGGGACGAGAAATTAGCAAGAAAAAGAAACAAGACGCATAATTGTTCTTAACACATCAGCACCTACCCTTCTGTACGTTGCTTTCACGCACAATCGGGATTGTGTCACCTGTGTTACTTTGTAGCCTGCCTTTCCCACTTGACAAGAACGTCAGGTGATGGTCTGTGCGGTTCGGGACAGAGCGGCGTGCGTCACAAGGCACTAGGCTGTTCAGCCTCTCCCCTGTCATTTGAATATAAAACGTATTTTTAATTATAAAAGTAACAGAAAACAAAAATTTGGAAAATTAGGGAAACCCTCTCACCCGTCATCCTAACGCTCCCGTGTCCTCTGTCTAAGATGCTGGTGTGTTTCTCTTCAGGCCACTTTTCTGTGAACAGTTAATCATGTGCGTTCCCCTTCTAAGGACACAGATTCTGCTTTTCCTCGAAGAGGACAAGTGTGAGGGAAGGTGCATCGGTTACCTTGCTGGCTTGTTTTTCTCTTGGCTTTGCGTTGTTGAAGTTTCTCCCAGGGCGTCCACTGTGGCCCGTCCACACCTGGGGAACTGGCAACGGTCAAGAAATTGACGAAGAAGCGGTCCCTATAAGTGACTGTTCCAAAACTCAAGCCTGGCCCCTTTTAGGCATCACCTGAATGCGTTTACTTTGTTTTCATTTTTTTAATTGAGGTGAAATTCACACCCCTTAAAACTCAGGGCTCTCACCATTTTACAGCGTATAGCTCAGTGGCTTTTAGTATCGTCATCGTGTTCTACAAGCCTACCACCGCCTAGTTCAAAACCTTTCATCCGCCCAAAGGGAAACCCTGTCACTCCCCACCCCTCCCCCCAGCCCCTGGCACCACTGGTGCACCTCCCCGTCACTATGGATTTGCCTATTCCAGATGTTTCCTATAAATGGAAATTGCATTTACTTTTGTACCTGCTTTTTTTCTCATGATTTTTCATCAGAAACATTTGTCTAGGTTGCTGGTATTTAACCATCAGTTTAAATTTACATCTGATTTTTTTGTTTAGTGGGTAATATATTCTCATGACTCAGAATTCAAAGCTACTCAGCGGTGGAATTCGTGTCATCGTGCGCCTTGCTTCCTTTCCTAATGGTGTGTCTTGGTGAGCACGCCGTGTTAGTGCTCAGACAGACAGACAGACAGGGTCGTAGGTTGTGTTGTAGTTCAGGCTGCACACAACTAGAGGGTTAGTGAAGATGCGGCCATTCGCGGCTGGGCGTGGGCAGAAGTTGGACATGTGGCCAAGATGCTAGACACAAGACCCCTTTGCAGTGCAGGTTGGAGCTGGGCGTGGGAAGATGGGGCCAGGCCTGAGCGCCTCTGCTCATTCGTGCTCCTGCCCTGGCCCTGCTGAGGTTAGGGATGGGCCAGCCCGGGGATGCCGGGATAAATGGGGAGTCGGGGATGGCGTGCTCCGGGTTCCTGTGCAGCTGGGCCCTCGCTGGGTGGGAAAGTCTGGGTGGCCGGCCCCCCGCTGCCTCCCTGCTGCCCCTCGTGGGGCTGTTGCACCGAAGGGACCTCGGGACGGAGGAGGGAGGCTGGAGTGGCCAAGCCGGGCACCAGGCCTCACCTCCCCCTGCAGCCTACCGTGATGTTATTCAATGCTAAGACCCTGAAAATAGCATTAGTCCTGCACCTACTAACCTAGTGAAGAACCCAGCAGGAGCCTAGACGTGAAACTTCTGATACCTTTATGTTTACGAAATACCTGTCTGAACAGCTTTGCGGGGGCATCCTTAAAAGAAACCTTCACTTACATAAGTTTTTCCACGGACTCCAGGCCTCTAGCCCTGACAGACGTTGCTTCATGCTGTCGTGATGAGTGTGAGTGTGTGTGTGTGTGTGTGTGTGTGTGTGTGTGTGTGCGCGCGTGTGTGCGGTGGAAAGAGCAAAGAACGTGTGTCTTTCGTTCCCTGGGTATGAATGCAGTCTGTGGGGCGTGTACCAGAGAGTGAATTGCTGGGCTGTAGAGTCACGGGAGGCACTGCCATGCCAAGCCACGTTCCAAAGTCGCCGTGCCGTATCGCCCTTTCCCAGCTGCGTGTGGGAATTCCCATTGCTCCACAACCTCGCCTGTTTGAGATCTCGCCTGTCTTGTCGGTTTTAGCCATTCTTGCTGGGTGTATGATAGATCTCACTGTGGTCTTAACTTCCTTTTCTCCGGTATCTAATAGCGTCGAGCACCCTTCCCTATGTTCTTTGGCTGTTTAGATGCTCTCTTTAAGAAGGTACCCGTTCAAGCCTTTTGACAATATTTCTGTCGCAGTATGTGTCTTTTCTGATTGATTTGTAGGGATTTCTCATATTCTCCACCCTAGTCCTCGTCAGTCAGATATGTGTACATTGCAGACACCTTCTCCCTTGCTGGCGCTTGCCTTTCATTCCCTTAATGGTGTCATTTTAAACAGAAACAACGGTACTTTAGCGTTCAGATTTGTCGCTTGGTTCAGACCGGCCATATTTCAAACATCCTAAATATTTACCATCCAGAGATAAATCACCTTTTTGTCTTAGGCCTGAGAGTCCCTCGGGGGGGGGCTCCCTGGGTTGCTTTAGATGGCTCTGCAGGCCTGGGGCAAGGACAGAGAGAAGGAAAAGGACCGGAAGTGGAGAGGGAGGGGCCGGAGGCCAGAGCCAGGAGGTGGAGAGCGGGCGGGCGTGCGGGCAGGGGTACTGCTCGCACCACTGTGTAGCGGGGATGGGGTCCAGGGCAGGGCTTTAGAAGGTGACAGGGTCACGGAGAGCGGAGCAAGTAAAAGTGGCTCCAGGGCAGGGGAGGACTGGGGTGGGGGTTGCGTGTCTTGGGAATCCCATGGGACTTGCTATTCAGGTGGGGTCTTGCTGGGGAACAGGGGTCTGTCGGGTGAGGAAGTGGAGTGAGGCCGCTCTGGGCGGAGACAGTGGTGTTGACAGAAGTCTAAGGACCGTCATGGGAGGCTGGTGTGTGGAGGGGAGAGGCAGGCGAGCTGGGACAGGTTCTGAAGGGACCTGGGCACCCCTGGTCCTGTGGGTCATGGGAGCCGTGGAAGGTTTCAGAGCGCAGCAGTAGCACGGTCAGAGTCTTACCTGGGAAACTCCTGGTTGCCTTGAGGTGGGGACCATTGGCTGTGGATGGTGAGCGGCCGGGGGGTGAGCCTGACCCTTCGTTCTCGTGCTCTCCTGTACCCGGGTGGGTCAGCCCTGGCCCTGCGAGGCCCCGGAGCCTGGGTCCTGCCTCTTCCAGCCCCGGCACCGGACCAGAGGCGGCTGCTGGCGGGGGCACCACGGAGTGGAGCAGGCGGAGCTGGAAATGCCCCTCGCTGCTGCCACGTGCCTCCCGTGCCCATCAGACACTCTTATTTTTCAGGACCTCCTCTGTCAAAGACAGCAGCTTCGTGGAAAAGATGAAGAAGACGGTGAGTTTTCTCTTTGCGCTCGGCCCTGGTGGGCGTGCGGGGGCATCCAGCAGAAGGCCAGCTTCACTGGACGGGAGGAGAAGCCGGGAACCCGGCTCAGCTCCCCGTGTGTGTACTTTCTGGGCTAAGCAGAGCCTCGAGGCTGCTCTGCTGTTGCTGGGACAGTTTACTCCGCTTTTTGAATGTTTACTTCTTGAACAAACCAAACTGTAAGAACAGACCCTCCCTCTGACTCAGATGCCACCCCATCTCCTCCCTCCCAGACCAGGCTGTGTCCGTGAGCATATGTAAACCTCACATAGCTGTGGTCCTAGCACAGCTACAATTTTATCTGTTTGATTTTTGTTTAAGTGTTGAATTTTATGACCAGGTACTTCATTCACATGGTTAAAATCCAAAACATAAACTATTTAGTGGAAAGCTTCTCTCCTATCCCTGTCACCCATCACTGTCCTTAGTATTTTATAGATCCTTCTAGAGCTTCTTTATGCACATATAATAAAAACAAATACAGACTTTTATACTTTTAAGACACAAAAGGTGGCACATCACATACACTGCTATAGATCATTTTTTTCCCACTTAATGGTATGTCTTGGAGCTCCTTTCACAACAATTCAAAGATACCTCCCGCATTCCTTATTATAGTTGCGTGATGATTCCATGTGTAGCCACAAGTACTATAATTTGTTTTAACACTGCCGTGTTGATGGGCGCTTGGAATATTTCTAATCTTTAGCTCTTACAGATAGTGCTGCTGTGACTGTGTAGATCCGTTTGCGTACTTGCAAATACAGTAAAATCCCAGAAGTGGAATTTCTGGATCAAAAGATATACATACGCATTTGTGATAGAAACTGCCAGATTGTGCCCCACCCCTGTAGCGGTCCCACCGCGGGACCGTCACTATCAGTGTGAGAACACCTGTTCCCACAGCCTTGCCGACAGAGTCTGCTATCAAAGTTTGGGATTTTGCCAGTTTTCTAGGTTACAAAAAGGTATTTCTGTGGAGTTCTAATTTGCATTTTTCCTATGAATGAGTTTAAGCAGATTTTCATGTTATGCTGGCTTTTCTTTTCTCTCTCTTTTTTTTTTTTTTTACAGATTCTCTGTTCAAGTCTTTTGCCCACTTTGCTGTTGGGATTGATCTTTCTCAAGGAACTCCTTAACTTATTAGGGTGATGAATCCCTTGTCTGTGATATGAGTTAAAAATATTTTTCCCAGCTAACAGTTTGTGTATCATTCGGCTTATTGTGTGTTTACTTGTCGTTTTGCCATGTTAAAGTTCCGTAGTCCATTTAACTATTCTGTGACTTCTGGACTTTGAGTCATCATTTCATTTGAAAGGCTTCCCCACCCTAAAGAGATAAAGGAATTCTTCCTTTTTTTTTTTTCTAGTATTTTTATGATTTTGTTTTCCATATTTAAAATTCAATCTGTTGGGAATTTATCCTGGTGTAAGATGTAAGGCATGGGTCCAACAATTTTTTACACAGCTCTCTAAATTCTGTGTAATAAAGTCCATCTTTTCCCCACTAGTTTTATCATAAATGTAATTCCCATGGGTATTTGAGTGTAGTTCTGTATTTTCCTGTTCTGGTACTTTGATCTAGCTGTCTGTGTATAAACAATATCATACTGTTTAATTATTATAACATTGTTGTATAATTTTTATAACCTGTTTTAATATCTGTAGTACTAGGCACTTCCTCCCTCCCCCCCCATCACTCTTATTTTTCAGTTTTCCTGGCTATTACTTCATACGTATTCATTTATTTTAGGTAGCAGTTTTATTGAGATATAATTCATATTCCGTACAGTTCTCCAATTTAAAGTTTACACGTCAGTGATTTTTAGTATATTCCCAGTTGCACAAACTGTCACCACAGTCCATTTTAGGGCATTTTCATCATCCCCCAAAGAAACCCTGTGCCCCTCAGTAGTCACTCCCCATTCCCCCACCCTGAGCCCTACGCAACTATTCATCTGCTTTTTGTCTCCGTAGAGTTGCCTATTCTGGACACCTCATGTAAGCGGAAACATACGGTATATGGCCTTTCGTGGCACCTTTCGCTTAGCGTAATGTCTTCAAGGTTCATCCGTGCTGTAGCACGTGTCGGCACGTCATTCCTTTTTATTGCCAAATGACGTTCCAGTGGATGGATTCGCACTTATTTTTCCACAGGATTTTTAGGATCAAATTGTTGATGAAAAAAGAGTTGTTCAAGTTTTTATTA